>NC_069505.1:372460631-373060631 GCF_027579735.1 Bombina bombina | reverse complement strand
AATTTTGAATGCCCAGGAAGAGGAAACAGCCCTCGTAGAATGAGCTGTGACTCTCTCAGGAGGCTGCTGTCCAGCAGTTTCATAGGCCAAACAGATTATACTCTTCAGCCACAAAGAAAGAGAAGTAGCCGTAGCTTTCTGACCCTTACTTTCCCAGAGAAAACAGCAAACAGAGCCGAAGACTGGCAAAATTCCTTAGTTGCCTGTAAGTAGTATTTCAACGCTCGCACCACATCTAGGCTGTGCAGCAGACACTCCTTATGAGAAGAAGGGTTAGGGCACAAAGAAGGAACCACAATCTCTTGATTAATGTTCCTATACGAAACCACCTTAGGAAGGAACCCCAACTTAGTACGCAGAACTACCTTATCAGAATGAAAAATAAGATAAGGGAAATCACACTGCAACATCGAAAGTTCTGAGACTCTGCGGGCAGAGAAAATTGCAACCAGAAACAAAACTTTCCAAGATAATAACTTAATATCTAAGGAATGCATAGGCTCAAACGGAGCCTGTTGAAGAACCTTAAGAACAAGGTTAAGACTCCAGGGAGGAGAAACAGGTTTGAACACAGGCCTGATTCTGATCAAGGCCTGGCAAAAAGATTGCACGTCTGGTACATCCGTCAGACGTTTATGCAACAAAATAGACAAGGCATATATTTGACCCTTCAAAGAACTCACAGATAAACCCTTCTCCAGACCCTCCTGGAGAAAGGACAAAACTCTAGGGATCCTTACTCTACTCCAAGAGTAGCCTCTGGATTCACACCAATGCAGATATTTACACCATATCTTATGGTAAATCTTTCTAGTCACAGGCTTATGAGCCTGAATCATGGTCTCAATGACCGACTCAGAAAAAACATGCTTAGATAAAATTAAGCGTTCAATCCCCAAGCAGTCAGCTTCAGAGAAACTAGATTTGGATGAAGGAAGGGCCCTTGAAGTAGAAGGTCCTTCCTCAATGGAAGTCTCCAAGGTGGAAGAGATGACATCGCCACTAGGTCTGCATACCAGATCCTGTGAGGTCACGCCACTGCGATGAGGATCACCGACGCCCTCTCCTGTTTGATTCGAGCAATGACCCGAGGAAGGAGAGCGAACAGAAGAAATAGGTATGCTAGACTGAAATTCCAAGGAACCGCCAGGGCATCTATCAGTACCGCCTGAGGATCCCTCAACCCATACCTCGGGAGCTTGGCATTCTGACGAGATGCCATGAGATCCAGGTCCGGCTGTCCCCATTTGAGAACTAATTTGGCAAACACCTCCGGATGAAGTTCCCACTCTCCCGGGTGAAAGGTCTGTCTGCTCAGAAAATCTGCTTCCCAATTGTCCACTCCTGAAATGTGGATCGCAGATAGACAGTAGTTGTGGGTCTCCGCCCACTGCATAATCTTGGCTATGTCTGTCATGGCCAAGGAACTCTGAGTTCCTCCCTGATGGTTGATGTAAGCCACTGACGTTATGTTGTCCGATTGAAACATGATAAACTGGGCTGAAGCTAACTGAGGCCAGGCCAGAAGAGCATTGAAGATTGCCCTTAGCTCTAGAATGTTTATGGGGAGAACAGACTCCTCCCGAGTCCATGTCCCTTGAGCCTTTAGTGAACCCCAGACTGCTCCTCATCCCAGCAGGCTGACATCCGTTGTCACAATTACCCAGGTGGGTCTGTGGAGGCAGGTTCCCTGGGAGAGATGCTCCTGAGACAACCACCAAAGAAAAGAATCTCTTGTCTCCTGATCAAGATGTAATCTCTGAGACAGATCCGCATAATCCCCATTCAATTGTCTGAGCATGCATAACTGCAGAGGTCTGAAGTGGAAACGGGCAAACAGAATGATGTCCTTGGCAGCTACCATCAGACCGATTACCTCCAAACATTGAGCCACTAATGGCCGAGGAGAGGACTGAAGCGCCAGACAAGAATTGAAGATCTTTCATTTTCTGACCTCTGTCAGAAATATTTTCATCGATAGGGAATCTATTATGGTTCCCAAGAAAACTACCCTTGTAGCTGGAATTAAAGGGACACTGAACCCAGATTTTTTCTTTCGTGATTCAGATAGAGCATGCAATTTTAGGCAACTCCTTTACTCCTATTATCAAATTTTATTCATTATCTTGGTATCTTTATTTGAAAAGCAAGAATGCAAGTTTAGATGCTGGCCCATTTTTGGTGAACAAACTGAGTTGTCCTTGCTGATAGTGCTGTTCATGGTTCTGAACCAAAAATTTGCTGGCTCCTTAGCTTAGATTCCTTCTTTTTTAAATAAAGATAGCAAGAGAACTTAGAAAAAATAAAAATAGAAGTAAATTAGAAAGTTGTTTAAAATTGCAGGCTCTATCTAAATCATTAAATAAAAAAATTGGGTTCAGTGCCCCTTCAAGGAACTCTTTCCCAGATTCACCTTCCATCCGTAAGAGCGAAGGAAGGATAACAACATCTCTGTGTGGGAGTTCGCTTGTTGAAAGGATGGCGCCTGAATCAGAATGTCGTCCAGATAAGGCGCCACTGCAATGCCTCGCAACCAGAGCACCGCCAACAGGGATCCCAGGACTTTTAAAACAAATTCTGGGAGCTGTGGCAAGGCCCGAATGGAAGAGCCACAAACTGGAAGAGTTTGTCTAGAAAAGCGAACCTCAGAAACTTGTGATGATCCCTGTGGATGGGAACATGCAGGTATGCAACATTTAAGTCTACTGTTGTCATGAATTGACCCTCTTGAACCAAGGGAAGAATGGAACAAACAGTTTCCATCTTGAAGGATGGTACTCTAAGGAAATTGTTTAGACTTTTGAGATCTAGAATTGGTTTGAAAGTTCCCTCTTTTTTGGGAACTACAAACAAATTGGAGTAAAATTCCAGACCCTCTTCCTGCCTTGGAACAGGAGCTATCACTCCCAGGTCGGAAAGGTCCCGAACACAGTGTAAGAACGCCTTTCTTTTTATCTGGTCTGCAGATAATCTTGAGAGCAGAAACTTGCCCCTGGGAGGAAAGGTCTTGAACTCTAGTTTGTAACCTTGGGACACAATGTTTATCGCCCAGGGATCCTGAACATCTCAAACCCAAGCCTGAGCGAAGAAGGAAAGTCTGCCCCCCACCAGATCCGGTCCTAGATCAGGGGCAGACCCTTCATGCTGACTTTGAGTCAGCAGTGGACTTTTTAGATTGCTTTCCCTTGTTTCATGGCTGGTTGGACCTCCAGAAAGGCTTGAACTGTTACTGCATTGTAGAGGGAGAGGAAGGTTTACCCTTGAAATTTCGAAAGGGACAAAAATTACTCTGATGTCCCTTCTGCTTATTCCTCTTATCCTGAGGGAGGGAATGACCCTTTCCTCCCGTAATGTCGGAAATAATTTCAACCAACCCCGGCCCAAACAAGGTCTTACCCTTGTAGGGAATCGCCAAAAGCTTAGACTTAGACAAAACATCCGCAGACCAGGATTTCAACCATAAGGCTCTGCGGGCCAGTACAGCAAACCCAGAAATCTTTGCTCCCAGCTTAATAACCTGTAGAGAAGCATCCGTAATAAAGGAACTAGCCAACTTAAGAGCCTTGATCCTATCCTGTATCTCGTCAAGGGGAGTGTTTGTCTGAATAGAATCAGACAACGCATCAAACCAGTATGCTGCCGAACTAGTGACGGTAGCGATGCACACTGCAGGTTGCCATTGTAAGCCCTGGTGAACATACATCTTTTTGAGTAATCCCTCCAACTTCTTATCCATAGGATCCTTAAAGGAACAACTATCATCTATGGGAATAGTGGTTCTCTTAGCTAGGGTGGAAATTGCCCCTTCCACCTTGGGGACCGTCTGCCAAGACTCCTTGATAGAGTCAGCAATAGGAAACATCTTTTTAAAGATATGGGATGGAGAAAAAGGAATACCCAGTCTCCCCCATTCCTTAGCAATAATCTCTGTAGCCCGATCTGGTACAGGGAAAACTTCTACCATGGAAGGTACATCAAAATACTTGTTTAACTTGCTGAACTTCTTAGGATTGACAACGCCCGTGGTGTCGGAGTTGTCCAAGGTAACCAAAACCTCCTTAAGCAACAAACAGAGGTGTTCTAGGTTAAACCTGAAAGATACAACTTCAACATCAGAAGAAGGAATTACACTGTCTGAATCTGAGATTTCACCCTCAGATGCTACCAAAGTATCCTCTTCCTCCGACTTCTGGGAGGAAATATTCGGAATAGCCACTACTGCATCAGACACCTTATTCACTGACTCTTTACATTTCCTCTTGCACTTTCCTTGCAGCATGGGAAAAGCAGACAGCACATCAGATACTGCAGACGACATGAGGGTAGCAATGTCTTGCAACACAACTCCAGGTGGAGCTAGAGAGGAAACGCAGGGCACTACATGTGTGGACGATAAATTTTGGGACACTTGAGGAGAAAGCTGCAGCATATCTTGAACATTGTCAGTAGACTCCAGAACAGGATCCATCCTAGACAATGTTGGCTCAGAATTAAAAAGTCTATCCCTGTAATTTAATGTTCTCTCAATATACATGAGGAGCAGAAATGGATTGGTGGTTCAACATTAGCATCAAATCATAAAGCACAAGCAACATTTTGCAAAGCCTCCTGGTCCATCTTTACCCAGAATTAAAAATAAAAGTACTTAATTTTTAATCAAAAGTTCAAACACAAAAAAGGTTACTGTCCCTTTGAATATAAAAAGGAAAACTGCTTTATTTTCAGCAAAATTATTTAAGTCTACTGTTGTGAGAAAAAGTTTATCAATCACACCGGACAGCCTCTACACCTCAGCTTAGCTCTGGCTGAGGTGCCTACCTGCCATGCAGGAAAACCGGAGCCAATAGCTATCAGATGGATTCCGGACTCAAACCGGAGCGTTGCACCCAAGGTCTGTCGAGCGTGCACACAAGACTGGAACCGCAGTAAAATCTCTCCCCTCAGGAACACAGTAAGTGAAGAGAAGAGCGCACAATAGAGAATTTTAGCGTGTCAGCTAGCCCTGCCCATTATGGGCGTAACAGAACTAACCTCCGGCATGATTACACTGAGGTAAAAAAAAACACTGAAAGCAAGTAAAAACACACCACCTTTAAACTCAGCCTATCTCCTCGTTCACAGTGCCTGCACCACTGCCTTAGATAACTCATTAATGTGAGGCCATATATTAGTGCCCCATTGAAATAAACAGTAAAGTGTCATCTTTTTCCTGTATGCAGCCCAGAAAAATAAAAATAACACTTACCTCAATGAATTCTGCCAGGCAGCAAGGCAGTTCACTAGGTTTGAGAGGCATGCTCCCTCACATGGACCTGTGGAAAAAGAAAATGTATGCTTACCTAATAAATGTATTTCTTTTTTGACACGATGAGTCCACAAATCATCTTAATTACTAATGGGATATTCACCTCCTGGTCAGCAGGAGGCGGCAAAGAGCACCAAAGCCAAGCTGTTAAATATCACCTCCCTTCACTCCCAACCCAGTCATTCGACTGAAGTCAAGGTGCAGAGTTGTCTGAAGTTTATAAACCAAACAATCTGTCTCGTACAAAAAAAAAACAGGGCGGGCCGTGGACTCATTGTGTCAAAAAATAAATAAATTTATCAGGTAAGCATACATTTTCTTTTCTTTTTAATGAAACGATGAGTACACGGATCATCTTAATTACGAATGAGAATCAATACCCAAGCTAGAGTACACAGATGATACGGGAGGGACAAGACAGGGAACCTAAAAGGAAGGCACCACTGCTTGAAGAACCTAACTCCCAAAAGCGGCCTCAGCCGAGGTAAAAGTATCAAATTTGTAGAATTTTGAAAAAGTGTTGAGAGGACCAAGTTGCAGCCTTGCAAATCTGTTCCACAGAAGCTTCATTTTTGAATGCCCATGAGGAAGAAACAGCCCTCGTGGAATGAGCCGTAACTCTCTCTGGAGGCTGCTGTCCAGCAGTCTCATATGCAAAACGTATGATACTCTTTAGCCAAAAAGAAAGATAAGTAGCCATAGCTTTCTGTCCCTTACGTTTCCCTGAGAAAACTACAACCAATGCAGAAGACTGACGAAAATCCTTAGTCGCCTGCAGGTAAAACTTAAAAGCACGAACCACGTCCAAATTGTGCAGAAGTTGTTCTTTCTGAGAAGTAGGATTAGGACACAAAGAAGGAACAACAATCAGGAGATTAATGTTCCGATCAGAAACTACTTTAGGAAGAAATCCTAATTTAGTATGTAGAACTACCTTGTCAGAATGAAAAATAAGGTAAGGGGACTCGTACTGCAATGCCGAGAGCTCTGACACTCTCCGAGCAGAAGAAATAGCAACAAGAAATAAAACTTTCTAAGATAACATCTTAATATCTAAGGAATGCATAGGCTCAAACAGAACCACTTGAAGAACCTTAAGAACTAAATTCAGACTCCATGGAGGAGTAACTGGTTTGAACACAGGTCTGATCCTGACCAAGGCCTGACAAAAAGATTGTACATTTGGAACCTCTGTCAGACGTTTGTGTAACAAAATAGATAAGGCAGAGATTTGACCCTTTAGGGAACTTGTCGATAATCCTTTCTCCAAACCCTCTTGGAGAAAGGACATAAATCTTGGAATCCTAACTCTACTCTATAAGAAACCCTTGAATTCACACCAGTAGAGATATTTATGCCATATCTTATGGTAAATCTTTCTAGTGACAGGCTTACAAGCCTGAATCATGATCTCTATGACCGAGTCAGAAACACCCAGCTTGGATAAAATTAAGCGTTCAATCTCCAAGCAGTCAGCTTCAGAGAAACTAGATTTGGGTGAAGGAAGGGTCCCTGTATTAGAAGGTCCTTCCTCAACGGAAGTCTCCAAGGTGGCAGAGATGCCATGTCCACCAGATCTGCATACTAAATCCTGCGAGGCCATGCCGGTGCTATGATGATCACCGATGCCCTCTCCTGCTTGATTCGAGCAATGACCCGAGAAAGAAGAGCAAACAGAGGAAATAGGTATGCTAGACTGAAGGTCCAAGGGACCGCCAGAGCATCTATCAGCTCCGCCTGGGGGTCCCTGGACCTCGACCCGTATCTCAGGAGCTTGGCATTCTGTCGGGATTCCATGAGATCCAATTCTGGCTGATCCCAGTTGAGAATCAGGTTGGAGAACACTTCCGGATGGAGTTCCAACTCCCCTGGATGAAAGGTCTGCCTGCTCAGGAAATCCGCCTCCCAGTTGTCCACCCCTGGGATGTGGATTGCCGACAGACAGCAAGAGTGGGCTTCTGCGCACTGGATTATTTTGGCTACCTCGGTAATCGCTAAGGAACTCCTCGTTCCTCCCTGATGATTGATGTAAGCCACTGAAGTTATGTTGTCCGACTGGAACCTGATAAACCGGACCGAGGCAAAGTGGGGCAAGGCCAGAAGAGCATTGAAGATTGCTCTCAGTTCCAGAATGTTTATAGGAAGAACAGACTCTGACTAAGTTAAAACTCCCTGAGCCTTTAGGGAGCCCCAGACTGCTCCCCACCCTAGAAGGCTGGCGTCTGTTGTCACAATCACCCAAGAAGGTCTGTGAAAGCAGGTTCCCTGGGAGAGATTATCCAGAGACAACCACCATTGAAGAGAATCCCTTGTCTCCTGCTCCAGTAGTATTTGAGGAGACAAATGCACATAATCTCTGTTCCATTGCCTGAGCATGCTTAACTGCAGAGGTCTGAGGTGGAACCGAGCAAACGGGATGATGTTCATTGCCGCCACCATCAGCCCGATTACCTCCATGCACTGAGCCAGTGATGGCTGAGGAGTGGACTGAAGGACTAAACAAGTATTGATAATCTTTGATTTCCTGACTTCTGTCAGAAAAATCTTCATAGACAGGGAATCTATTATGGTTCCCAAGAAAGTTACCCTTGTATTTGGGACTAAGGAACTCTTTTCCAAATTTACCTTCCACCCGTGAGATTGTCGTAGGAAGGATAACACCATGTCCGTGTGGGATCCTGTTTGTTGAAAGGATGGCGCCTGGACTAGAATGTCGTCCAGATAGGGCGCCACTGCAGTGCCCCGTGACAGAAGCACCGCCAACAGCGATCCCAGAACCTTTGCGAAAATTCTGGAAGCTGTGGCAAGACCGAAAGGAAGAGCCACAAACTGGAAGTGTTTGTCCAGAAAGGCAAACCTTAGGAACTTGTGATTATCCCTGTGAATAGGAACATGTAGGTACTCGTCCTTTAAATCCACTGTTGTCATAAATTGACCCTCTTGGATCAAGGGAAGAATGGAACAAGTAGTTTCCATCTTGAAGGACGGTACCCTGAGAAATTTGTTTAGATCCTTGAGATCTAAAATTGGTCCGAAGGTTGCCTCTTTTTTGGGAAACACAAACAGATTGGAATAAAAACCCCGACCCTGTTCCTGTACTGGAACGGGAACAATCACTACCATGGCGGAGAGGTCTCCTATGCAGTGTAAGAACGCCTCTCTCTTCGTCTGGTCTGCCGATAATCTTGAAAGTAGAAACCTGCCTCTGGGAGGAAAACTTTTGAACTCTAGTTTGTATCCCTGGGACACTATTTATATTGCCCAGAGATCCTGAACATCTCAAACCCAAGCCTGAGCGAAGAAAGAAAGTCTGCCCCCTACCAGATCCGGTCCCGGATTGGGGGCATGCCTTTCATGCTGTCTTGGATTCAATAGCAGGCTTCTTAGATTGTTTTCCCATATTCCAAGACTGATTGGGTCTCCATGCAGGTTTAGATTGTTCCTGCTTGGAAGCGGAAGAGGAATAATTTCCCTTGACATTTCGAAATGAACAAAAATTACTCTGTTGACCTTTTTGTTTGTTTCTCTTATCTTGAGGGAGAAGATGACCCTTAAACTCCCGTGATATCAGAGATAATTTCCGTCAGACCAGGTCCAAATAAGGTCTTCCCCTTGTAAGAAATAGCCAGAAGCTTAGACTTAGAGGAATCATCCGCAGACCACGGTTTTAACCATAAGGCTCTGCGAGCTAGAATTGAGAAACCCAAAATCTTTGCTCCCAGTTTGATAACTTGAAGGGAAGCATCCATTATAAAGGAATTAGCTAGTTTAAGAGCTTTTATCCTATCTTGGATTTCATCCAAAGAAGTTTCTGTCCTGATAGCATCGGACAATCCAATAATTTTTTTTAAATTTATCTAAAAAAAAATAAAATGAAAAACTGTTACTGTCTATTTAAATTTAAAACAATAAGTTTTTTTACTGCAGACTGTTCAATTTAGCAATCTACAATTGAGTAAAGTAATACACCTTTGCACCTCAGCTACCCTGCTGAAGTGCTCCTACCTGACTGGTAACCAGTTAATCCTCCCCTGCATTCAGCTTTAGACGATCCGTTTAGCGCTGCTGAAGAGGAATTTAAACTCCGGTCCTAGAAACACATGCTCTGCACGGACCATACACTAGACCTGACAAACTTTCTTCCTAATGTCTCCCAGACTGAGGTGCAACTAAAGTGGCGCACAACTCAGTAAGATCCGCCCATCATGGGCGTTACCATTAGCAAAAAAATTACCCGTTAATCATTTTGCAAATATAATGTGTACAACCACCATAGCTATGATATTAGCCTTTCTCCAGCCCCAATGCCTGCAATGTAACACTGTCATAAGTCCTCTCCAGCCCAGGAGAGTTTACTGTGTCCCTAACATAAAGTGCCACCTCCTTTCCTGTGCTCTTTATGTTGAGTAAAAGTGTGCTCACTTCTTTATGAGTCCTTCTTTCTTAATGTACCTCAGGAAAATTAAAGTAGCACTTACCTCTACTTCTGCCTGACAGCAAGGCAGCTCACAGGCTTGAGAGGTCCTCTCCCTCACATCGATCTGTGGAGAATAACATGCTGAGTAATTAATTACCTCAGACTAAAGGATTTAGGGCAGCAAGAATACATGAGAGGTGCAGTGGGAATTATGTCCCACAAGTTCCCATTGCTCTAAAGCCACCACTGCTCTACTGAAGAGACTGATATGGACTATGGCTACACCCTAGGACAAAGCAGCACAATCCTGTACCACTTTAAAAACAATAAACTCTTGATTGAAGAATCATAACTAACACCTCACTTTACCACATCCTATCACTAATGTAGGCAAAGAGAATGACTGGGTTGGGAGTGAAGGGAGGTGATATTTAACAGCTTGGCTGTGGTGCTCTTTGCCGCCTCCTGCTGACCAGGAGGTGAATATCCCATTAGTAATTTAGATGATCTGTGGACTCATCGTGTCATTAAAAAGAAAAGAGATAAAGACTGAGTAATCTTACTCAGGCTTTCCATATTAGGGCAGCATTAACTACATGGGAGGCGCAGTGAGAATTGTACCCCACAAGTTCCCATTGCTTAAAAGTCACCACTGCTCTACTGAAGAAACTGACATGGACTGACATGGCTCTTAACGTAGGCAAAGAGAATGACTGGGGTTGGAGGGAAGGGAGGTGATATTTAACAGCTTTGCTGTGGTGCTCTTTGCCGCTTCCTGCTGGGCAGGAGTGATATTCCCAATAGCAATTAGATGATCTGTGGACTCACCGCATCATTAGAAAGAAAAAAATAGTCTCCAAGGTGGTACACTTACTTTATACAAATATATACAGGACCCATATACGCAATTATCCGTTGACCTGTTAATCAATAGGACAAAGGACAGGAGGTATCCATTGAGACATGAGGAACAGGGATTTCACCTACATCAGCGTAAGGGGTTCTTTACAGTAAGAGTAATAAGAATATAAGATTATCTGCATAATGAGGTTATTTTAGCAGATTCACTATATGATAGTTTGGCAAAGCTACAGTAGGTAGTTAGGAATATAACAGTAAAGTATATTAGTTTGTTTATATAATAAGGATTCTGATTACTATTCCTTTTGAGGAACAATTGGAAATCACTTCAGTTTAGTTTTTTTTTTGGACGTTGTTTAGATCATTAGTAGAGAGTGTGTGAAAAGCTGAACTTGATGGACTTGAGAGTCTTTTTTTTTTTTTTTTTTTACTTCTATGTAATTACCTCTGGCTTTTTGCAGGATTTTCTCATTCATTTTCTCAAACTTATGTGAATTTCATAAAAGGTTAATTAAGAAACTAAAAAGGATCATTTAAAGGAACATGATACCTAAATGTTAAAGCACTTGAAAGTGATGCAGCATAGCTGTAAAAAGCTGACTGGAAAAAGTCAACTGAACATCTCTATGTAAAAAAAGAAAGACATTTTATCTCAAATTTCCTAAGTATTCACACTCCACTGTAAAGAGACATTAAGCAGCCAGTCAGGATGCTTGTCCCAGGACTTGCAAAGGAGTGTGTATCTGACATGTGCAGGCACAGTCATGTTATTTCCCTATTCAGTTTAAGTAAGTTATATGAAATTTCGCTTTGCCTTTGCTGTGATCTCATGAGATTTCAGTGGAAATCTCATGAGATCACAGCAAAGGCAAAGCATTACCTCAGCACTGCTGATGCTGATTGGCTATTGTGTTTTGTTTTTTTAAACTTGCAGCTTGACATCAGCTGAAGTATAACTGTTCACAAAACACTTACTCTGGTGAGCTGAAGAAATTGTGAGGTAAAATATCTTCCATTGTTTACAAAGAGATGTTCAGGTGATATTTTCATGTCAGCTTTTTGCAGTTATGCTGCATCAATAGATTTAGCATATAAGTATTATATTTAAATGTTGAAATAATATAATACCCATAACTTACAGGGTTTTGCTTGTTTTCATATGTTTACATATTCATTAGATTTTCCAAATTGATTTTTCACTGATTAGAATTTCCTTGAAATAGATAAATAAAACACCAACATTGCTTTATGATTTTTACTGAGCACTTGTAAAAAGAGGAATGCAATTCAGACAAAGTATCTGACAAAATAATTTGTACTGAAACCACTAGGAATCATTCAAGAGCCAAGTTTCCTGATGGATTGGAACATTCATGACTTAAAGGGACAGTCTTCTTAAAATTACACTTGAATGATTCAGATAGTGCATGCAATTGTAATCCACTTTCTATTTTACTTTTATCATCAAATTTGCTTTGTTCTCTCGATATTCTTTTTTTAAAGCTTAACCTAGGTAGGCTCAAACTGATTTCTAAACCTTTGAAAGCCGCCTCTTATCTCAGTGCAGTTTGACTTTTTTTTCACAATTAGACAGTACTTGTTCATGTGTGTTATATAGATAACATTGTGCTCATTGGAGTTATTTGGAGTCAGCACTGATTGGCTAAAATCTAAGTCTGTCAAAATAACTGAGATAAGGGGCAGTCTGCCGAAGCTTAGATACAAGGTAATCACAGAGGTAAAAAGTATATTAATATAACCGTGTTGGTTATGCAAAACTAGGGAATGCATAATAAAGAGATTATATTATTTTTTTAAACAATACCATTTTTCAAGTAGACTGTTCCTTTAACAACCATTAGAAATCTATGAAGAGGTCTTTTTAACAAACTGGAAATAATTTTACTGACTGGAAAACACTTACAGAATAAGAGAGCACCAACAGAGCAAGACATGAAACCCACAGTTTTTTCTTTCATTATTCAGACAGAGAATACAATTTTAAACAACCTTTCAAATTATTTTTATTATTTAATTTGCTTTGTTCTTTTGGTATTCTTTGTTGAAAACTAATCGACTGAGCGCTAGCTGCTGATTGGTGTCTGAACATATATGCCTTCTGTCATTGGTTCACCCAATGTGTTCAGCTAGCTCCAAGTAGTGCATTGCTGATTCTTCAACAAAGGATGACAAGAAAATTAATCATATGTGACAATAGAAATTCAATGGAAAGTTGTTTCAAATTATATGCTCTGTCTGAATCATGAAAGAAAAATTTGGAATTTCATGTCCATTTTAAATGGAGAAATTGTGAAATCTCATGGAAAAGAGCACAATGTCACAGTTTAACTTTACTTGTACAAGGACAAACTGCACCGCCATCGGAATTCATCAGGATTTCTGAGCCTTGTACAGCTATTAGCCTTTTCAAATATTAAGCAATGTACAATTGATTAGAATAGCCAGTGATAACGTGCTAATCACAAAATGTTGCAAAGCATTTCTGGCATAAATCACAATAGTAATGGAGTTATCATGGTTCAGGACGTCTGCCAACCACCTCCCTTGGCCAGTCAGGTCAAATATCACGGCAATCCAGCCACCGTCCAACCACACCAATGGCACATGGTGGCTCTGCCACACTAGTGAGCCACTGCCCACATCTCCCCAGGAAACCTCTGGGAAATGTTGGGTAGTATGTTGCCATATGATGGGTATCGGAGTACCAGAGACAGGGCCGGGACATCTTAGTTACAGTCAACAGAGACACAAATGAAAGGCAGAATGTGTGTACAGACTTTATTGCAGGAGTGAAAGTATACCTCTATCTTTTGCATGGTGAACACAGTGTCCCTTACTGCTTCCTCCAATAGGGGGCGCATCGTCTCTAATTCCTCCTGCATCTTCACAACATCTTCAGCTGTATGAAGGAGCTAAAGAGGAATAGAGACACATTTGTATATATATATATATATATATATATATATATATATATATATATATGTAAATGTGAGAAAGTGAAGGGTTAGAAAAATAGATAAATTACAAATGATAAAAGTAATAATAAAATATAATTAAATTAGTAATTTTTTTTAAAAAAAAGATGAAAGTTGGAGAAGAAATGGAAGAATGTTTACAAGAACTAAAAGAAAACGGCATAAAAGATGAGATGGTAAAAATTATAGTAAATATAATAATAATAACAACAGAAAAAGAAACTTCAGGAAAAAATATGTAGACTAGGGAATACGACTCCCCAAGCCTTGTATTAAAGGGATACTAAACCCAAATTTTTATTTTATGATTTGGATAGATCAGCAATGTTAAGTAACTTTCTAATTTACTCATATTATCAATTTTCTTCATTCTCTTGGTATCTTTTTTTGAAAAAGCAGGAATGAAAGCTTAGAAGCTGGCCCATTTTTGGTTCAGATTCCTGGATAGCGTTTGCTGATTGGTGGCAACATTTAGCTACCAATCAACAAACAGTACCCAGGTGCTGAACCTAAAATGGGCTGGTTTCTAAGCTTTAGTTCTTGCTTTTCAAATAAAGGTACTAAGAGAACAAATAAAAAAATGATAATACAAGTAAATTAGAAAGTTGCTTAAGACTGCATGCTCTATCCAAATCATGAAAAAAAAAAACATAATTTATGCTTACCTGATAAATTCCTTTCTTCTGTAGTGTGATCAGTCCACGGGTCATCATTACTTCTGGGATATTACTCCTCCCCAACAGGAAGTGCAAGAGGATTCACCCAGCAGAGCTGCATATAGCTCCTCCCCTCTACGTCACTCCCAGTCATTCGACCAAGGACCAACGAGAAAGGAAAAGCCAAGGGTGAAGTGGTGACTGGAGTATAAATTAAAAAATATTTACCTGCCTTAAAAACAGGGCGGGCCGTGGACTGATCACACTACAGAAGAAAGGAATTTATCAGGTAAGCATAAATTATGTTTTCTTCTGTTAAGTGTGATCAGTCCACGGGTCATCATTACTTCTGGGATACCAATACCAAAGCAAAAGTACACGGATGACGGGAGGGATAGGCAGGCTCTTTATACAGAAGGAACCACTGCCTGAAGAACCTTTCTCCCAAAAATAGCCTCCGATGAAGCAAAAGTGTCAAATTTGTAAAATTTGGAAAAAGTATGAAGCGAAGACCAAGTTGCAGCCTTGCAAATCTGTTCAACAGAGGCCTCATTCTTGAAGGCCCAAGTGGAAGCCACAGCTCTAGTAGAATGAGCTGTAATTCTTTCAGGAGGCTGCTGTCCAGCAGTCTCATAAGCTAAACGAATTATGCTACGAAGCCAAAAAGAAAGAGAGGTAGCGGAAGCTTTTTGACCTCTCCTCTGCCCAGAGTAAATGACAAACAGAGAAGACGTTTGTCGAAATTCCTTAGTTGCCTGTAAGTAAAATTTTAGAGCACGGACTACATCCAGGTTGTGCAGTAGACGTTCCTTCTTTGAAGAAGGATTTGGGCATAAAGAAGGAACAACAATCTCTTGATTGATATTCCTGTTAGTAACTACCTTAGGTAAGAACCCAGGTTTAGTACGCAGGACTACCTTATCCGAATGAAAAATCAAATAAGGAGAATCACAATGTAAGGCTGATAATTCAGAGACTCTTCGAGCCGAGGAAATAGCCATTAAAAATAGAACTTTCCAAGATAACAACTTTATATCAATGGAATGAAGGGGTTCAAACGGAACGCCCTGTAAAACATTAAGAACAAGGTTTAAACTCCATGGTGGAGCAACAGTTTTAAACACAGGCTTAATCCTGGTCAAAGCCTGACAAAAAGCCTGGACGTCAGGAACTTCTGACAGACGTTTGTGTAACAGAATGGACAGAGCTGAGATCTGTCCCTTTAATGAACTAGCAGATAAACCCTTTTCTAAACCTTCTTGTAGAAAAGACAATATCCTAGGAATCCTAACCTTACTCCAAGAGTAACCTTTGGATTCACACCAATATAGGTATTTACGCCATATCTTATGGTAAATCTTTCTGGTAACAGGTTTCCTAGCCTGTATTAAGGTATCAATAACTGACTCAGAAAACCCACGTCTTGATAAAATCAAGCGTTCAATTTCCAAGCAGTCAGCTTCAGAGAAGTTAGATTTTGATGTTTGAAGGGACCCTGTATCAGAAGGTCCTGTTTCAGAGGTAGAGACCAAGGTGGACAGGATGACATGTCCACCAGGTCTGCATACCAAGTCCTGCGTGGCCACGCAGGTGCTATTAGAATCACTGATGCTCTCTCTTGTTTGATTCTGGCAATCAATCGCGGAAGCAACGGGAAGGGTGGAAACACGTAAGCCATCCTGAAGTCCCAAGGTGCTGTCAGAGCATCTATCAGGACTGCTCCTGGATCCCTGGATCTGGACCCGTAACGAGGAAGCTTGGCGTTCTGTCGAGACGCCATGAGATCTATCTCTGGTTTGCCCCAACGTCGAAGTATTTGGGCAAAGACCTCCGGATGAAGTTCCCACTCCCCCGGATGAAAAGTCTGACGACTTAAGAAATCCGCCTCCCAGTTCTCCACTCCCGGGATGTGGATTGCTGACAGGTGGCAAGAGTGAGACTCTGCCCAGAGAATTATCTTTGATACTTCCATCATAGCTAGGGAGCTTCTTGTCCCTCCCTGATGGTTGATGTAAGCTACAGTCGTGATGTTGTCCGACTGAAACCTGATGAACCCCCGAGTTGTCAACTGGGGTCAAGCCAGGAGGGCATTGAGAACTGCTCTCAATTCCAGAATGTTTATTGGCAGGAGACTCTCCTCCTGACTCCATTGTCCCTGAGCCTTCAGAGAATTCCAGACGGCACCCCAACCTAGAAGGCTGGCGTCTGTTGTTACAAGTGTCCAGTCTGGTCTGCTGAATGGCATCCCCCTGGACAGATGTGGCCGAGAAAGCCACCATAGAAGAGAATTTCTGGTCTCTTGATCCAGATTCAGAGAAGGGGATAAGTCTGAGTAATCCCCATTCCACTGACTTAGCATGCACAGTTGCAGTGGTCTGAGGTGTAAGCGTGCAAAGGGTACTATGTCCATTGCCGCTACCATTAAGCCGATTACCTCCATGCATTGAGCCACTGACGGGTGTTGAATGGAATGAAGGGTGCGGCAAGAACTTTGAAGTCTTGTTAGCCTGTCCTCTGTCAGGTAAATCTTCATTTCTACAGAATCTATAAGAGTCCCCAGGAAGGGAACTCTTGTGAGTGGAACGAGTGAACTTTTCTTTTCGTTCACCTTCCATCCATGTGACCTTAGAAATGCCAGCACTAACTCTGTATGAGACTTGGCAGTTTGAAAGCTTGAAGCTTGTATCAGAATGTCGTCTAGGTATGGAGCTACCGAGATTCCCCGCGGTCTTAGTACCGCCAGAAGAGCACCCAGAACCTTTGTGAAGATTCTTGGAGCTGTAGCCAATCCGAATGGAAGAGCCACAAACTGGTAATGCCTGTCTAGGAAGGCAAACCTTAGGTACCGATAATGCTCTTTGTGAATCGGTATGTGAAGGTAAGCATCTTTTAAATCTACAGTGGTCATGTACTGACCCTCTTGGATCATAGGTAAAATTGTCCGAATAGTCTCCATCTTGAACGATGGAACTCTTAGGAATTTGTTTAGGATCTTTAAGTCCAGGATTGGTCTGAAAGTTCCCTCTTTTTTGGGAACCACAAACAGATTTGAGTAAAACCCCTGTCCCTGTTCCGATCGTGGAACTGGATGGATTACTCCCATTAACAAGAGCTCTTGTACGCAGCGTAGAAACGCCTCTTTCTTTGTCTGGATTGTTGACAATCTTGACAGATGAAATCTCTCTCTTGGAGGAGAGTATTTGAAGTCCAGAAGGTATCCCTGAGATATTATCTCTAGCGCCCAGGGATCCTGAACATCTCTTGCCCAAGCCTGGGCGAAGAGAGAAAGTCTGCCCCCCACTAGATCCGATCTCGGATCGGGGGCCCTCAATTCATGCTGTTTTAGGGGCAGCAGCAGGTTTCCTAGTCTGCTTGCCCTTGTTCCAGGACTGGTTAGGTTTCCAGCCTTGTCTGTAGCGAGCAACAGCTCCTTCCTGTTTTGGTGCAGAGGGAGTTGATGCTGCTCCAGCTTTGAAATTACGAAAGGAACGAAAACTAGACTGTCTAGTCTTGGCTTTGGCTTTGTCCTGAGGCAGGGCATGGCCTTTACCTCCTGTAATGTCAGCGATAATCTCTTTCAACCCGGGCCCGAATAAGGTCTGCCCTTTGAAAGGTATATTAAGCAATTTAGACTTAGAAGTAACATCAGCTGACCAGGATTTTAGCCACAGCGCCCTGCGTGCCTGAATGGCGAATCCTGAATTCTTCGCCGTAAGTTTAGTAAGATGTACTACGGCCTCCGAAATGAATGAATTAGCTAGTTTAAGGACTCTAAGCCTGTCCGTAATGTCGTCCAGAGTAGCTGAACCAATGTTCTCTTCCAGAGACTCAATCCAGAATGCCGCTGCAGCCGTGATCGGCGCAATGCATGCAAGGGGTTGCAATATAAAACCTTGTTGAACAAACATTTTCTTAAGGTAACCCTCTAACTTTTTATCCATTGGATCTGAAAAAGCACAGCTATCCTCCACCGGGATAGTGGTACGCTTAGCTAAGGTAGAAACTGCTCCCTCCACCTTAGGGACCTTTTGCCATAAGTCCCTTGTGGTGGCGTCTATTGGAAACATTTTTCTAAATATCGGAGGGGGTGAGAACGGCACACCGGGTCTATCCCACTCCTTAGTAACAATTTCAGTAAGTCTCTTAGGTATAGGAAAAACCTCAGTACTCGTCGGTACCGCAAAATATTTATCCAACCTACACATTTTCTCTGGTATTGCAACTGTGTTACAATCATTCAGAGCCGCTAACACCTCCCCTAGTAATACACGGAGGTTTTCCAGTTTAAATTTAAAATTTGAAATATCTGAATCCAGTCTGTTTGGATCAGAACCGTCACCCACAGAATGAAGTTCTCTGTCCTCATGTTCTGCCACCTGTGACGCAGTGTCTGACATGGCCCTAATATTATCAGCACACTCTGTTCTCACCCCAGAGTGATCACGCTTACCTCTTAGTTCTGGTAATTTAGCCAAAACCTCAGTCATAACAGTAGCCATATCCTGTAATGTGATTTGTAATGGCCGCCCAGATGTACTCGGCGCTACAATATCACGCACCTCCCTCTGAGCGGGAGATGTAGGTACTGACACGTGAGGCCAGTTAGTCGGCATAACTCTCCCCTCGTTGTTTGGTGAAATTTGTTCAATTTGTACAGATTGACTTTTATTTAAAGTAGCATCAATACAGTTAGTACATAAATTTCTATTGGGCTCCACTTTGGCATTGCAACAAATGACACAGGTATCATCCTCTGAATCAGACATGTCTAACACACTAGCAAATAAACTTGCAACTTGGAAATACAATTCAATTAGAATAATATTAAAACGTACTGTGCCTTTAAGAAGCACAGAAGATCTATGACAGTTGAAAATTAATAAATTGAAACAGTTATAGCCTCAATCCTTGTAAACAACACAACTTTAGCAAAGGTTTAATCCCATTAGCAAAGATAACAAATTCTGAAAGCAGGAAACAAATTACAGAATAAACGTTTTTTATCTCAGTCAAACTATAATTCTCACAGCTCTGCTGAGAGAAATTACCTCCCTCAAAATAAGTTTTGAAGACCCCTGAGCTCTGTAGAGATGAACCGGATCATGCAGGGAATACAATGAGTTGCTGACTGAAATATTTGATGCGTAGTAAAAGCGCCAAAAAAACGGCCCCTCCCCCTCACACACAGCAGTGAGGGAGAACAGAAACTGTCAGAAAAACAGATTAAGCAACTGCCAAGTGGAAAAATAGTGCCCAAACATTTATTCACTCAGTACCTCAGTAAATGAAAACGATTTTACATTCCAGCAAAAACGTTAAACATAATCTCTAGTTATTAAACAGCTTTATGTATTTCTTACAGTGTAATTCTAGTGAAGTACCATTCCCCAGAATACTGAAGTGTAAAGTATACATACATGACATTATATCGGTATGGCAGGATTTTCTCATCAATTCCATTGTCAGAAAATAAAAACTGCTACATACCTCTATGCAGATTCATCTGCCCGCTGTCCCCTGATCTGAAGTTTACCTCTCCTCAGATGGCCGAGAAACAGCAATATGATCTTAACTACTCCGGCTAAAATCATAACAAAAACTCTGGTAGATTCTTCTTCAAACTCTGCCAGAGAGATAATAACACACTCCGGTGCTATTTTAAAATAACAAACTTTTGATTGAAGATATAAAACTAAGTATAATCACCATAGTCCTCTCACACATCCTATCTAGTCGTTGGGTGCAAGAGAATGACTGGGAGTGACGTAGAGGGGAGGAGCTATATGCAGCTCTGCTGGGTGAATCCTCTTGCACTTCCTGTTGGGGAGGAGTAATATCCCAGAAGTAATGATGACCCGTGGACTGATCACACTTAACAGAAGAAACTGGGTTTAGTATCCCTTTAAGGAAGGGCTGATTGTCCCCTTTACTAACCTTGTCCAGACCAGTTTTCATTCTGTCCTTGGCTGTTTTTATCTCAAGCAGCTTCTTTGCAATAAGTTTAGAGTAGACACCGAGCAGCTCCAAGTAACTCTTGGGTGTGATGTAATTGTGCCGGGAGAGCTCTGCTAGATATTGCTTGGACTTGACAGCTACTGACTGGTGGATCTCCACACACATTTGAATCTGCAGGTTTAAAAAAAGACAACAAGAAAATCAAAGCTTGTAAATGTAATACTCTTGGAAATATTTTCATATGGATTCCCAAACTCACCATGCCTGAGATAATGGCCTCCTTAGATTCAAGCTCAGGAATATCTTGCAGAAAGGAGGAAGCAACAGATTCTAAAGCTTCTGAAGGCCACTCATTAAACCAGTCAATGGTGCAACAAGTAACCAAAGCAGGGAATTGTCTTAGACGAGATCGGAACACCTCCCCTATTGGGCTGGGGAAAAAAAGGCAGAAACCAGGGAGACATGTGAGAATCTAATACTCCTCTCATTTGAAGATGTTGGACAAGCCTGGTATAACATAAGCATTGTACCTCATGCAAAGCACAGTATGGATGTTTGTCATCACTCGTCGAGTATATGCAGCCATTAGGTTGGCTTTGGTTGGCTGTTGTCCCATGTCCAACACCACAGGCTTCATGACATTCACAATCTCATCCTGTTCATCTGGCCCATACAGGTTGGGAACATCTCCTGAATTAAGAATATTGTTTATGTCTTCTAGAAATGCCTCGTTCTTTATCTAAAGAGATAAACAAAAGAGTGGCCATTATGTATTTCTATGTATTAATCAGTGGGTAAGAGAGTGAGTTACGTGAAGTCCCTCAAAGAGTGAGAGGAACTTGTCATTGTTTAGGGAGAAGCAAGTCTGAGAGTGACATTTGTCAGTGGAATAAATGTGTCAGTGATTAGGGAGAAGCAAGCCTGTGAGTGACATTTGCCAGTGGAATACATGTATCATTGATTAGGGAGAAGCAAGTCTGAGAGTGACATTTGCCAGTGGAATAAATGTGTCAGTGATCAGGGAGAAGCAAGCCTGTGAGTGACATTTGTCAGTGGAATAAACGTGTCAGTGATCAGAAACATATGTATGTGAGCAGTGTAAGTGAAATTCCCTGATGCCTTAGGGCAGGACTGGTCAACTCCACTGTTACTGGGGCCAGGTCTCGAGTGCTGGCCTCTACTCCTCTGCAGATGCAACAGACCATTTTTCTTTAATGGAACTACCAGGCTACTGTATAACAAAGCAGCTAGACCTAGTTCTCCTTGTTTTATTGATGTCCAACTCTTTGTTCCCTCTTAGGTATGAAACAAAACAGCATAAGCAAAAAAAAAAAAAAAATAAAAAAAAAAATATATATACTATATATATATATATATATATATATATATATATATATATATATATATATATATATATATATCAGGCAATTTTCTTCCTAACGAGGAAAAGCAACCAACCCCAGGCATATGTTTCGGCCATGTCAGTGAGGTGCAATTGAATACCTCTAGGGCAGGGATGGGAAACCTTGGCTCTCCAGATGTTTCAGAACTACATTTCCCATGATGCTCAACTGGATTTCAGTTTCAGCGTGCCTAAGCATCATGGATAATGCAGTTCTGAAACATCAGGAGTGCCAAGGTTCCCCTTCCCAACTCTAAGGCATATGAGCAACGAGTCCACCTCTATATTTTCTTACTGTTAGGCAGACCCCAGAGTAATCTGTATACATAGAAACGAATGCTGATGACTACTTAGAAACATCCAAAGGAGGGGGTGTGACAGGTAGTCACTGAAGATTTTAGTATACTCAAGCCCCAGATAGGCAATGTTGTAAGCACTGGGTGTGAGTAGTATAAATGATGCTAGAGTACATCTAAGTATAATTGGAGTATTGCTATGCCTGTAATGTGTGTGTCCTTTGGCAAAAAAGTACAGGTAGTAGATAAAAAGTTAGTGTCAACATAGTTGTACCATGAGAATTGATTGGATGTATGCAGTGTGGATGTAGTGTGGATGAGGTTTGTTATGCTTTAAGCATTATTGATCATTATGATAGCATAGAGAGTAATAGAGAGTATGAGCATATTAATGAATTGAAATAGTACATCATTCAATTGTATGCGGTATCTCAGGTTGGCATTACTATTATCATACACTAATATACATATGTAGCATATAGGCGCAAATACAGACATGTGCTAACAAAACATTTTTGTGGCATAGATTCATTGATTAGTGAATTTCTCAGAAACCAGTTGCAATTATTATTATTATTATTACTATAAAGTTTATAATCAATTTGTTCATAAAGATCTATTTCCAACATTTGCCAGTATCAGAAATAAAAGCCAATTATAGAGATTACTAACATTTTCTAATTTTTAAAAAAATCACGTTTTAAGGGAATTAATCAACTGAGTAATTAAATAAGATGAAAACAATTTATATGTATCTATGATATGTGAATGGTAATCTGAATTGCAATTGTACATATATTCATTTCTGTGGCCACTATAGAGTTAGATCAGTTGTAGCAGACAGTCAATTGTTTAATTTAAGTGTTAATTGTTGGCCATTAGTATAATGACCCTTTGCCTTTAAATTGCATTACTAGGCACAGCACAACAGGCTATGATTACGGCTCACTAAGCCGAAACGCGTAAGTCAAGTGCTTTGCCTGCTACAACTCGCAATTTGCTAAGGTGCTTCCCCTTCGTTTTTAACATTTGTTTTCAATAAAGTTGGATTTTTTATAATACCTGGAATCGGATCTACTCTTTTTCCCTGTATCTACTTAGAAACATCCACACACCTACTAAACTTTTTCCATTACATTACATGACTCTTATCCCACATTTGCTACAATTCTGCCCCATCTCTGAGGGCCCGATGATCTACAGCTATCTGCTCTGGAGAGAATATCTATGAAGTCTTGTCAATAATACAAGGTCTCTCAAAGAATTGTAGTAAGGCACATTTTAGCTGAGAGCTGTTTATCTCGTTATACAGGGCTCTGGATGTGAAGGAGACACACATACATTAGAATATGTTAAAACATATTCCTGAAGATGTTGTGTGATTTATCTTCATGCTGGCAAGTTTCTGATGACCAGGTCCTATGTTGCCGGCCCTTCTATCCCAGATATTCTCTGGCAATGCTTGGCGGGTATGCTTCATGCAGGGTCACATGAAGAAACAATTTTACAAAATTCTAATTTCCTTTTATGTTCATTATACACAGCACATAAAGGAGGATATGATTATAGACAACTAACTAAGGGCCGGATGATCTAAAGTTCTCTGCTCTAGTAAGAAGCTGTTCTGCTCTAAAAACTCTTGTTAGTATGACATGGTCACTCAAAAAAAAAGAGTAACATATATCAATTCTCTTAGTTTGCTTATATTTATCAATCTACCAGTTGATTGTAATAACAATGACAAATAAGTAATACCCCTGCCCTTATTGTGAGGGTTCAAACAATTTAAAGAGGCAATTTTCACTCTCCTCACCAAAAATCAAATAATAGGCTTCATGTTCATTGTCAGGTTATAGTCAATTATAACGATCACTTAGAAGCAACTTAGAAGTAAACACATTTTAATATTGATGTCAGGGCTCACAGATCTTTGCAAGCTAGTGAAATGTAGTAGTGTTTTAATACACCTGATGTTCTGCACCAAAAGGTAACACTGCTTATGGTGTAATTTTTTTTTTTTTTTTTAACATTTCTGTCTGGCAGTCATGTAGTGTGGCAGCCAGGTTCACCACACACACAGGAAAACAAAGCAGCAGGATGGTCCAGGGGAAATTAAAATAAGGGGCTGACAGAGAGACTTCAGGGCAAGGGGTTGGGATCTGATTTGAGCACAGGCTTGAAAAAAAAAAGACCTATGGAGCTGCATAATCTGAGATCTGATGTGGGTATGGGGCTGGAGGGTTTGCAGGGCCTGGGATCTGATTGGATATCAGATGTGGGTATGTGGTTGATAGAGGAACTGCCTAATGTGTAGTACCAATTTTCACAATGAGTAGCAGCAAACTTTATCACACCTTATTTGTATTACCTGAATGTCTGTAAAGAGGAAGGTAATCTGTGTATTCTGTAATCCAGCTTTCAGCAAGATCCCTTTTATGTCTTCTCTCCACTCTGACATCCCATAATTCTTAGATAATTCAATCTGGAAACATTCATACTCTGCCCTGCAATAGGAACAACTGATATCTGTACACTGGCAAAGAAATATTAAATGTACAATAAAGTCAAAGCTAAACTTTCATGATTCAGATAAATAACTTTCCAATTTACTTCTATTGTTATTATTATTACTCAATTTTCCTTGAGCTCTTGATATCCTTTGGTGAAAACCATAGGTATGCTCAAGGGGAACAACATACTAGTGGTTGCTAGCTGCTGATTGGTGGCTGAACATATATACCTCTTGTCATTGGCTCACCTGATTTGTTCAGCTGGCTCCTAGTAGTGTATTCAACAAAGGACACCAAGAGAATAAAGCAAATTTGATAAAATAAGTAAATTTGACAGTTTTCTAAAATTGTATGATTTATCTGAATCATGAGAAAAAAAAATTGGCGTTTCATGCTGCTTTAAGCAAATTATCAGCTTAACATGATCCTGTCCATTAGAGATTGCTGTGTGGACAATTAAAGGGACACTGTACCCAAACATTTTCTTTTGTGATTCAGATTGAGCATGCAATTTTAGGCAACTTTCTAATTTACTCATATTATAAATTTTTCTTTGTTTTCTTGCTATCATTATTTGAAAAAGAAGGCATCTAAGCTTTTTTTGGTTTCAGGTCTTTGGACAGCACTTTTTTATTGGTGGATGAATTTATCCACCAATCAGCAAGGACAACCCAGGTTGTTCACTGAAAATGGGCCGGCATCTAAACTTACATTCTTGCATTTCAAATAAAGATACCAAGAGAATGAAGAAAATTTGATAATAGGAGTAAATTAGAAAGTTGCTTAAAATTTCAGGCTCAATCTGAATCACAGTGAATCACAGTGTCCCTTTAATACTCAAATTTACTAGTTTATGACTTCCTTTTTTATTGCCTTCCAGTTTAGTATAAGTTCTGATAGTTGAATTAAGTAAATTGGTCAAATTATGTTATGTAGTATAACTGTGACAGACAGACTTTTCTCAAGCATTTTGTGACAATTTTCACTGATTTCCATGGAATCAAAATATAAAAATCGACCGCTAAATGATTCTATTTTGATGATAACTGTGTAATGTAATTTGAATGCAGATTTTTATTTAACTAATAATAAAACAAAAGCACTATATACAAGGGACACTGCACTGTACTGTTATGTTACAATATTTCCGTGGTTTCTACTACTATTATTATTATTATCATTTTTTTTTTATCACAAACAGGAGTAAACTATTGTATGATTTTCAAGTAGGTCCTTGTAAGAATTTTCATTAAAGGGACATAATACTCATATGCTAAATCACTTGAAACGGAAGCAGTATAACTGTAAAAAGCTGGCATGAAAATATCAACTGAGCATCTCTATGTAAAAAAGGAAGATATTTTACCTCACAATCTCCTCAGCTCAGCAGAGTAAGTTCTGTGTAAAAAGTTATACTCACCTGCTCCCAGCTGCAGGTAAAAAAAAAATGAAGAAATGAACAGCAGCCAATCAGCATTAGCAGTGCTGAGGTCATGAACTATTTTACTGTGATCTCATGAGATTTCACTTAACTCTCATGAGATTTCATTGTAAACTTCCCTAATCTGAATAGGGAAATAATATGAGAGTGCACAAGGCTCATCCTTTCAGCTGTCCCAGGACAGACATACTAATATGCTGCTTAGAAATCCTTTACAATGGGATGTGGCTACTGAGGAACTTTTGAGGTAAAATATCTTTCTTTTTTACATAGTGATGTTCAGGTGATATTTTCTAGTCAGCTTTTTACAGCTATGCTGCATCACTTTCAACTGTTTAAACATTTGGGTATTATGGCCCTTTAAGTGACACTGCTAATTATTTCAATATTGATGATCAATGCAGTGATTTTTTTCATTTAAAGGGACAGTCTACTCCAGAATTTTTATACTTTTTACCTCTGTGATTACCTTGTATCTAAGCTTCTGCAGACTGCGCCTTATTTCAGCTCTTTTGACAGACTTGCATTTAGCCAGTCAGTGCTGACTCCTAGGTAACTCTACGGTCATGAGCACACTGTTATCTATATGGCGCACATGAACTCATGCCCTTTAGCTGTAAAAAAACTGTCAAAATCCCCTAAAATAACAGGTGGCCTTCAAGGGCTTAGAAATTAGCATATAAGCCTACCTAGGTTTAGCTTTCAACAAAAAATATCAAAAGAACAAAGCAAATTTGATGATAAAAGCAAACACTCAACAAAAAGATTGTCTATAAGATATACTTTACTCTTGTTGTCAGGCTGTTTTGGGACTTTCTATATTGTTTACAGTGGTACAGTGGTTTTCTCTGAATTTAAAGTAATTATTCAGTTTATCTGTTCATACACTAAGATGGCATATATGTTTTAATAAATCAGTGTGCAGCATTACCATTCATTAAGGCGGTATGAATTAAGCCCCCCTCTTTCTTTTTGATCAGTATTTGATTTATTTTTTTATTTTTTTGGTTATTGGCACAGATTCCCTCTGTTTAATTAATTATTAATTCATGGCACATGCATTATGTATAATTTCATTTAAATTTGATTACTTTTAGAATTTAAATTTTTAAACCTACAAACACTTTATTGCCATCTCAAATGAACATTTAAATTATCATAGTTCAATAGTTTAAAACTGTGATTTAAACTATATGTGCTCCATTTAGCAAAGCCAAGCATTGCAGGCTTGCTCAAGCAAGTAGCTGTGTCCTTAAGTCATCTGCTACCTAACCTCTCCACCACCTCGAGGGTGGCAGAGGTAAAGGTCTGGATCGAAAAGGATGATTGACAAGCCCTGCTCTCCTCTATGTCTTTGTGCAAGAGCTTTAAGGTTACAAGTTAAAAAAAAAATGGTTTTCAGGTGGTTTTAAGAGTGAAAAAAATAATTTTAAACATGTCCAAGTTGTTGAAATTCAAAAAATTAAAGACTGGAATACTATTGTTAAAATTGTTCCCAGGCGTGGTATAGGGGACATTTATAAGGGCTGGATACATTTGAAAACCATTAGATAAGTGTTTTATAAAATGGGTTGATGATTGGATTGGAATCTGCTTGAATTAGAGAAAGCTACAATAACCAACTTGATAAGTAGCCATTTGTGTGGATAAGACTCTAGGCCACATTTGTCACACAACTCTACTAATAAATTGGAATAGGGGCCAAAGGTAGCATAATGTATACGTGTGATACAAATGTGATATGGCAGGCCATATAGAGTGTGTTGAATGTGAACCATTCTTCTTGGCCTATATAAATCTATATAGAATAAAGATATCCTGAGTTGCTGACATGGCATAGACTCGAAGTTTATATATAACTTGTTTTGATTGAATAAATGCTGAACAAAACAATATGTATTCTAAAAGAACAAATGACTCATCCGTGGTTGAAACATTTGTTGGACCGGATACATCTGGAGAAGTTGTTAAGAGACACATAGGCAGTTTCATAAACTTTTTTTTTGCAAAAAACTAATGTAAGAACTATAATTAACAGTATATATAGAGGAGCTGGGACTTTCTTTTATTTAGACTTCTCATTCCAAGGACAGAGACATGCCGCTTGGAAATAATATTGAAACTCCCAGATCCTCTCCTCTATATCGTTTGGGCTGAAGTTGACGGGAATCCCCAGCCAAAGTGGAACATATATGATGCATTATCTGGTGATATAGTGATTTATTTTATTTTTATATAAGCAAATTGTTATTATGCATTATTGTTTAAGATTGTTCTTTTCTTTTGTGAATAAACTATTATACCTATTAAATATAGCAAGGAGTTCAATTATTGCTTTCAGCATATGTATTAGGATTATGCATTTAATTAGGCAATACAATATGATAAAGCTATGTTAAGGATGCACTTACATGTGACTCGCCAGTTTAGTAAGAGACTGTCGCCCGCTGCCACCCACACCAAGCAGGAGAGCGTTGCCCAAAGGTTGTCGAAGGACACGGCTGATTCGACAAATGTGTTGAACTGCATCCAGAAAGAGAACAAGCTTCATCTTATTTGTGTTAACCTGATTGTAATCTTCCATGTATTCCTCAATCACTCGGAGAAGCTGTGGAAGAAAGACAGGGCTTAATAAGGAGCTTTAAATGCTGAATGTTTGGCCTAAAAAAATAAGAGACATATAAATAGGTGCACAAAGGAATCACAAATCTTTATAAAAGGTTAACCAAACAGAAGATAGGTGACTTCTTAAAGGAATACTTATTCCAAGGATCTAAAAATTTAACACTGTGGCTTTTAACACCACAAAGTTCCATTCCAAAAGCTTGTTCACATAGAAATGAGGCACCTTATAATATGACAATGGGGTGAGCATGTAAGGCCACAAGTACATATAAGTCACACAGTGCATCTGACAACCATAAGCAAATTAATAGATCATATGGTTCTCTCATACACATGATACTATGTACATAGGAGCACAATCATATACAGGAACAAATGAAAAAGTGATGAAGCAACTTTTACAAACAATTGTACACATACAAAGGAGTTGGAATACTTAACAGATAAATACATACACACAGCAGCTAATCCAACCACATACAGGAGCACGTGCACAATGAAAAGGGGCTTTGCAGATACAAAAGTGCATAGGTGCTGGACCTGCTGTGAACACAGGAACTGGGAATTTCATATAAAGGAGCACAGACACACAGCTATATCTCTAAAATAAAGAAGCATTTTCACAAAGGAACTATATCTCTCAAATAAAAGGAGCATACTCACACAGGATCTCACACAAACATGCACATGCACACAGGAGCTAGATCTTAGATATAAAGGAGCATTAGCACAGAGGAGCTAGATCTTATACATAAAGGACCGTTCGCACACAGCATATGCATAATGATGCTGAGCAGCTATGGAGATCCTGTATAAGAAATGCTTTGACATCCACATGCTTGCTGTCTCATCCACCAATAGCTGCCATGTATAATTTTCCAAAGCCACTTGCCTACTTACTGTAGTTGCAACAATTAACCATAAGTATGTATAGCCCACAATTAAATCCCTGGCTACTTATACTGTTATATTTTTCACTCCCCTTTGCCCATGCTTAGGGTTATTCTTGCTTTGCTCAGTGTATGCTAATTAATTACTTTAAGAGCCTTTAATAATCTACTTTCTATTCATGATGCATATTTGACTTCCTGTGTTTTCCCCTCTGTTCTGTGACTGTGAGCATGGTATATTGCTCAAGAATATCATGGATTAAAAGGTTGTTGCAGTGTTGTTCCACTACCTTCCCACGATCTTGAATAAGTTGGTAAGATCTGGTCTCAGATCCAGGATTCATGAAGTCCCCAAATAGCACTGGTTGCTGAGGAACAACCTCCTCAAAGCTGGCACCAAACTCTTGCATCCTGTCCTTCATCAGCTTGTCAAACCAGCCTCGGTCCTCCTCATTCACTAACCGATCTTGAAATATGCGGCAGGATTCATGGTACCAAAGCTTCAGGAGCTGGTATTTATCCTACAAGAAAAACAAAAGCTATGCACTTATAACATTCATGGCTTTGAAGGAATACATTTTTGAGTGTAAATTCACAAGCTTGCCGGGGTGATTTTAAGCAGCTTATAACTACATTCATATGATCTTTTAATTCTGCTTGGACCATCACCTCATTCTATTGAGAGAACCATTTAATTTTACCAAGACACTAGGCTACCTCTCTTAAACACAGGGCTTTCTCCATTATATACTCATTATTTCTCATCTATGCCCCCCGCTACCTTTTGTGATGTCCACAAAACCCAAATAGTCATTGTTCCTTCTCCCTTTCAGCTACTTCAGTCTTGGATACTCTTACCATTGCCATCATGCTGCCTCTTTCAATAGGGCACTATTATGTAATTAACACTCATCTACAACTCACAGGAACATACATAGTTTCACACCCTTGGTATCTATCATTATCATCAATGTCTGTATATTACACTTACCTCCATTTTGGCTGGTTCTGCCATGAGCATTCCCTGGAAGACTTTAGACAGGTCTCGGAGATTGAATGTGTAGTGAGATTTAGCGGGTGTAGGCAGCAGCTGAGAAGTTATTGTGTTATACACTTTAATGGTGGAATCAACTAACTGCTCCGTCAGACGTTGCACTGCTGGGGCCCCAGCTAAAAGATATGAGATTATTCAGTCTAAGCATTGCCCACCACAAAACAAGTCTCAGGAGAGGCAGAATGTCATTACCTGGGAAAATAATAAGCTTGTTTGACAGTTTAATACACAGACAGTCTAGATTATTGGGGGTAGTAATGTAGTGGCAAATAGCAGCATGTGAGGGTTATGAATATTGATATAGGGTGACACAGTGTATTGTCCGAGGCTTAAAAGGTTATGGAAGTAATTTATTCCATCTATAAGAAGATATTTTAAAATGAGTTAATTTTGTACTTTGTAAAATGTGTACTTAAAGGGATAGTAAAGTCAAAATTAAACTTTCATGGTTCAGCCATAGCATGCAATTTTGAAGAACTTTCTAATTGACTTGCATTATCAGATTTGCTTCATTCCCTTTGTATCATTTGTTGAAGAGTAGGTGAAGGAGCAGCAATGCACTACTGGGAGCTAGATAAATTACATTGTATGAACTAATGACAAGAAGCATATATGTGCAAACCCCAATCATCAGCTAGCTCCCAGTAGTGTGTTGTTGCTTCAAAGCCTAACTAGGTATGCTTTTCAACAAAGGATACCAAGAAAGCAAAACAAATTTGATTATCATAGGGCACCATATTGCGTATGCTGTGTGCCGTCTCCGGAGAGCAGCAGCTTATTTATAAAGTTGAAGTATAATCAAAAGCAATTTATTGTTAGAATACAGCTTAAAACTTCAAATAAAACATATCTGAATCCATCTTTTAGGTTATCAGAATTGGCAGACTGTGCACCAATTTACTATTGCACTTTGACAAGTTCCTCCCCCCCCCGCCCCCAATATTTCAATCTATTGTTTGTTAAAGCACTGTTTCCATTTTAGAGTAAACTGAAAACAAAATAGTAACTATGGGTTTCTATGCAAAGAACTTCTAATATCTTCTTTTACTGGATTTAAACATTCTTTAAATTGTAAATTGTGATCCCACTGCATTGCTACAGTATATCTGTCTAGGAGACCCTTAAATGAGATTGAGTCTTTGTGACTGGGTTTTTATCGGGGACTTGCCTCCATCCACGCTAAGTCCATGCTCATTATGAAACTCACAGTCACAAATGTTTTTTCTAGCTTATAAATTCCATAATGTAGGTGAAATCACTTTAAAACACACTCTTGTAAATGAGTTTGGACATGGACACATGCCCCCTATAAAAACACAGTCACAAAGGCACAATCTCATGTAAGGATTTCCAAAATAGATACAAAGCAGGGGGATCATGATTTACAGTTTAAAAAATGTTAAAATCCAGTGAAACTAAATTGATGTTTACCTGGTACATTTATTTATTTCTGGACATGAAGAGTTCACAACGTCATTCCAATTACTAGTGGGACATTCAACTCCTGGCCAGCAGGAGAAGGCAAATAGCACTCCAGCAAAGCTGTTAAGTGTAACTGCCTTACCCATAACCCCCATTCAGCCGAAGGAAATGGAAAAGGAAGAAACACAAGGGTGAAAGGTGCCTGAGGTTTACAGAAAAAAAACTGCCAAATTATAATGAGAAAAGAGGGTGGGGTCGTGGACTCTCCATGTCTGGAAATAAATACATTTATCAGGTAAGCATGAATTTTGTTTTCTTTCCTATTACATGGAGAGTCCACAACCTCATTCCAATTACTAGTGAGAACCAATACCTAAGCAAGAGGACACAGAATGAACAGGGAGGGAGAAAAAAGGCAGGATGACCTAAACAGAAGGCACCACCGCTTGAAGAACCTCTCTCCCAAAAGAAGCCTCGGCCGAGGCAAAAGTATAAAATTTGTAGAATTTTGAAAAAGTATGCAAAGAGGACCATGTTGCCGCCTTGCAAATCTGTTCCACAGAAATTTCATTTTTGAAAGCCCAAGAAGAGGACACAGTCCTAGTGGAATGAGCCGTAATTCTCTCAGCAGGCTGCTGTCCAGCAGTCTCATAAGCCAAATGAATCAAACTTCTCAACCAGAGGGACAGAGAAGTAGAAGTGGCTTCTGACCCTTACACTTTCCAGAGAAAACAACAAACAGGGCAGAAGATTGCTGAAAATCTTTAGTAGCTTGTAAGTAAAATTTTAGAGGCCGCATAACATCCAAGTTATGCAAAAAAAGTTCCTTTTGAGAAGGATTAGGACAAAAGAAAGGAACAACCATTTCCTAATTAATATTTCAATCTGATACTACCTTTGGGAGAAAACCCAATTTAGTACGAAGGACCGCCCTATCAGGGGAAATCACACTGGAGAGCTGAGTGCTCAGATACTCTGCGAGCGGAAGAAATGGCAACAAGAAAAAAAAAAAACTTTCCATGATAACAGTTTAAAATCAACAACATGCATTGGCTCAAACGAAGCCTGCTGCAAAACTTTAAGAACTATATTAAGGCTCCACGGGGGAGCAACAGGTTTAAACACAGGCCTGATTCTAACTAGGGCCTTTACAAAGACTTGAACATCTGGTAGGTCTGCCAGATGTTTGTGCAAAAGGATAGATAACGCAGAAATCTGACCCTTTAAAGTATTAACAGATAAACCCTTATCCAGGCCTTCCTGAAGAAAAGACAAAATCCAGGGAATCCTCACCCGGCTCCAGAAGAACTCCTTAGATTCACACCAAAAAATATATTTACGCCATATCTTATGGTAAATCTTGTGAGTAACCGGTTTTCAAGCCTGAATTATAATTTCAATGACCGCTTCAGAAAAACCAAGTTTAGATAGAACTAGGCGTTCAATCTCCAAGCAGTTAGCTTCAGAGAATCTAGGTTTGGATGGCGGAAAGGACCCTGAAGTAGAAGGTCTTTCCTCTGAGGTGACCTCCAAGGAGGTAGAGATGACATCCTCACTAAATCCGTGAACCAGATCCTGCGAGGCCATGCAGGAGCTATTAGGATCACTGATGCTCTCTCCTATTTGCTCTCCTTCCACAAGTCATTCCTCATATCAAACGGAGGAAACAGATAAGCCAGAGAAAACCTGAAAGGAACCGCTAGAGCATCTATCACAACACTCTCTTGACCTTGAACCATACTTTCGAACCTTGGCGTTGTGGTGGGACACCATCAGATCCAACTCTGTAACCCTCCACTTGCAGGATATCTGAGAGAATACTTCCGGATGGAGAGCCCACTCCCCGGGATGAAAGGTCTGTCTGCTCAGAAAATCTGCTTCACAGTTGTCCACTCCTAGAATGTGGATGTCACCTCCTTCATGGCTAAGGAACTCTGAGTCCCTCGCTGGTGGTTGATGTAAGCCACTGAGGTGATGTTGTCCAATTGGAATCTGATAAACAAGACCAAAGACAGTTGAGGCCATGCTGATAGGGCATTGAAGATAGCTCTCAACTCCAAGATGTTTATGGGAAGAGAGGACTCTTCCTGAGACCACATGCCCTGAGCCTTTAGAGGGCCTCAAACAGCTCCCCAGCCTGACAGGCTGGCGTCCGTAGTCACAATTTCCCAGGAAGGTCTCAGAAAGCAAGTGCCCAGAGACAGATGTTCCTGTGACACCCACCACGAGAGAGAGTCTCTTGTTAAAGGGTCCAGTTTTATCCTCTGAGATAAACCTGAATGATCTCCTTTTAATTGATGGAGCATACAAATCTGCAGCGTTCGTAAAAACAGAATTTATGTTTACCTGATAAATTACTTTCTCCAACGGTGTGTCCGGTCCACGGCGTCATCCTTACTTGTGGGATATTCTCTTCCCCAACAGGAAATGGCAAAGAGCCCAGCAAAGCTGGTCACATGATCCCTCCTAGGCTCCGCCTACCCCAGTCATTCGACCGACGTTAAGGAGGAATATTTGCATAGGAGAAACCATATGGTACCGTGGTGACTGTAGTTAAAGAAAATAAATTATCAGACCTGATTAAAAAAAAACCAGGGCGGGCCGTGGACCGGACACACCGTTGGAGAAAGTAATTTATCAGGTAAACATAAATTCTGTTTTCTCCAACATAGGTGTGTCCGGTCCACGGCGTCATCCTTACTTGTGGGAACCAATACCAAAGCTTTAGGACACGGATGAAGGGAGGGAGCAAATCAGGTCACCTAAATGGAAGGCACCACGGCTTGCAAAACCTTTCTCCCAAAAATAGCCTCAGAAGAAGCAAAAGTATCAAACTTGTAAAATTTGGTAAAAGTGTGCAGTGAAGACCAAGTCGCTGCCCTACATATCTGATCAACAGAAGCCTCGTTCTTGAAGGCCCATGTGGAAGCCACAGCCCTAGTGGAATGAGCTGTGATTCTTTCGGGAGGCTGCCGTCCGGCAGTCTCGTAAGCCAATCTGATGATGCTTTTAATCCAAAAAGAGAGAGAGGTAGAAGTTGCTTTTTGACCTCTCCCTTTACCGGAATAAACAACAAACAAGGAAGATGTTTGTCTAAAATCCTTTGTAGCATCTAAATAGAATTTTAGAGCGCGAACAACATCCAAATTGTGCAACAGACGTTCCTTCTTTGAAACTGGTTTCGGACCCAGAGAAGGTACGATAATCTCCTGGTTAATGTTTTTGTTAGAAACAACTTTTGGAAGAAAACCAGGTTTAGTACGTAAAACCACCTTATCTGCATGAAACACCAGATAAGGAGGAGAACACTGCAGAGCAGATAATTCTGAAACTCTTCTGGCAGAAGAAATTGCAACTAAAAACAAAACTTTCCAAGATAATAACTTAATATCAACGGAATGCAAGGGTTCAAACGGAACCCCCTGAAGAACTGAAAGAACTAAATTGAGACTCCAAGGAGGAGTCAAAGGTTTGTAAACAGGCTTAATTCTAACCAGAGCCTGAACAAAGGCTTGAACATCTGGCACAGCAGCCAGTTTTTTGTGAAGTAACACCGACAGGGCAGAAATCTGTCCCTTCAGGGAACTTGCAGATAAACCCTTTTCCAATCCTTCTTGAAGGAAGGATAGAATCCTAGGAATCTTAACCTTGTCCCAAGGGAATCCTTTAGATTCACACCAACAGATATATTTTTTCCAAATTTTGTGGTAAATCTTTCTAGTTACAGGCTTTCTGGCCTGAACAAGAGTATCGATAACAGAATCTGAGAACCCTCGCTTCGATAAAATCAAGCGTTCAATCTCCAAGCAGTCAGCTGGAGTGAAACCAGATTCGGATGTTCGAACGGACCCTGAACAAGAAGGTCTCGTCTCAAAGGTAGCTTCCAAGGTGGAGCCGATGACATATTCACCAGATCTGCATACCAAGTCCTGCGTGGCCACGCAGGAGCTATCAAGATCACCGACGCCCTCTCCTGATTGATCCTGGCTACCAGCCTGGGGATGAGAGGAAACGGCGGGAACACATAAGCTAGTTTGAAGGTCCAAGGTGCTACTAGTGCATCCACTAGAGCCGCCTTGGGATCCCTGGATCTGGACCCGTAGCAAGGAACCTTGAAGTTCTGACGAGAGGCCATCAGATCCATGTCTGGAATGCCCCACAGCTGAGTGACTTGGGCAAAGATTTCCGGATGGAGTTCCCACTCCCCCGGATGCAATGTCTGACGACTCAGAAAGTCCGCTTCCCAATTTTCCACTCCTGGGATGTGGATAGCAGACAGGTGGCAGGAGTGAGACTCCGCCCATAGAATGATTTTGGTCACTTCTTCCATCGCTAGGGAACTCCTTGTTCCCCCCTGATGGTTGATGTACGCAACAGTTGTCATGTTGTCTGATTGAAACCGTATGAACTTGGCCCTCGCTAGCTGAGGCCAAGCCTTGAGAGCATTGAATATCGCTCTCAGTTCCAGAATGTTTATCGGTAGAAGAGATTCTTCCCGAGACCAAAGACCCTGAGCTTTCAGGGATCCCCAGACCGCGCCCCAGCCCATCAGACTGGCGTCGGTCGTGACAATGACCCACTCTGGTCTGCGGAATGTCATCCCTTGTGACAGGTTGTCCAGGGACAGCCACCAACGGAGTGAATCTCTGGTCCTCTGATTTACTTGTATCTTCGGAGACAAGTCTGTATAGTCCCCATTCCACTGACTGAGCATGCACAGTTGTAATGGTCTTAGATGAATGCGCGCAAAAGGAACTATGTCCATTGCCGCTACCATCAACCCGATCACTTCCATGCACTGAGCTATGGAAGGAAGAGGAACGGAATGAAGTATCCGACAAGAGTCTAGAAGTTTTGTTTTTCTGGCCTCTGTCAGAAAAATCCTCATTTCTAAGGAGTCTATTATTGTTCCCAAGAAGGGAACCCTTGTTGACGGGGATAGAGAACTCTTTTCCACGTTCATTTTCCATCCGTGAGATCTGAGAAAGGCCAGGACAATGTCCGTGTGAGCCTTTGCTTGAAGAAGGGACGACGCTTGAATCAGAATGTCGTCCAAGTAAGGTACTACAGCAATGCCCCTTGGTCTTAGCACAGCTAGAAGGGACCCTAGTACCTTTGTGAAAATCCTTGGAGCAGTGGCCAATCCGAAAGGAAGCGCCACGAACTGGTAATGTTTGTCCAGGAATGCGAACCTCAGGAACCGATGATGTTCCTTGTGGATAGGAATATGTAGATACGCATCCTTTAAATCCACCGTGGTCATGAATTGACCTTCCTGGATGGAAGGAAGAATAGTTCGAATGGTTTCCATCTTGAACGATGGAACCTTGAGAAACTTGTTTAAGATCTTGAGATCTAAGATTGGTCTGAACGTTCCCTCTTTTTTGGGAACTATGAACAGATTGTAGTAGAACCCCATCCCTTGTTCTCTTAATGGAACAGGATGAATCACTCCCATTTTTAACAGGTCTTCTACACAATGTAAGAATGCCTGTCTTTTTTCTGAAGACAACTGAGACCTGTGGAACCTCCCCCTTGGGGGAAGTCCCTTGAATTCCAGAAGATAACCTTGGGAGACTATTTCTAGCGCCCAAGGATCCAGAACATCTCTTGCCCAAGCCTGAGCGAAGAGAGAGAGTCTGCCCCCCACCAGATCCGGTCCCGGATCGGGGGCCAACATTTCATGCTGTCTTGGTAGCAGTGGCAGGTTTCTTGGCCTGCTTTCCCTTGTTCCAGCCTTGCATTGGTCTCCAAGCTGGCTTGGCTTGAGAAGTATTACCCTCTTGCTTAGAGGACGTAGCACCTTGGGCTGGTCCGTTTCTACGAAAGGGACGAAAATTAGGTTTATTTTTGGCCTTGAAAGGCCGATCCTGAGGAAGGGCGTGGCCCTTACCCCCAGTGATATCAGAGATAATCTCTTTCAAGTCAGGGCCAAACAGCGTTTTCCCCTTGAAAGGAATGTTAAGTAGCTTGTTCTTGGAAGACGCATCAGCCGACCAAGATTTCAACCAAAGCGCTCTGCGCGCCACAATAGCAAACCCAGAATTCTTAGCCGCTAACCTAGCCAATTGCAAAGTGGCGTCTAGGGTGAAAGAATTAGCCAATTTGAGAGCATTGATTCTGTCCATAATCTCCTCCAAAGGAGGAGAATCACTATCGACCGCCTTTATCAGATCATCAAACCAGAAACATGCGGCTGTAGCGACAGGGACAATGCATGAAATAGGTTGTAGAAGGTAACCTTGCTGAACAAACATCTTTTTAAGCAAACCTTCTAATTTTTTATCCATAGGATCTTTGAAAGCACAACTATCCTCTATGGGCATAGTGGTGCGTTTGTTTAAAGTGGAAACCGCTCCCTCGACCTTGGGGACTGTCTGCCATAAGTCCTTTCTGGGGTCGACCATAGGAAACAATTTTTTAAATATGGGGGGAGGGACGAAAGGAATACCGGGCCTTTCCCATTCTTTATTAACAATGTCCGCCACCCGCTTGGGTATAGGAAAAGCTTCTGGGAGCCCCGGCACCTCTAGGAACTTGTCCATTTTACATAGTTTCTCTGGGATGACCAACTTGTCACAATCATCCAGAGTGGATAATACCTCCTTAAGCAGAATGCGGAGATGTTCCAACTTAAATTTAAATGCAATCACATCAGGTTCAGCCTGTTGAGAAATGTTCCCTGAATCAGTAATTTCTCCCTCAGACAAAACCTCCCTGGCCCCATCAGACTGGGTTAGGGGCCCTTCAGAAATATTATTATCAGCGTCGTCATGCTCTTCAGTATCTAAAACAGAGCAGCCGCGCTTACGCTGATAAGTGTTCATTTTGGCTAAAATGTTTTTGACAGAATTATCCATTACAGCCGTTAATTGTTGCATAGTAAGGAGTATTGGCGCGCTAGATGTACTAGGGGCCTCCTGAGTGGGCAAGACTCGTGTAGACGAAGGAGGGAATGATGCAGTACCATGCTTACTCCCCTCACTTGAGGAATCATCTTGGGCATCATTGTCATTTTCACATAAATCACATTTATTTAAATGAATAGGAATTCTGGCTTCCCCACATTCAGAACACAGTCTATCTGGTAGTTCAGACATGTTAAACAGGCATAAACTTGATAACAAAGTACAAAAAACGTTTTAAAATAAAACCGTTACTGTCACTTTAAATTTTAAACTGAACACACATTATTACTGCAATTGCGAAAAAACATGAAGGAATTGTTCAAAATTCACCAAATTTTCACCACAGTGTCTTAAAGCCTTAAAAGTATTGCACACCAAATTTGGAAGCTTTAACCCATAAAATAACGGAACCGGAGCCGTTTTGAACTTTAACCCCTTTACAGTCCCTGGTATCTGCTTTGCTGAGACCCAACCAAGCCCAAAGGGGAATACGATACCAAATGACGCCTTCAGAAAGTCCTTTCTAAGTACCAGAGCTCCTCTCACATGCGACTGCATGCCATGCCTCTCAAAAACAAGTGCGCAACACCGGCGCGAAAATGAGGCTCTGCTTATGCTTTGGGAAAGCCCCTAAAGAATAAGGTGTCTAATACAGTGCCTGCCGATATCAATATATCAAAATACCCAGATAAAATGATTCCTCAAGGCTAAATATATGTTAATAATGAATCGATTTAGCCCAAATAAAGTCTACAGTCTTAATAAGCCCTTGTGAAGCCCTTATTTACGATCGTAATAAACATGGCTTACCGGATCCCATAGGGAAAATGACAGCTTCCAGCATTACATCGTCTTGTTAGAATGTGTCATACCTCAAGCAGCAAGAGACTGCACACTGTTCCCCCAACTGAAGTTAATTGCTCTCAACAGTCCTGTGTGGAACAGCCATGGATTTTAGTGACGGTTGCTAAAATCATTTTCCTCATACAAACAGAAATCTTCATCTCTTTTCTGTTTCTGAGTAAATAGTACATACCAGCACTATTTCAAAATAACAAACTCTTGATTGAATAATAAAAACTACAGTTAAACACTAAAAAACTCTAAGCCATCTCCGTGGAGATGTTGCCTGTACAACGGCAAAGAGAATGACTGGGGTAGGCGGAGCCTAGGAGGGATCATGTGACCAGCTTTGCTGGGCTCTTTGCCATTTCCTGTTGGGGAAGAGAATATCCCACAAGTAAGGATGACGCCGTGGACCGGACACACCTATGTTGGAGAAAGGAACCGAGCAAACGGAATGACATCCATGGATGCCACCATCAGACCAATAACCTCCATGTATTGGGCCACAGATGGACAAAAAGCAGACTGGAGAGAAAGACAAGACAATAATCTTGTCTTTTCTGACCTCTGTCAGAAAAATCATCATGGACAGGGAATCTATTATAGTCCCTAGGAAACACACTTTGGTAGATGGAACAGGATAACTTTTCTCAAAATGTACCTTCCACCCATGGGGACGTAGAAAAGACAACAGCATCTCTGTATGAGACTGGGCTAGTTGAAAAGATGACGCATGAACTAGGATGTTGTCTAGAAAAGGCGCTACAGCAATTCCCTGGGATCTGATCACAGCCAAAAGTGCCCCCAGATCCTTTGTGAATATTCTGGGAGTCATGGCCAGACCCAATGGAAGTGCTTGTCCAGAAATGTAAACTTCAGATACTGATGGTGTTCCCTGAGAATGGGAACATGAATGTATGTGTCCTTCAGGTCTATGGTCGTCATAAACTGACCTTCCTGTACAAAAGGAAGAATAGAACAAATTGTTTCCATCTTGAAGGACGGAACCCCGAGGAATTTGTTGAGACACTTGAGGTCTAGAATGGACCGAAAAGTTCCCTCCTTTTTGGGAACCACAAATAGATTTGAATACAATCCTAGACCCTGTTCTGCTAGAGCGACAGGGACAATAACTCCCAGAGAGTATAGGTCTTTTACACAGTTTAAAAAGGCCTCCTTCTTTATTTGGTTTGAGGACAGTCTTGACAAGAGAAATCTGCCCTTTGGAGGGAAAGACTTGAATCCCATTCTGTAACCCTGGGATACTATGTCCACCGCCCAAGGGTCTGGGACATTGTGTATCCAGGCTTGACCAAAAAGAGAAAGCCTGCCCCTCACCAGATCCACACTGGAATCGGGGACGGAACCTTCATGCTGATTTTGAGTCAGCAGAAGGCTTCTTGTTTTGTTTTCCCTTGTTCCAGGGCTGGTTTGATTTTCAAGGAGGTCTGGGTTGATCTGTTTTAGAAGAGGAAGAGGAGGACTTTTGTCCCTTAAAGTTACAAAAGGAACACAAATTAGAGTTCTGACGACCTGTAGGTCTATTTTTCTTGTCCTGAGGTAGGAAAGATCCCTTTCCACCTGTGATTTCTGAAATGATCTCTGTAAGATCAGGTCCAAACAAAGTTGTTCACTTGTAAGGTAAAGGCAAATGCTTGGCCTTAGAAGAAACATTGGCCGACCAAGATGTTAACCACAGAGCCCTGCGGGCTAGAACAGTGAAGCTAGACATATTAGCTCCCAGACAAATTATCTGCATATTGGCATCACAGATAAAGGTATTGGCCAATTTGAGAGGTTTGATCCTATCTTGGATCTTTTCTACTGTAGTTTCCTGTGTAATAAGATCAGACAATGCATCGCACCAATGAGATGCAGCTCCCGCAACTGTAGCAAAACTTGCTGCTGGTTGCCACTGTAACCCCTTTATGGATATACATCTTTTTTAAGTAAGCCTCTAGCTTCTTGTTCATTGGGTCCTTAAAAGAACACCTATCCTCTATAGGAATAGTAGTTCTCTTGGCAAGAGTAGAAATAGCCCCTTCTACTTTAGGAACAGTGTGCCATGAGTCCCGAATAGAGTCAGCAACAGGAAACATCCTCTTAAAAACAGGGGAAGGGGAAAAAGGAACCCCTGGCTTATCCCATTCCTGAGCAATAATTTCAGACATCTTCCTTGAGACAGGAAAAACCTCCTCAGAAGATGGGGAATCATAGACTCTATAAAATTTAGAAGACTTTGTGGGGTTGACAGCAACCGAAGGTTCAGAGTCGTCTAAAGTAGCTAGAACCTCCTTCAATAGTAACCAGAGGTGTTCAAGCTTAAATCTAAAATTAACCTCTTCAGATTCTGAAGATTTGTCTGCTAAAGTGTCAGAGTCTGAGATCTCACCTTCAGAAGCTACTGATGTATTCTCCTCATCAGACATTTGAGCAAGAGTGGCTAATGCAGTCCTAGAGTCAGAAACCTTAGTATCAGGCAAATGTTTACATTTTCTCTTACACTTACCCATTGCAGGGAAAGCTGACAAAGCCGCAGTTACTGCAGAAGAAACCTTAGCAGCAAAATCCTGAGGTAAATAATCACCCCCAGGTGGATGAGAGGACACAGAAGGCACAGTATGAGAAACAACTAAGGCTTGGGACATCTGAGGAGAAAGCTGGGGCATGTCACACACAGCAGAATCCTGAAAGACACTTGGCTCAGAAGGGAGAATTTTTTCTTTGCATTTAAAGTTTTTGCTAAACAGGATGAATAAAACTGCATAGGTATGGCAATCTGGTTGTCTAAACAAAGCAAACATCTATCCATGGAGATAGATTGATCCTGATCTGTATCCATAGTCTAGAATAATGGTCCCACAAGCAATGTGCAAATATAGAATTTTAATGCAAAAATAAAAACTTTAATCCTTCAGAAAAGTATTACATTTTAATTAGTAAATATCGATTTTAAGTTTAACTTTTTTTTTAAAAAAACTGCCTCAGATGCTTGAGGTTCCTACTGGCCAGAAAAAAAATGTCCCACTAGTAAGAGAAAACTCTCTAGAAGTGATTTCCTCCGCTGGGGATCCGGTGAGCTGATTAACAGAAGCTGATTCAGAAAATATCCAAGCAGAGTAAAAAATGGCTGCACTAACTCTATAACCGCTCTGCTCCGTAAAAGTGTAAGTGTGGTCTCCGAAAATAAACTGCAACACATAAATTTACACCGCTCTAAAAAGAGCGCAAAAAACTGCAGTTTAAAAAACGGCTAAGGTATTAAGACCGTTAAACTGAATATATGTTAATCCGGTAGCCCAATAATGTCAAATAAAAATGTAAGCCTCTAACCTAGAAGCGTAATTAAATGGGAGGTAACCAATAAAGAAATCACCCCTAAACTCCCCTGGCCAAGTGAAACTCCTAATATGAACTGACCTTACTCTTACTAATAAAAATACCCAAGTGCCATGTCCTTAATATGACTCCTTAACTAATAAGGAGTATTACGTCCTAAATGAAGGCTCTGAAAAGAGGATTAACCTCCTAAGTGTTATCCTTCTGTACCTGGAAGGCAAAAGCACTTACCTTAGATCAAATTGCATGATAGATGCTAATCCTTAGGTGTGGCAGGCACTTCACTCCATGTCATAGACCTGTAGGAAAAGAAAGAGCAGAGTAACCAACTCTGGCTTTCTGCAAAGGGGTACCAAAGTGTTAAAAGTAAAGCAAAGACTTCTTCGCCGTCTTTTAACTGCTAAAAGCCACCACTACTCTTACTCAAGAGATTGACATAGACACAGCTAGACCCCAATCCTTGCTTGCAGGGAAAATAATCCATAAAAGGATTAAAATCTTCAGACATCAACTTTGTATAACCTCCATTGACAGAGGCAAAGAGAATGACTGGGGGTTATGGGTAAGGCAGTTACACTTAACAGCTTTGCTGGGGTGCTCTGTGCCTCCTTCTGCTGGCCAGGAGTTAAATATCGCACTAGTAATTGGAATGACGTTGTGGACTCTCCATGTCATAGGAAAGAAAGGGAGATATTATGAGTCATTGGCATAGAAACTTGCAGTCACCATTTTGTGTTCAGTTGAACCCGACATAGAAACAGTGCTTTAACAATCAATAGATTTAAATATTGGGAAAGAAAGTATTTGCCAAAGTTTAAAAGAGTCCATGTAGCAATAGACAATAGGTGCACAGTCTGCCCATACTGACAACCTAATGCATTTAGATGGTGTAGCAGTGGTGCAGATGGAAGCGGATTACAATAGGTTCCTATGAAACTCCTGATTAGCCTATCTACTTTAAAAACACAATTTTAATAACGCCAGTGTTAGTGACAATCATGACAGTGCACATGAAACCTTTAATCAGATAGTAAAAATGTAATATAAAAACATGCCATTTGTAGACTTTGGTGTCCTGAAGTGACTATAGAAGTATGACCATCATGCCAAGATACCTATGGCATTCATATGGTTAATGAGTGTTGAGGATGCATTCTGATGACAATGGGTTAATTTCACACATGCAAGTAAGTATTGTCCTTGCAGAGTTACATGAATATAGCTTTACTGTAACCTTAAGAGGTGTGAATGGGCTTTCATATGTGTCTGTTTCAGACCTCCTAGTTTCTATTTCAAAAAGATAACTTTTTTTTTGCTGTGGTGGGGTTTTAACAAATGAAACAATATACTGTAGAATTGTGATCACTCAAGAAACTCGGTGACCGATTTTGTCAGAAAACAAAAGAGCCTTTTTTTTTCGGGAGCAAATTGCAGATATATTATAATCAAGGCCATAGTTATATGCAAAAAATAGTGCAAAAATAACATGTTCTAAAAGATGAGAACATTTTGACCAACATGAAATAAATTAATTTATTAAGTAAGCATACATTTTTATTTATTTCATATGATGGTGTCAGTCCACAAGATATAATCCAATACACAAGCAGTGAAGACCACAACACCAAAATAAGGGGTATAATAGATGTAAAGCCGGGAAGTTACAGATCAGGCACAACAGCCGGCAATATTTCTACCAACAGTCACCTCAAAGGAGGCCTAGACCTCACAATTAGACATTTTAGCAAAGGTATGTAAAAGAGACAAAGTAGATGCTTTACTAATCTGATCAACAGAGGCCTCATTATGAAAGGCTAAGCAAGTTGACATTGCTCTAGTGGAATGAGCAGTAATACAACCAATGCTTCTGATTAAGGTCTTAAGCAAAGCAGCCAAAGTAACTGCAGTAGTTTTGTAACCCTTGTGAGGTCCAGAGAATTGGACAAACAAGGCAAAACCGTCTTAAAAACTTAGTAGTTTCTACATTTAAGAACTCTAACAACATCAAGGTTGTGAAGAAGTCACTCAGAGTTCTTATAAGTTGGAAACAGAGAATTGACCACAATTTCCTGGTTCATAGTATCTGAGGACACTACTTTATGAAAAAAATAATAACTGGTCTAGCAGCCTTATCTATTGCAGTACACTCTCAAAAGTGTATTTGTGACGGATACCCCGGCTACCCCGACTGGGTAGCTCCACCAAACGGGTCCTGCTTCTTCCCTGCCGACTGCAGCCATGTAGCTGGCAAGTGACCACAGCCTGTAGCCACCTCTGATGCCCGCCAGCACCAGTACTCAGGGTCCCACCCTGTGGCGGACTCCAGCTACCCAGACTAGGTAGCTCTGCCAGAGTGTCCTTCCTCTGCCTGGACCAGGCTGCTATGTAGCCCAGGAAAGTGATTCTAGCAGGAGCCCACCCAAATAACTAGACAGACTAGCATTCAGGTGAAACAAGAACTGATTTTATTGAAAACACACACTCCTTTTATACAGACAGCTCATCTTGATAAGACAGGGAGACAATGCCATAGTTTTCCCGCCATTCCTGCCCCTCCAGACTGTCCGGTGCCTCCATAGCAACCATAGTCCCACAGAATACCAGGACACAGTGGTAACGGTTTTGGAGTGATCCCGGGGGAGCGGCAGCACTTTTAGGGTGTCATTTGAAAGCTCTCTGTCCCCAGATGCCGCAGTCCAAAAAGCGACGTGATTCGTTATTGGGGACCGGAGATACAGCCCGTTGAAATTATGGGGGTAGGGGTGTCCAAAATCCCCAGTTCCCAAAGCAGCTCCCCTCCGGTAATTTCCCCACCTGTTGTCCTCCCTAGGGGCTACTAATCCCCAAAAGAGCGGAGCTCTGCGGCACATGGTTGCTGGAACGACCAGGGGTAAAGTTAGCGAGTGTCCTGCGGCCGACTGGGAGTTCCAGGAGCCCGGACAGCCTGAGAAGGGATAGGCGGGTGTCCGTGGAGAGGCGGCCGACCGGGAGTTCTAGGGGCCCAGCCAGCCTAGGAGGGTTTTCCTGGTCATACACCAGCTTTTCACAAGACAAGCAAACCAAAGCTTCCAGGGATTGTGGTTGCTCTGAGGAGCCCAAAACCACTGAGAAACAACAGGGGTGAGGTTGTAGGGGGGTGGGGCTAGCCTTAGCTGTCTGGTATCCGTGACAGTATTATGTCTCCAAAAAGGAGCAACTAGATAAATGACAGGCTTAATAATAATAAAAGCCTTAACAAAAGCCTGGATTTTCAGGAATCTAAGCAATCTTCCTGTGATACAGAGACCCTTGAGAGAACTGGCTAACAAGCCTTTTTCCAAACTCTCCTGAAGAAATGTAAGGACCTTGGAAACTTTTAAGGAATTCTAACAGTATCTTCTCTAAAAAGGTTTTCCATTTCTTGTAGCAGTGTCTTGTAACAGGCTTTCTGACTTGGATCAAGGTTTCAATCACCTTGCCAGATAAACCTGTGTTAGATAAGATCAGGGATTTAATCGCCAGGCCATCAAGAGTCTTGAGGTCTTGATGAAAGAAGGGATCCTGAGAGAGAAGATCGTCTCTGAGAGGAAACTGCCATGGCAGGAAAAAGAACATCTGAATGGTCAACCTACGAAGTTCTGCGAGGCCAAGATGGCGCAATCAGAATTACTGAAAACTATTCTTGCTTGATTTTGGCTATCGCTCACAATAACACAAAGAAGAAAAGATGTACATTAGAATCCAACAGAACTGCTTGATGATTTTTGATGATTTTAAGAGCTGTCAGAAAATATCTCTGGCAAGCCCCAACATCTAACACCTCATGATGCAGAGGCCACTCCCTCAGGTGGAGGTGCTGGCAACTGAGAAAGTTATCCTCCCATTTGTTGTTTCCTCGGATGTGGAAGGCTGAAATTCAGTACTGATAGCAGCCTTTCACATCCAGGGAACTCTGATTTCCTTCTGATAACTGATGTATGCCACAGCAGTGACATTACCTGATTGAAAGGGTATGGTGTTTGCACAGAGCTGCACTTTTTGCGACCCCCAGAAAACCCTCCAACCCATAAGCTGGTGTCTGTTGTGATCTCATTCTAGATTGGCTGAAGAAAGGAAGCCCCTTAAACTGACTCCCACAATGACAGTGACTGTCTTGTCTCCTCATCCAGAAGGATCTGAGACAGGTTTCCACATTCCACTGCCACAGAAGGGATACTAAGAAAGAGGTCTCCGATGAAATCAGGCAAAGGGAACTGTGTCTGAGGTAGCCACCATCAAACCCACAACTTCTATGCCTTGAGCAACAGTAGGGAGATGAGTCTGCTAAGGATGAGCACACATTTTGCAGTTTGATCCTGCATTCTTCTGTTAGATACAGTCTCATGGAAACTAAGCTTATGACTGACCCTAGAAATGAGCCTCAAGCTTGAGGAACTCTTTGGTAAATTTTTCCACCAACCGTAATTGAGGATAATCTTAAGCAAGGCATCTGTCTGATTCCCAACTTGCTTAATGGAGGGTGTTTATACAAGAACATTGGCCAAATAAGGCACTACTGAATTGCCCTAAGCGTGAACTACCATCAGCACTGTACATTAAATTATTTCAGACTAACTAGTGTTTTGAGCTTGCCACCTTTTAACTGGCAAGAAAAAAAAACACATTATTTAAAAATGTTGTCTGGTCATAGACCTTTAGATCACCAGGCCCTTAGAGTGTTGAAAGAAATAAAAATATCCATAAAGCATATTTTTACACTTGGACTCAGTAAACCCATGACTGTTTCTATGAATATGAATCACAAAACTATTAAATCTCCTAAAATATAATGTTAATTTTTACATACCTACCAACCATCCCAGATCTTTATGAATTGTTACGGGCTGGGAGTTCTCTCCTACAGCTTTCCCTGGCAGTTTGATGGGACAGACCAGGCCCCAACCAAGACACACCCAACCTATTTGTGATACACCCCTTGCTCTGCAACATCTGCCATGGCTCCACCCAACAAACACCAGTGAACCACTGTACATAAGTCCCCCCCATGTCAAATATTGGGAGATATAATTATATATAATTCTTCTAAACCAACATAAAATATTTGACATCACTTATTTAGTATAATAACCTCCAATTTTATGGATCATATCACCCCCACTCCCCACACAAAATTTGCCTTGTATCAAGGGACACTAACAGATGTAATAGAATACAAAAAGGCAATTGTGTGATTTTTCTTCACTTAAAATAATACATTTTAAGGTAGATACATGTTATTACAATTTACTGACAGTTTGCATCTAACATTGGTCTAGATCAGCGGTTCCCAACCTTTTTTCTCTCCTGTACCCCTTGATTAGGCTTTTCATTAATAAGTACCCCCTCTCTTCATTACCCCCAAGCATCCCTCAAAATAAAGGAAGCACTTTTTTATAGGGGAGGTAAGCTATACCTAAATTGCATACGACTGTGCGTGTATCAACAGGATTAAAGCTCAGATCTTATTCTCAGGAGTCCTGCTGTGTGGCTGGTGCCCCTGGCAGCTGCCTGGTTACTCCTAAACAAGGCCCTGGGGGGAGTCAAAGTGTAATGATATTAACCACCCAGCCACTATGAACGTTTTTAGTTGGAAGTGAAGCAATCTAGAAGCAGTACTTTACTTACCGGCACTGACTTAGACCTGCCTCGCCTGTGTGACTCGCAATCTCAACGGCTCTATCACACGTGTCCACGTAGCTATGCTGCTGCAGTGCCACTTCTATTTGAGCACTTGCAGTCAAAATTGTGTGCATGGGACAGAGGTGGGTGGAGCAGGAGGCTAAGCTGTCTGGTGACACAGGGTGATCATTAATATGTGGACTGGAGTCATCCACACCCGGTCCACATATTTCAGGTGCAGGGGCTCCCATCTGCCTATATGCCAGGCCAGGACTTAATTTGTCACTTTCCGGCTAAATGCGCCTTCCTTCCACAGTTCCACAATGCTTATTAGTTGATGACCCATTGAGAGTGCCCCCCCGACCCTCCCTCCGCATCTTCTGCCATTACCAACAATATTTTTGCGTACCCCCAACCGGCCTGCCACGTACCCCCAGGGGTACACGTACCCCAGGTTGGGAACCGCTGGTCTAGATTCCAATCAGTTTGAATTTACAAACAAAATCATTGTATAGGAGTTCTGGAGTCAAATGCTTATATTCAAAATGTGTGACATGGGATGAGAAAAATAACAACTAGCTATTGTATATGTATTAGGCATAGACACTCACCCATCCAGCTTCCCAAAATGCAGGAGAATATTCTGCTCTTGCTGCTGTCATCCATCTCAGTGAAGGACAAGTAGTTAAAGTGACGTGTGAGTCTTGGAGATACTGGATTTCTTCCACCTCCTGGGGGTCCCATGGCACACAAGAAATTGATATCTACCAACTGCTTGAAGACTCCTAAAAAAGGATAAAATATTTAATAACTGCATAAGAAGATGGCTCCTGAATATAATTATGTATCTCACATTTTTCCTGTTTGTGGGTGCACAATAAATCAGCACTCCACTTGTAATCTAGCCCAATGGTTTTTACACCTATATGTATTATTGTATTTACTACACATCTATCTAAATAGTAATTATGAGTCCTGCATATGATCATACCTATTTGCTTGCGATCGTACCAGCCCTTGTGATCCATCCACTGCCGCAGGAGCTCTATAGGAGGCTGCGCTCCGTAGGTTTCCAGAGCCGGCATGTTAAGGTCATCAATAAAGAATATAAAGTACCGTCCAAGAGGAGGTCCAAACACTCCCTTTCTCCTGCAGATACAAAGCAAGATCTGAGCATTCATTGCACACTAGTCTGTAAGTTACTGAGCTCTCTGTGGATACAGTGCTCTGGTGATTTTGTACTATAAGATGTGTTGTTATGGATTTTGTAAATAATGCAATAAGTTCTATACTTTTGGCACACTGTATTCTGGGGTATGGGTTCTCTATGTAAACTTTACTATCTGTGCGCCTGTCTTTTCACTCATCATGGTGTATGGACTGTCTTTATAATGCAATATGGGGATATAAATAATATAAATATAGATCACTATGAGGTCATGATTCTTGTACACAATAAATCTCACCTTTTGTCTAGTTTGCTGTCAATAAGATCTTGTGTCTGATTGGCTGAAGTTCGAGCTGAGAACATGAGGAAGTGGCTGATATAATCCAGGGGCAGATTTTTTAGCAGTTTGTCAGACACAGTGAGCGTCTTCCCTGTACCAGTTGGGCCGACACAGAGAACCTGCAAGTACAGAACAAAGCTCATAAGGTGATCTCATAACTATTGGACTAATGATAAAAGAGGTTACCATATTTTGGGTACAGTGCAAAGTTTCAAATTTCCATTAAAGGAATAGTCAAGTCAAAAATAAACTTTCATGATTCGGATAGAGAATGCAATTTTAAGCAACTTTCTAATTTACTCCTATTATCAATGTTTCTTTGTCCTCTTTGTATCTTTATTTGAAAAGGCAATATTGTAAGCATAGGAAGCCGGCCCGTTTTTGGTTCATCACCTAGGTAGCGCTTTCCGATTGGTGTCTAAATGTAGCCACCAATCAGCAAGCGCTACCCAGGTGCTGAACCAAAAATGGGCCGGCTCCCAAGGTTACATTCAAATAAAGATACCAAGAGAACGAAGATAAAATGATAATAGGAGTAAATTAGAAAGTTGGTTAAAATTGCATGCCCTATCTGAACCATGAAAGTTTAATTTTGACTTGACTATTACCTTTAACCCCTTAACGACCAAGGACGTACGCCACACGTCCTCAAAAAAAATACAGTTAATGACCGAGGACGTGTGGCGTACGTCCTTGGTCTGGAAAGCAGCTGGAAGCGATCCTGCTCGCTTCCAGCTGCTTTCCGGTTATTGCAGTGATGCCTCGATATGGAGGCATCCTGCAATAACCCCACTTGGCCATCCGATGTAGAGAGAGCCACTCTGTGGCCCTCTCTGCACCGGACATCGGTGGCCGGTATCGTTGGCGGGTGGGAGCTTACGTGGGAGGCGGGTGGGCGGCCATCGATGCTGTGTGTGGAGTGGAGGGGGGCGGGACCTACGGGGGCGCGCACGGGAGCGCGCGTGCATGGGGGGTGTTGGGCGGGCGCGTGCACGGGCGGGAGCGGGTGGGAACCGCTACACTACAGAAAAAAAAAGTTCAAAGTAAAAATAAATAAATAAATTTTCAGTATTATAAATCTAATCTAAGGGATCTGGAAGGGGATGGGGGTTGGTCTTGGTGGGGGGGGAAGCTACACTACAGAAAAGGGATTTTTTTTAAAAAAAAGCCACATTTTTTACAAAACTGGGTACTGGCAGACAGCTGCCAGTACCCAAGATGGCGCCCATTAAGGCAGAGGGGAAGGGTTAGAGAGCTGTTTGGTGGGGGATCAGTGAGGTTGGGGTCTAAGGGGGGATCCTACACATCAGCATATGTAAATATGCTTCTTCTTTTTTTTTTTTTTTAAAAAGGTCCAAATACCTTTTATTTTAGTACTGGCAGAGTTTCTGCCAGTACTTAAGATGGCGGGGACAATTGTGGGGTGGGGGAGGGAAGAGAGCTGTTTGGGAGGGATCAGGGGGTCTGATGTTTCAGGTGGGAGGCTGAGCTCTACACTAAAGATAAAATTAACCCTGCAAGCTCCCTACAAGCTACATAATTAACCCCTTCACTGCTAGCCATAATACACGTGTGATGCGCAGCAGCATTTAGAGGCCTTCTAATTACCAAAAAGCAATGCCAAAGCCATATATGTCTGCTATTTTTGAACAAAGGGGATCCCAGAGAAGCATTTACAACCATTTGTGCCATAATTGCACAAGCTGTTTGTAAATAATTTCAGTGAGAAACCTAAAATTGAGAAAAATTTAATGTTTTTTTTAATTTGATCGCATTTGGCGGTGAAATGGTGGCATGAAATATACCAAAATTGGCCTAGATCAATACTTGGGGTTGTCTACTACACTACACTAAAGCTAAAACTACCCCAAAAAGCTACCTACATGCTCCCTAATTAACCCCTTCACTGCTGGGCATAATACACGTGTGGTGCGCAGTGGCATTTAGCTGCCTTCTAATTACCAAAAAGCAACGCCAAAGTCATATATGTCTGCTATTTCTGAACAAAGAGGATCCCAGAGAAGAATTTACAACCATTTATGCCATAATTGCACAAGCTGTTTGTAAATAATTTCAGTGAGAAACCAAAAGTTTGTGAAAAAATTTGTGAAAAGTCAACGATTTTTTGTATTTGATTGCATTTGGCGGTGAAATGGTGGCATGAAATGTACCAAAATGGGCCTAGATCAATACGTTGGGTTGTCTACTAAAAAAAAATATATACATGTCAATGGGTATTCAGAGATTCCTGAAAGATATCAGTGTTCTAATGTAACTAGCGCTAATTTTGAAAAGAAATGGTTTGGAAATAGCAAAGTGCTACTTGTATTTATTGCCCTATAACTTGCAAAAAAAGCGAAGAAGATGTAAACATTGGGTATTTCTAAAATCAGGGCAAAATTTAGAAACTATTTAGCATGGGTGTTTTTTGGTGGTTGTAGATGTGTAACAGATTTTGGGGGTCAAAGTTAGAAAAAGTGTGTTTTTTTCCATTTTTTCCTCATATTTTATAATTTTTTTTATAGTAAATTATAAGATATGATGAAAATAATGGTATCTTTAGAAAGTCCATTTAATGGCGAGAAAAACGGTATATAATATGTGTGGGTACAGTAAATGAGTAAGAGGAAAATTACAGCTAAACACAAACATCTCAAAAATGTAAAAATAGCCTTGGTCTCAAACGGACAGAAAATGGAAAAGTGATGTGGTCATTAAGGGGTTAAGTAACACTTAAAATACAAAAAAATATTTATTGCAGGGATTTTACCATTACAAATACAGCAAGGTTCTAACAATATTGTCTTTAGTCAGGTTGATATACAGAACACAACTGTCTGCGTAAAAGGAAAGTCAAGTCCAAAAAAAAAAATATATTTTATGATTCAAATAGGGCATGCCATTTTAAACAACTTTCAAATTTACTTTTATCACCAATTTTACTTTGTTCTATTGGTATTCTTAGTTGAAAGCTAAACCTAGGAGCTTCATATGCTAATTTCTTAGACATTGGAGTCCGCCTCTTATCTGAATGCATTTTGACAGTTTTTCAACACTAGAGGGTGTTAGTTCATGTGTGTCATAGATAACATTGAGCTCACACATGTGAAGTTACCTAGGAGTCAGCACTGATTGGCTAAAATGCAAGTCTGTCAAAAGAACTGAACTAAGGGGACAGTTTGCAGAGGCATAGATACAAGGTAATCACAGAGGTAAAACAAACTTATTTTAAACTCTCTCTCTCCTCTCTCAGTGACAGGTAAAGACATTATATTATACTTATTCTAATTGAAAATTCATATTGTGCTAGTCATCCCTCTACATTTCCTTGTGGTTTCTCCTATATAACAAGTCCACACAGTAATTTTAACATATAAATTGCATAACTAGTTTGAGGTGTGAAATAATCATTCATTTTAACCTGTTCCCTTTCACATGATTGTGCCAGGTGTTTACCTTCAATCTTAGAATTGCATTAAGCACAACTCAAATATGGAAATTATCCCTTGTTAGGGGTATAAGATATAATTAACCTCTGATGCTTTTCTACTCCCAACATCTGCATGTACTAATAAATCACATACTTTTCTCTCTCTCTTAAACAGCAAAGGGCCAAATTACAAGTGGAGCGCAAATTAACGCTTCTGCTTGAGTGTTAATTGCACTAGAATTAAGATTTTTGCGCTAGTTGGGTTGCGTTTGTATTGCGAGTCGAAAGTAAACCATTCTCACTCTCCCGCTAACCCGACAAGTGCAAAAATATGAAGTTAGAATATCGCATGCACGTTCACGTATTCCCTCATAGCAGTTAATAGAGAAAAAAAAAGTGGGAAAAAAAGCCCACCCCACTCACGAGCAAACCCGATCCCATATTCTCATGTGCGCTAACCTGACATGAATATATGAATATTTTACATTGCAGTGTTCTGTACATAGCAGAATATGTTCTATTTATTCATAAATACATAATTCTACATATATATCTGATGGTATGTTGATATAATATATCTATACCTATATATAATGCAAACAGTAGTTACAGCACTGTTCAAGATTTCTTGAGGATACCTGTATTTAATAGTATGATTAAGGGCGATGTAGGCCAGAAATGTAGCTGTTTATCTTTATTTTCACTTCAATAAAAAGATTATTTTCATGAAGAAATACGGTGCTGGGACTACTCACAGACTATATTCTGCTATGTACAGAATATTGGAATGTTAAATATCTACAGAAAATACATGGTTAAAACCTTTATCAAATATGAATATTGCATAAACATGCTTTTACATGTTTTCATCTACTTAATGGCAAAGGGCTCCAATACATATGTCTATATATGTATACATATGTATTCATGTGTATATTTATAGTGTATATATGTTTGTAAATACATATATACACATATAAATGCATATGAAAACACACACACACATTTTTTAATACAAGCGGTAAGCCCTACAAGCGCAGACCCTCACAATAAACCCCTTACCACTCAAGTGCAAACGTTTGCGCTCTACTCGTAATCTAGCCCAAAATTGGTAATTTTTTAAATGCCTTTATTTCAGGGTTTAAGTTACTTAAAAGTTGCCAATGTTTTTTTTTTTTTTTTTTTTTTTTAAAATCCCCAAATATTTATCCCTATGCTCATTAAATTTTGTTGAAAAGAGCAACCTCCCATCCATATTCTTCTTTTGATGACCAGCAGATTTGTTGTGGAGAGCATTATGATATTCAGTTTCAAACAAATCCTTAGGATAACTTTAATAATAAACTGACTTTTAGGTACTGAATGGAAAACTCTTTTATGATGGAAATTTTCAAATCTAAGCAGAGTATTCCTGTTTATATTTTTAACAAATAAGTCTGTCTTTATATACTCTTGTACCAAACAAATTAACATCAGACAATGAATAAATCAATATAAAGTTAAATCTTTCATTATCATATTCATCATCTTGGCAAAGGCTAATAGGATTGTCCATACAACAAACATATCATCTATATAGCATAGCCAAACAGCAGAATATGTTTTTATTTGCTAAGGTACATGACAAACTTTGTGTTGTGTTCTGAAATTTTGTCACTTTGTGTCATGAAGGAGCAGGGTATGTTGGTTACTTACCGGCTTTTTGTTGGTCAGCAGCATCCCCAGGAGGTGAGACATTCGTACTGTGTCCATAGTGGGAACAATGATATCGGAGTAGCTGGTGTCAGGGGCTATGGAAAATGGGGCTGTGATGTCCATCCAGGTCACCCAGCAAACCTGAGCACAAAAACAAGTCATGTTCTTAGTTACAGTTGTGAAAACAATATAATTCTCAGTGAGTAGATGTGCTGTGCTCTGACACACTGTAGATACATTAAGGCTTGAAAAATGATTGTGACCTTTTTACTGTAATTAGCTATAAATCTAAATTAAACAGGACATTTGAGAGACTGGGGATTCAAAGGGTTCAAACCACTGTGTCATGGAGCATGGCAAGTATATATTCCCTAAACGTAAAAATAAATAAATCTGCAGTTATCCAGCAACACACGTTATCTAAAATATGTAGAACTGCTTTATAGTTCAGAAAATCTCCTAATCAGGCTTTCAGGATAGGGCAGCAACAGCTATTTGGGAGGAGCAGTGAGGATTATACCCCAAAAGTTCCCAACTGCTTAAAAGCCACCACTGCTCTACTGAAGAGACTGGCATGGGCTACGGCTAAACCCCAGGAGGAAGCAGGACAATCTTGCTCTGCTTCAAAAACAGAATTTATTCTTACCTGATAAATTACTTTCTCCAATGGTGTGTCCGGTCCACGGCGTCATCCTTACTTGTGGGAATATCTCTTCCCCAACAGGAAATGGCAAAGAGTCCCAGCAAAAGCTGGCCATATAGTCCCTCCTAGGCTCCGCCCACCCCAGTCATTCGACCGACGGACAAGAGGAAAAAACAGGAGAAACTATAGGGTGCCGTGGTGACTGTAGTTAGAGAAAATAATTAATCAAACCTGATTAAAAAACCAGGGCGGGCCGTGGACCGGACACACCGTTGGAGAAAGTAATTTATCAGGTAAGCAAAAATTCTGTTTTCTCCAACATTGGTGTGTCCGGTCCACGGCGTCATCCTTACTTGTGGGAACCAATACCAAAGCTTTAGGACACGGATGAAGGAAGGGAGCAAATCAGGTTACCTAAACGGAAGGCACCACGGCTTGCAAAACCTTTCTCCCAAAAATAGCCTCCGAAGAAGCAAAAGTATCAAATTTGTAAAATTTGGCAAAAGTGTGCAGTGAAGACCAAGTCGCTGCCTTACATATCTGATCAACAGAAGCCTCGTTCTTGAAGGCCCATGTGGAAGCCACAGCCCTAGTAGAGTGAGCTGTGATTCTTTCAGGGGGCTGCCGTCCGGCAGTCTCGTAAGCCAATCGGATGATGCTTTTAAGCCAAAAGGAAAGAGAGGTAGAAGTCGCTTTTTGACCTCTCCTCTTACCAGAATAGACGACAAACAGAGAAGATGTTTGTCTGAAATCCTTTGTAGCTTCTAAATAGAATTTTAGAGCACGGACTACGTCCAAATTTTGCAACAAACGTTCCTTCTTTGAAACTGGATTCGGACACAAAGAAGGTACAACTATCTCCTGGTTAATATTTTTGTTAGAAACAACCTTTGGAAGAAAACCAGGCTTAGTACGCAAAACCACCTTATCTGCATGGAACACCAGATAGGGTGGAGAACACTGCAAAGCAGATAACTCAGAAACTCTTCTAGCAGAAGAAATAGCAACCAAAAACAAAACTTTCCAAGATAACAACTTAATATCTATGGAATGTAGAGGTTCAAACGGAACCCCTTGAGGAACTGAAAGAACTAGATTTAAACTCCAGGGAGGAGTCAAAGGTCTGTAAACAGGCTTGATCCTAACCAGAGCCTGAACAAATGCTTGAACATCTGGCACAGCTGCCAGTCGTTTGTGTAATAAGACAGATAAAGCAGAAATCTGTCCCTTTAGAGAACTCGCTGATAATCCTTTATCCAAACCTTCTTGTAGAAAGGAAAGAATCTTAGGAATTTTGACCTTATTCCATAAGAATCCCTTGGATTCACACCAGCAGATATATCTTTTCCATATTTTATGGTAAAGTTTTCTAGTTACCGGTTTTCTGGCTTGAACTAGAGTATCTATCACAGAATCTGAAAACCCACGCTTTGATAGAATCAAGCGTTCAATTTCCAAGCCGTCAGCTGGAGGGAGACCAGATTTGGATGTTCAAATGGACCCTGTACAAGAAGATCCTGTCTCAGAGGTAGCTTCCATGGTGGAACCGATGACATATTCACCAGGTCTGCATACCAAGTCCTGCGTGGCCACGCAGGGGCTATCAAAATCACTGGAGCCCTCTCCTGCTTGATCCTGGCTACCAGCCTGGGAATGAGAGGAAACGGTGGAAACACATAGGCTAGGTTGAAGGTCCAAGGCGCTACTAATGCATCCACTAGAGTCGCCTTGGGATCCCTGGATCTGGATCCGTAGCAAGGAACCTTGAAGTTCTGACGAGACGCCATCAAAACCAATGTCTGGAATGCCCCATAATTGAGTCAACTGGGCAAAGATCTCCGGGTGGAGTTCCCACTCCCCCGGATGGAAAGTCTGACGACTCAGGTAATCCGCTTCCCAGTTTTCCACACCTGGGATGTGGATCACAGATAGGTGGCAGGAGTGATCCTCCGCCCATTGTATTATTTTGGTCACTTCTTTCATCGCCAGGGAACTCCTTGTTCCCCCCTGATGATTGATATAAGCAACAGTCGTCATGTTGTCTGATTGAAATCTTATGAATCTGGCCTTTGCTAGCTGAGGCCAAGCCCTGAGAGCATTGAATATCGCTCTCAGTTCCAGAATGTTTATCGGGAGAAGAGACTCTTCCCGAGACCATAGTGCCTGAGCTTTCAGGGATTCCCAGACCGCGCCCCAGCCCACTAGACTGGCGTCGGTCGTGACGATGACCCACTCTGGTCTGCGGAAGCTCATTCCCTGGGATAGGTGGTCCAGGGTTAGCCACCAACGGAGTGAATCTCTGGTCTTCTGATCTACTTGAATCACTGGAGACAAGTCTGTATAGTCCCCATTCCACTGTTTCAGCATGCACAGTTGTAATGGTCTTAGATGAATTCGCGCAAAAGGAACTATGTCCATTGCTGCAACCATCAACCCTACTACTTCCATGCACTGAGCTACGGAAGGACGAGGAATAGAATGAAGAACTTGACAAGTGTTTAGAAGTTTTGACTTTCTGACTTCTGTCAGGAAAATCCTAATTTCTAAAGAATCTATTATTGTTCCCAAGAAAGGAACTCTTGTCGACGGAGACAGGGAACTTTTTTCTATGTTCACCTTCCATCCGTGAGATCTGAGAAAGGCCAGAACGATGTCTGTATGAGCCTTTGCCTTTGAAAGAGACGACGCTTGTATTAGAATGTCGTCCAAGTATGGTACTACTGCAATGCCCCTCGGTCTTAGAACCGCTAGAAGGGACCCGAGTACCTTTGTGAAAATCCTTGGAGCAGTGGCTAACCCGAATGGGAGGGCCACAAACTGGTAATGTTTGTCCAGAAAGGCGAACCTTAGGAACTGATGATGTTCTTTGTGGATAGGGATATGTAGATACGCATCCTTTAGATCCACGGTAGTCATACATTGACCTTCCTGGATTGTAGGTAGAATCGTTCGAATGGTTTCCATTTTGAACGATGGTACTCTGAGAAATTTGTTTAGGATTTTTAAATCCAGAATTGGTCTGAAGGTTCCCTCTTTTTTGGGAACTATGAACAGATTTGAGTAAAATCCCATTCCTTGTTCCGCCATTGGAACTGGGTGTATCACTCCCATTTTTAACAGGTCTTCTACACAATGTAAGAATGCCTGTCTCTTTATTTGGTTTGAGGATAAGTGAGATATGTGGAACCTTCCCCTTGGGGGTAGTTCCTTGAATTCCAGGAGATAACCCTGAGAAACTATTTCTAGCGTGCAGGGATCCTGAACATCTCTTGCCCAAGCCTGAGCAAAGAGAGAGAGTCTGCCCCCTACTCGATCCGGTCCTGGATCGGGGGCTACTCCTTCATGCTGTTTTGTTAGCAGCAGCAGGCTTCTTGGCCTGCTTACCCTTGTTCCAGCCTTGCATCGGTTTCCAGGCTGGTTTGGTTTGTGAAGCGTTACTCTCTTGTTTAGAGGATGCAGAGTTAGAGGTTGGTCCGTTCCTGAAATTGCGAAAGGAACGAAAATTAGACTTATTCTTGGCTTTGAAAGGTCTATCTTGTGGAAGGGCATGGCCCTTTCCCCCAGTGATGTCAGAAATAATTTCTTTCAATTCTGGCCCAAAGAGAGTTTTACCCTTGAAGGGGATATTAAGTAATGTTGTCTTGGAAGATACATCCGCTGACCAAGACTTTAGCCAAAGCGCTCTGCGCGCCACAATTGCAAACCCTGAATTTTTCGCCGCTAATCTAGCTAATTGCAAAGCAGCATCTAAAATAAAAGAATTAGCCAACTTGAGTGCGTGAACTCTGTCCATAACCTCCTCATACGGAGTCTCTCTACTGAGCGACTTTTCCAGTTCCTCGAACCAGAACCACGCTGCTGTAGTGATAGGAACAATGCACGAAATGGGTTGCAGGAGGTAACCTTGCTGTACAAAAATCTTTTTAAGCAAACCCTCCAATTTTTTATCCATAGGATCTTTGAAAGCACAATTATCCTTGATAGGGATAGTAGTGCGTTTGTTTAGAGTAGAAACTGCCCCCTCAACCTTAGGGACTGTCTGCCATAAGTCTTTTCTGGGGTCGACCATAGGAAATAGTTTTTTAAATATAGGAGGGGGGACAAAAGGTATGCCGGGCCTCTCCCACTCCTTATTCACTATGTCCGCCACCCGCTTGTGTATAGGAAAAGCGTCGGGTGCACCGGAACCTCTAGGAACTTGTCCATCTTGCATAATTTTTCTGGAATGACCAAGTTGTCACAATCATCCAGAGTAGATAACACCTCCTTAAGCAGTGCGTGGAGATGCTCTAATTTAAATTTAAATGTCACAACATCAGGTTCAGCCTGTTGAGAAATTCTACCTGAATCTGAAATTTCCCCATCTGACAAAACCTCCCTCATGTCCCCTTCAGATTGGTGTGAGGGTATGACAGAGCAATTATCATCAGCGCCCTCCTGCTCTTCAGTGTTTAAAACAGAGCAATTGCGCTTTCTCTGATATGCAGGCATTTTGGATAAAATATTTGCTATGGAGTTATCCATTACAGCCGTCAATTGTTGCATGGTAATAAGCATTGGCGAGCTAGAAGTACTAGGGGCCTCCTGTGTGGGCAAAACTGGTGTAGACACAGAAGGAGATGATGTAGAACCATGTCTACTCCCTTCATCTGAGGAATCATCTTGGGCAATTTCATTATCTGTGGCAGCACTGTCCTTACTTTGTTTGGATGCTATGGCACAATTATCACACAATTTTGAAGGGGGAGGCACATTGGCTTTCATACATATAGAACATAGCTTATCTGAAGGTGCAGACATGTTAAACAGGCTTAAACTTGTCAATAAAGTACAAAAAAACCGTTTTAAACAAAACGTTACTATCACTTTAAATTTTAAACAGTGCACACTTTATTACTGAATATGTGAAAAAGTATGAAGGAATTGTTAAAAAATTACCAAATTTTCACCACAGTGTCTTAAAGCATTCAAGGTATTGCACACCAATTTTCAAAGCTTTAACCCTTAAATTAAAGAAACCGGAGCCGGTTACAATTTTAACCCCTCTACAGTCCCAGCTACAGCCTTTGCTGCAACTTTACCAAACCCAGAGGGGAATACGATACCAAATGAAGCCTTTTAGGAAGTTTTCCAACTACTTTGGGATCCTCACACATGCATCTGCATGTCTGCTCTCAAAAAGTAACTGCGCAGTAATGGCGCGAAAATGAGGCTCAGCCTACAACTGGGAAGGCCCTTCCTGACTGGAAAGGTGTCTAACACAGTGCCTGACGTTAAAAAAACGTTCCCCAAGCTTATAAGTGTGAATTACAAGCATAAACATGTATAAAATGCCCAAATAAAGCAATCGATTTTTCTCATAAAAGTGTCTACCAGTTTTATAGCCCATATTAAGCCTTTTATTCTGTTTGAGACTAAGAAAATGGTTTACCGGTCCCCATGAGGGGAAATGACAGCCTTCCAGCATTACACAGTCTTGTTAGAAATATGGCTAGTCATACCTTAAGCAGAAAAAGTCTGCTAACTGTTTCCCCCAACTGAAGTTACTTCATCTCAACAGTCCTATGTGGAAACAGCACCCGATTTTAGTTACTATCTGCTAAAATCATCTTCCTCTCATGAACAGATTCTTCATCTTTTTCTGTTTCAGAGTAAATAGTACATACCAGCACTATTTTAAAATAACAAACTCTTGATAGTAGAATAAAAAACTACAACTAAAACACCACATACTCTTAACCATCTCCGTGGAGATGTTGCCTGTGCAACGGCAAAGAGAATGACTGGGGTGGGCGGAGCCTAGGAGGGACTATATGGCCAGCTTTTGCTGGGACTCTTTGCCATTTCCTGTTGGGGAAGAGATATTCCCACAAGTAAGGATGACGCCGTGGACCGGACACACCAATGTTGGAGAAATAATAAAATCTTGATTGAAGAATCTTCTTTCAGACACCTAAACTTTACCACCTTATTGCTTTTAAGGTAGGCAAAGAGAATGACCTGGGTTGGAGGGAAGGCAGGTGATACTTAACATCTTTGCTGTGGTGCTCTTTGCCTCCTCCTGCTGGCCAGAAATGATATTCCCAATAGTAATTAGAGATGATCCGTCGACTCACCGTGTCATTAGAAAGAAAGCTGTTTATTATACTATAGTATTTAGAGAGATTTTTCTCACTAGATTTTTTTTTTTTTTAATATTAGCTAATCAAAGTTACTGTTTAGTCAAGTCCTGCTCTCTGTCAGAGTGGTGCCGGTTTATTAACAGTTTCTCTTGTCTTACCAATTCTTTTGTTACTCTTTAGAGACCATTAACTAAAATCTCACATACTTCTAAGAAAAGGTCTTAAGACTGCTGTTTTCTAACTTCTCCCCCACCTCAAATTTGGCAGAGTTAAGTAATCTCAGACTGAAGTAACCACAAATTCCAACCAGACATGAGAGGTTGGCTAAAACTTCAGAATTAATATCACTAAAGGTATATACTTAAAAAACACTATAGACATAACCCACAAGACACTTTCCCCCATCTCTTCCACCCCCTTGGAATCCTTCAAGTTTTCCTTCTTTTCTTTCTCTTGAAATTGCACACGATAGACCTCTCAAATACACATTCTAGGTTCCAGATTACAAGATGAGTGCAAAATATTGTTTCCATGAAAGTGATATTTGCGCTCAACTTAGAAATACCAGCACACAAAAATGTGCCCTGGTATTAAGAGTTAGGTGCAATGCGAACGCAACCTCCTGTTTGCATTGTACGGAAGCATTGCGCTCACGAGAGTGCGCTTCCACAGGCTCTAATTGAAGCCTCGTTTTAATGCCGTCAGACACGGCATGAGAACTTGCGCAGTGAAGGGAGTAAGTCGAGCAGCGATAATCAGCAAATGTAAATATATATATGTATATGCTTATTTACATATATATTTATGTGTTAATATGTGTAAATACACATATTAACAATTAAATATATATGTATATGAGCATATACCCATATATTTAAAGGGAAAACACAGTTCCCATAGACCACAATGTAAATGCACTTTTCAGTGTTGTTTTCTTTCAAACACCTCACAACCATCAACTTTTAACACCTAAAAACTGCCTAATCCAGCAGTTTTTTTTATGGGAAATATAAGATCCTTTATTTTGGGGGCATTTGGGGCACTTTTAGAAAATTAACCAGAGATCGGATTTCTGGTTCATTTTCTGAGCACTAATTGCTACTGCAAGCTTACGGTAGCAATAACCAGCCACTTGTAATGGCTGGTTATTTTTTGCGCACCCTCAAACGGGGAAATTTGCAATAAATTAGCGCTTCACTTGTAATCTAGCCCTTAATGTGAAACACTTTGATTTTCGTTGTTTATACTAAAAATTCTAGTTTAAAAGATATTATATGCTGTTAAAGTGATCACAGAAGATGAATCAACTCAACAAAGATACAAAAGAATATGACCGGCAACTATGCCAAGTGGAAATTGCACATTTGAGACAATGATCAGCTACTATAGAAAGGAATCACTTTAGGAAGTGTAAATAATAAGCTTACAATGTAATAGTTACAATGTCATGGACAAGAAAACGTACAATTTGAACATATAACAGTTTGTTGACATTTGTTTATTTGTTATAAAGACGAATAAAGGAAACAAAAAATGGCTGGATCAGAACTTACTTGTGTAATGCTAGCGAAAGGAAGATGTTCCCTGGCTGGTAACCTTGCTGGCATGCATATTGTTGAATGAGGTCCTATGACTTTATTTAAAGGTATACTTTTTATACAATTAGTATACTGCAAATATGTACTGTCATTTCAAATACAGTAAGAGTAAACATGTTAAATGAACAAGATCAAAAGTAAGGGATCCCATGACACAACCAGTTTACTCTTTTTTATATTTTACCTTCTTCTTTGTATCCTCATCATCCTCTTCAGCTGCGCTGCTTATTCCAGCATCATCCAGTCTGTAGTCATACACCAGACCTGGCTCTGGGAACAGCATCCCTGCCTAGATAGGGAAAGCAATCATACACAGCTAGAAATAAATACAAGGAAAACCACAATGTAGAGGCTGAAAGAAGTAGAAATTCATAAATAAAGAGCATGCACAAATCCCTAAAACAAGATGTCCAAAAGAACCAAGAAACAGACGGCTAGATTACGAGTTGTGCGTTAGGCTTAAAAAGCAGCGTTGGCCGGTTCCAACGCTGCTTTTTAACGCCCACTGGTATTACGAGTCTTGCAGTGTACCGCTCACTTTTTTGGCCAGACTCGGAAATACCGCGAAACCACTTACGTCAATTGTGTATCGTCTTTTTTCAATGGGACTTGCATAGCGCCGGTATTATGATTCTTCCAAAATGTGAGCGGTAGACCCTCTCCTGTCAACACTGGTACCGCATTTTAAAGTCAGTAGTTAAGAGTTTTACACTACAACACCGTAGCATAAAACTCTTAACTAAAGTGCTAAAAAAGTACACTAACACCCAAAAACTAACTATTAACCCCTAAACCGAGGCCCTCCCACATCACAAACACTAAAATTAAAATTATAACCCCTAATCTGCCGAACCGGACATCACCACCACTATAATACATATATTAACCCCTAAACCGCCACACTCCCGCCTCACAAACATTAGTTAAATATTATTAACCCCTAATCTGACGTCCCTAACATCGCCAACACTTACCTACATTTATTAACCCCTAATCTGCCTCCCCAACGTCGCCACCACTATATAAAAGTTATTAACTCCTAAATCTAAGTCTAACCCTAACCCCCCCTAACTTAAATATAATTTAAATAAATCTAAATAAAATAACTATCATTAACTAAATTATTCCTATTTAAAACTAAATACTTACCTATAAAATAAACCCTAAGATAGCTACAATATAACTAATAGTTACATTGTATCAAGCTTAGGGTTTATTTTTTTTATTTTACAGGCAAGCTTGTATTTATTTTAACTAGGTAGAATAGTTATTAAATAGTAATTAACTATTTAATAACTACCTAGCTAAAATAAAGACAAAAGTACCTGTAAAATAAAACCTAACCTAAGTTACAATTACACCTAACACTACACTATAATTAAATTAAACTAATTACACATAATTTAAAGCGCCCCCCCCCAAAATAAAAAAGCCCTACCCTACACTAAATTACAAATAGCCCTTAAAAGGGCCTTTTGTGGGGCATTGCCCCAAAGTAATCAGCTCTTTTACCTGTAAAAAAAATTACAAATCCCCCCCAACATTAAAACCCACCACCCACACAACCAACCCTACTCTAAAACCCACCTAATACCCCCTTAAAAAAACCTAACACTAACCCCTTGAAGATAACCTTATGCCAACTCAATGCCAATGCCAACTCAATCCTATCGGCTGATTGCAACAGCCAATAGGATTTTTTTTACCTTAATTCCGATTGGCTGATAGAATTCTATCAGCCAATCGGAATTGAAGGGACGCCATATTGGATGATGTCACTTAAAGGAACCGTCATTTAGTAAGAAGACTTTGATGGAAGAGGATGCTCCGCGTCAGATGTCTTGAAGATGGACCATCTCCGCGCCGGATGGATGAAGATAGAAGATGCCGTCTGGATGAAGACTTCTGCCCGTCTGGAGGACCACTTCGCCCAGCTTGGATGAAGGCTTCTCCCGGCTTTGATGAGGACTTCGGCCCATTTGGGTGAAGACTTCTACCGGGAAGGTGATCTTCAAGGGGTTAGTGTTGGTTTTTTTAAGGGGGTATTGGGTGGGTTTTAGAGTAGGGTTGGTTGTGTGGGTGGTAGGTTTTAATGTGTGGGGGGGGGAATTTGTAATTTTATTTACAGGTAAAATAGCTGATTACTTTGGGGTAATGCCCCCAAAAGGCCCTTTTTTATGTTGGGGGGGCTTTTTATTTTGCTAGGGGGATTAGATTAGGTGTAATTAGTTTAAAAATCTTGTAATTATTTTATTATTTTCTGTAATTTTGTGTGTGTGGGGGGTTGTACTTTAGATAATTTTATTTATTTGTATTTAATTGTATTTAATTTAATTATAGTGTAGTGTTAGGTGTAATTGTAACTTAGGTTAGGTTTTATTTTACAGGTAAATTTGTCTTTATTTTAGCTAGGTAGTTAGTAAATAGTTAATAACTATTTAATAACTATTCTACCTAGTTAAAAACATAATTTATGCTTACCTGATAAATTTATTTCTCTTGTAGTGTATCCAGTCCACGGATCATCCATTACTTGTGGGATATTCTCCTTCCCAACAGGAAGTTGCAAGAGGATCACCCACAGCAGAGCTGCTATATAGCTCCTCCCCTCACTGCCATATCCAGTCATTCGACCGAAATAAGCCGAGAAAGGAGAAACCATAGGGTGCAGTGGTGAATGTAGTTTAATTAAAATTTAGACCTGCCTGAAAAGGACAGGGCGGGCCGTGGACTGGATACACTACAAGAGAAATAAATTTATCAGGTAAGCATAAATTATGTTTTCTCTTGTTAAGTGTATCCAGTCCACGGATCATCCATTACTTGTGGGATACCAATACCAAAGCTAAAGTACACAGATGATGGGAGGGACAAGGCAGGAACTTAAACGGAAGGAACCGCTGCCTGTAGAACCTTTCTCCCAAAAACAGCCTCCGAAGAAGCAAAAGTATCAAATTTGGAAAATTTGGAAAAAGTAAGAAGGGAAGACCAAGTTGCAGCCTTGCAAATCTGTTCAACAGAGGCCTCATTTTTAAAGGCCCAGGTGGAAGCCACAGCTCTAGTAGAATGAGCTGTAATCCTTTCAGGAGGCTGCTCTCCAGCAGTCTCATAGGCTAAACGGATTATACTCCGAAGCCAAAAAGAAAGAGAGGTTGCCGAGGCCTTCTGACCTCTCCTCTGTCCAGAGTAAATAACAAACAGGTTAGATGTTTGGCGAAAATATTTAGTAGCCTGTAAGTAAAACTTCAAGGCACGGACTACGTCTAGATTATGCAAAAGACGTTCCTTCTTTGAAGAAGGATTAGGACATAATGATGGAACAACAATCTCTTGATTGATATTCTTGTTCGAAACCACCTTAGGTAAAAACCCAGGTTTTGTACGCAGAACAACTTTATCTGAATGAAAGATCAGATAAGGAGAATCACAATGTAAGGCAGATAACTCCGAGACTCTTCGAGCCGAGGAAATAGCCATCAGAAAAAGAACTTCCCATGAAAGAAGTTTGATATCAATAGAATGAAGGGGTTCAAACGGAACCCCTTAAAGAACTTTAAGAACCAAGTTTAAGCTCCATGGAGGAGCAACAGGTTTAAACACAGGCTTAATTCTAACTAAAGCCTGACAAAATGCCTGAACGTCTGGAACTTCTGCCAGACGCTTGTGTAAAAGAATAGACAGAGCAGAAATCTGTCCCTTTAAAGTACTAGCTGATAATCCTTTGTCCAAACCCTCTTGGAGGAAGGACAATATCCTAGGAATCCTAACCCTACTCCACGAGTAATTCTTGGATTCACACCAATGGAGATATTTACGCCATATCTTGTGGTAAATTTTCCTGGTGACAGGCTTTCGTGCCTGTATTAAGGTATCAATTACTGACTCGGAGAAGCCACGCTTTGATAGGATCAAGCGTTCAATCTCCATGCAGTCAGTCTCAGAGAAAGTAGATTCGGATGATTGAAAGGACCTTGTATTAGAAGGTCTTGTCTCAGAGGCAGAGTCCATGGTGGAAAGGATGACATGTCCACTAGGTCTGCATACCAGGTCCTGCGTGGCCACGCAGGCGCTATCAATATCACCGATGCTCTTTCCTGTTTGATTTTGGCAATCAGACGAGGGAGCAGAGGAAACGGTGGAAACACATAAGCCAGGTTGAAGAACCAAGGCGCTGCTAGAGCATCTATCAGTGCCGCTTCTGAGTCCCTGGACCTGGATCCGTAACAAGGAAGCTTGGCGTTCTGGCGAGACGCCATGAGATCCAATTCTGGTTTGCCCCAACGGAGAACCAATTGAGCAAACACCTCCGGATGGAGTTCCCATTCCCCCAGATGAAAAGTCTGACGACTTAGAAAATCCGCCTCCCAGTTCTCTACACCTGGGATATGGATCACTGACAGGTGGCAAGAGTGAGTCTCTGCCCAGCGAATTATCTTGGAGACTTCTGACATCGCTAGGGAACTCCTGGTTCCCCCTTGATGGTTGATGTAAGCCACAGTCGTGATGTTGTCCGACTGAAATCTGATGAACCTCAGTGTTGCTAGCTGAGGCCAAGCCAGAAGAGTATTGAATATTGCTCTTAACTCCAGAATATTTATTGGGAGGAGTTTCTCCTCCTGAGTCCATGAACCCTGAGCCTTTAGGGAGTTCCAGACTGCACCCCAACCTAGAAGGCTGGCATCTGTTGTTACAATTGTCCAATCTGGTCTGCGAAAGGTCATACCCTTGGACAGATGGGCCCGAGATAACCACCAGAGAAGAGAATCTCTGGTTTCCTGATCCAGATTTAGTAGAGGGGACAAATCTGTGTAATCCCCATTCCACTAACTGAGCATGCATAATTGCAGCGGTCTGAGATGCAGGCGCGCGAATGGCACTATGTCCATCGCCGCTACCGTTAAGTCGATTACTTCCATGCACTGAGCCACCGTGGGGCGCGGAATGGAGTGAAGAACACGGCAAGCATTTAGAAGTTTTGATAACCTGGACTCCGTCTGTATGAGATTTGGCAATTTGAATGCTTGACGCCTGTATCAGGATATTGTCCAGGTAAGGAGCCACCGCTATGCCTCGCGGTCTTAGGACCGCCAGAAGTGAGCCCAGAACCTTTGTAAAAATTCTTGGGGCTGTAGCCAACCCGAATGGAAGAGCTACAAATTGGTAATGCCTGTCTAGGAAGGCAAACCTCAGGAACTGATGATAATTCTTGTGAATCGGAATGTGAAGGTAGGCATCCTTTAACTCCACTGTGGTCATGTACTAACGCTCTTGGATCATGGGTAAAATGGTTCAAATAGTTTCCATCTTGAACTCTAAGGAATTTGTTTAGGATCTTTAAATCCAAAATTGGTCTGAAGGTTCCCTCATTTTTGGGAACCACAAACAGATTTGAATGAAACCCCGCGGAACTGGATGGATCACTCCCATTACAAGGAGATCTTGTACGCAGCTTAGGAATGCCTCTTTCTTTATCTGGTTTGCAGATAATCTTGAAAGGTGAAATCTCCCTTGTGGAGGAGAAGCTTTGAAGTCCAGAAGATATCCCTGAGATATGATCTCCAACGCCCAGGGATCCTGAACATCTCTTGCCCACGCCTGGGCGAAGAGAGAGAGTCTGCCCCCTACTAGATCCGTTGTCCGATAGAGGGCCGCTCCTTCATGCTGTCTTAGAGGCAGCAGCAGGCTTTCTGGCCTGCTTGCCCTTGTACCAGGACTGGTTAGGTTTCCAGGCCTGCTTGGATTGAGCAAAAGTTCCCTCTTGTTTTGAAGCAGAGGAAGTTGATGCTGCACCTGCCTTGAAATTTCGAAAGGCACGAAAATTAGACTGTTTGGCCTTTGATTTGGCCCTGTCCTGAGGAAGGGTATGACCCTTACCTCCAGTAATGTCAGCAATAATTTCTTTCAAACCAGGCCCGAATAAGGTCTGCCCCTTGAAAGGAATGTTGAGTAATTTAGATTTTGAAGTCACATCAGCTGACCAGGATTTGAGCCATAGCGCCCTACGCGCCTGGATGGCGAATCCGGAATTCTTAGCCGTTAGTTTAGTCAAATGAACAATGGCATCAGAAACAAATGAGTTAGCTAGCTTAAGAGTTCTAAGCTTGTCAACAATTTCAGTCAATGGAGCTGTATGGATGGCCTCTTCCAGGGCCTCAAACCAGAATGCCGCCGCAGCAGTGACAGGCGCAATGCATGCAAGGGGCTGTAAAATAAAACCTTGTTGAATAAACATTTTCTTAAGGTAACCCTCTAATTTTTTTATCCACTGGATCTGAAATAGTGATGTGCAGTTCATGAACGAATCGTTCATTTGAACTGGTTCTTTTTACTGAACTGTATGAATCAGTTCACCAGACTGAACTGATTCGTTTGTAACAGTTCAGTTCCACAGGCAGCATGTAATATGATCCTAGAGTGAGGTCTCTGTTATAACTCTGGTTCTGCTATGAGACCTCACTCTAGGATCATATTACATGCTGTTGAATCAGTGTACTGCATCAGTGTACTGTGTACTGTTAACTCAGTGATTCATTAGCAACTGAGTGATTCATAGCAGAACCAGAGTTATAACACAGTTGCTAATGAATCACTGAGTTAACAGTACACAGTACACTGATTCAACAGCATTATATCATCCTAGGCTAGAGTGAGCATTGCAAATTAACCCTAAGGACCCCCTGTTAAATAAATAGGTATAGGAAAAACGTCAGTACTCGCGGTACCGCAAAGTATTTATCCAACCTACACAGTTTCTCTGGTATTGCAACGGTGTTACAATCGTTGAGAGCTGCTAAGACCTCCCCTAGTAATACGCGGAGGTTCTCCAATTTAAATTTAAAATTTGAAATATCTGAGTCCAATCTGTTTGGATCAGAACGTCACCCACAGAATGAAGCTCTCCGTCCTCATGCTCTGCGAGCTGTGACGCAGTATCAGACATGGCCCTAGCATTGTCAGCGCACTCTGTTCTCACCCCAGAGTGATCACGCTTGCCTCTTAGTTCAGGTAATTTAGACAAAACTTCAGTCATAACAGTAGCCATATCTTGTAATGTTATCTGTAATGGCCGCCCAGATGTACTAGGCGCCAAAATATCACGCACCTCCCGGGCGGGAGATGCAGGTACTGTCGCGTGAGGCGAGTTAGTCGGCATAAACTCTCCCCTCGCTGTTTGGTGAAATTTGTTCACATTGTACAGATTGACTTTTATTTAAAGTAGCATCAATACAGTTAGTACATAAATTTCTATTGGGCTCCACCTTGGCATTGGAACAAATGACACAGTATCTTCCTCTGAGTCAGACATGTTTAACACACTAGCAAAAAAACTTACAACTTGGTTATAATCTTTTTTAGCAAAAAAACGCACTGTGCCTCAAAGAGGTACTAACGATTAAATGACAGTTGAAATAATGAACTGAAAAACAGTTATTGCATCAAACTTTAAAACAACACAACTTTTAGCAAAGGTTTGTTCCCATTAGTAAAAAACAACACTAATTAAATTTGTACATAAGAAAACAAAACAACGTTTTTTATACACAGTCACTATAAGAATTCTCACAGCTCTGCTGAGAGAATTTACCTCCCTTCAAAGAAGTTTGAAGACCCCTGAGATCTGTCAGAGATGAACCGGATCATGCAGGAAATATAAAAGTAGCTGACTGGAATTTTTTGATGCGTAGCAAAGAGCGCCAAAACGGCCCCTCCTCTCCCACACAGCAGTGAAGAGAAACGAAACTGTCACAATTAAAGCAAAAAACTGCCAAGTGGAAAATAATGCCCAAATATTTATTCACACAGTACCTCTCAGCAATGTAAACGATTCTACATTCCAGCAAAAACGTTTAACATGAGAATAGTTATTAAAAGGATTAGTGACCTTTAACACAGTAGTTCCGGTGAAATACCATCCCCAGAATACTGAAGTGTATACATACATGTCATTTTAACGGTATGGCAGGCTTTTCTCATCAATTCCATTCAGAAAATAAAAACTGCCACATACCTCAATGCAGATTCATCTGCCCGCTGTCCCCTGATCTGAAGCCTTTACCTCCCTCAGATGGTCGAGAACAGCAATATGATCTTAACGACTCCGGTTAAAATCATAGTAAAAAATCTCTGTCAGATTCTTCCTCAAACTCTGCCAGAGAAGTAATAACACGCTCCGGTGCTATTTTAAAATAACAAACTTTTGATTGAAGTCATAAAAACTAAGTATAATCACCATAGTCCTCTCACACATCCTATCTAGTCGTTGGGTGCAAGAGAATGACTGGGACTGACGTAGAGGGGAGGAGCTATATGCAGCTCTGCTGGGTGAATCCTCTTGCATTTCCTGTTGGGGAGGAGTTATATCCCAGAAGTAATGATGACCCGTGGACTGATCACACATAACAGAAGAAAATGCACTTACATATTTACTTAACTTAAACAATACTTTATTCTATCTTGATACACCAATGCAATTTTAAACATTTTACTTCTAATATATATATATATATATATATATATATATATATATATATATATATATATATATATATATATATATATTTTAGAAGTAAATTGTTTAAAATTGCATTGGTGTATCAGGATAGAATAAAGTATTGTTTAAGTTAAGTAAATATGTAAGTGTATATGTAAGTAAATATGTAAGTGTATATGTAAGGATACTTTGAGAACAAAACAATATATATATATATATATATATATATATATATATATATATATATATTGTTTTGTTCTCTAAGTATCCTTAAGAGTGTCAAGCTGAACTGAAGCAACTAGCAGCAGAGAGCAGCAGCAGAGAGCAGTACAGACACAGTGACTCAGGACTCATTCTAAATGATTCAGAATCGCTGGGTCTGTACTGAATCTGCGATTCTTCTGCTCTGCCCCTCAAGCGCATCATGTGATCAGTAGGTGAACTGATGAATCGGTTCATGAACCGGTTCAGTTAATCGAACTGTCCGAAATGAACCGATTCATCAGGATGAACCGAACTTCACATCACTAATCTGAAAAAGCACAACTGTCCTCAACCGGGATAGTGGTACGCTTTGCTAAAGTAGAAACTGCTCCCTCCACCTTAGGGACAGCCTGCCATAAGTCCCGTGTAGTGGCATCTATTGGAAACATTTTTCTAAATATAGGCGGTGGAGAAAAGGGCACACCGGGCCTATCCCACTCCTTACTAATAATTTCTGTAAGCCTTTTAGGTATTGGAAAAACATCAGTACTCACCGGCACTGCATAGTATTTATCCAGCCTACACAATTTCTCTGGCACTGCAATTGTGTCACAGTCATTCAGAGCAGCTAATACCTCCCCAAGCAATACACGGAGGTTCTCAAGCTTAAATTTAAAATTAGAAATCTCTGAATCAGGTCTCCCCGATTCAGAGACGTCACCCACAGACTGAAGCTCTCCGTCCTCAGGTTCTGCATATTGTGACGCAGTATCAGACATGGCTCTTACAGCATCCACGCGCTCTGTATCTCGTCTAACCCCAGAGCTATCGCGCTTGCCTCTCAATTCAGGCAATCTGGATAATACCTCTGACAGGGTATTATTCATGATTGCAGCCATGTCCTGCAAAGTAATTGCTATGGGCGTCCCTGATGTACTTGGCGCCATATTAGCGTGCGTCCCTTGAGCGGGAGGCAAAGGGTCCGACACGTGGGGAGAGTTAGTCGGCATAACTTCCCCCTCGACAGACCCCTCTGGTGACAATTCTTTTATAGATAATGACTGATCTTTACTGTTTAAGGTGAAATCAATACATTTAGTACACATTCTCCTATGGGGCTCCACCATGGCTTTTTAACATAAGTATCCTCTGTTTCAGACATGTTTGTACAGACTAGCAATGAGACTAGCACGCTTGGAAAACACTTTAAAGCAAGTTAACAAGCAATATAAAAAACGTTACTGTGCCTTTAAGAGAAACAAATTTTGACAAAATTTGAAATAACAGTGAAAAAAGGCAGTTACACTAACAAAATTTTTACAGTGTATGTAACAAGTCAGCAGAGCATTGCACCCACTTGCAAAAGGATGATTAACCCCTTAATAACAAAAACAGAATAATAAATGACAAAAACGTTTTTTAAACACAGTCACAACAACTGCCACAGTCTACTATGATTGTTACCCTCCTCAAACACGACTTTGAAGCCTTTTGAGCCCTTCAGAGATGTCCTGTATCATGCAGAGGGAAGCTGAATGTCTCTGTTAGTATTTTTAGCTGCACAGAAAAGCACTAAAATAGGCCCTTCCCACTCATATTGCAACAGTGGAAAGCCTCAGGAACTGTTTCTAGGCAAAAATCAAACCAGCCATGTGGAAAAAAACTAGGCCCCAATAAGTTTTGTCTCCAAACATATATAAAAACAATTAAACATGCCAGCAAACGTTTTATATTACACTTTTATAAGAGTATGTATCTCTATTAATAAGCCTGATACCAGTCGCTATGACTGCATTTAAGGCTTTACTTACATTAATCCGGTATCAGCAGCATTTTCTAGCAAATTCCATCCCTAGAAAAATATTAACTGCACATACCTTATTGCAGGAAAACCTGCACGCCATTCCCTCTCTGAAGTTACCTCACTCCTCAGAATATGTGAGAACAGCAATGGATCTTAGTTACTTCTGCTAAGATCATGTAAGTCACAGGCAGATTCTTCTTCTAATGCTGCCTGAGATGAAACAGTACACTCCGGTACCATTTAAAAATAACAAACTTTTGATTGAAGTTAAAAAACTAACTATAATACACCACTCTCCTCTTACTACGTCCATCTTTGTTGAGAGTTGCAAGAGAATGACTGGATATGGCAGTGAGGGGAGGAGCTATATAGCAGCTCTGCTGTGGGTGATCCTCTTGCAACTTCCTGTTGGGAAGGAGAATATCCCACAAGTAATGGATGATCCGTGGACTGGATACACTTAACAAGATAAATAAATACAAACTTGCTTGTAAAATAAAAATAAACCCTAAGCTAGATACAATGTAACTATTAGTTATATTGTAGCTAGCTTAGGGTTTATTTTATAGGTAAGTATTTAGTTTCAAATAGGAAATATTTAGGTCAGGGGTGTCCAAACTTTGCTCTCCAGAGGTTTTGGAACTACATTTCCGATGATGCTCAGCCAGCATTTTATCTAGCTGAGCATCATGGGAAAAGTAGTTCCAAAACCTCTGGAGAGCAAAGTTTGGACACCCCTGATTTAGGTAATAATAGTAATGTTATTTAGATTTATTTAAATTATATTTAAGTTAGGGGGTGTTTGGGTTGGACTTAGATTTAGGGGTTAATAACTTTAATATAGTGGCAGCGACGTTGGGGACGGCAGATTAGGGGTTAAGAAGTGTAGGTAGGTTGCTGCGACATTGGGGGCGGCAGATTAGGGGTTAATAAATATAATGTAAATGTTGGCGATGTTGGGGGCAGCAGATTAGGGGTTCATAAGTATAATGTAGGTGGCGGCGGTGTCCGTAGCGGCAGATTAGGGGTTAATAGTATAATGTAGGTGGCGGCGATGTCAGGTGCGGCAGATTAGGGGTTAATAAGTGTAATATTAGGGGTGTTTAGACTTGGGGTTCATGTTAAGGTGTTAGGTGTAGACATAACTTTTATTTCCCCATAGGAATCAATGGGGCTGCGTGTTAGGTTTTTTTTCAGACGGCTCTGCCCCATTAATTCCTATGGGGAAATTGCACGAGCACGTTCAGCCAGCTCACCGCTAACGTAAGCAGCGCTGGTATTGAGGTGAGATGTAGAGCAAAATTTTGCGGTTAATGCCGGGTTTGTAAAAACCTGTAATACCAGCGCTATCTGTAAGTGAGCAGTGAGCATAAACTGCTCGTTAGCACCGCACAGCCTCTAACACAAAACTCCTAATCTAGGCGAGAGTGAGAGCATTCAAATAGGGGCAAGAAGAATGCTGAGATCACTATGAGAAAGAACCTTGAAAACATTCCTATTCAGAGAGGCTTATCATGTCTCCATCTCTCATCCTAACCAAAATAATTTTTGTGAACTGCCTGACTCACTGCTGCAACATACATATTTGTTTTGGTTTTAATATAGACCATAGTAGATTTCTTTATTTACTTCCTCAATATAAATATTGATGTTGATGTACAATTGTTTTTTGATGATGGCAATGTTTCGTATTACATACTCTGTATTATTTCTCTTCTTGCTTTGTTATGTTATCTATAACTAATTAAATATATATATATATATATATATATATATATATATATAAAATAAACAATAATCCTTTATGACAAGAAAATGAACACTTAAAGGGACAGTCTAGTCCAGAACAAACTTGCATAATTCGGATAGGGCATATAATTTTAAACAATTTATCAATTTACTTCTATCGCCAATTTTGCTTTGTTCTATTGGTATTCTTAGTTAAAAGCTAAATCTAGGAGGTTCATATGCTAATTTCTAACCTCTTGAAGGCCACCTCTTAGCTCAGGGCATTTTGACAGTTTTTCACCACTAGAGGGTGTTAGTTCATGTGTTTCATATAGTTAACACTGTGCTCACGCATGTGGAGTTACCTAGGAGCACACACTGATTGGCTAAAATGCAAGTCTGTCAAAAGAACTGAAATATAAGGGGCAGTTTGCAGAGGCTTAGATAAAAGATAATTACAGAGGTAAAAAACATAATTTATGCTTACCTGATAAATTTATTTCTCTTGTAGTGTATCCAGTCCGCGGATCATCCATTACTTGTGGGATATTCTCCTTCCCAACAGGAAGTTGCAAGAGGATCACCCACAGCAGAGCTGCTATATAGCTCCTCCCCTCACTGCCATATCCAGTCATTCGACCGAAACAAGACGAGAAAGGAGAAACCATAGGGTGCAGTGGTGACTGTAGTTTAATTAAAATTTAGACCTGCCTTAAAAGGACAGGGCGAGCCGTGGACTGGATACACTACAAGAGAAATAAATTTATCAGGTAAGCATAAATTATGTTTTCTCTTGTTAAGTGTATCCAGTCCACGGATCATCCATTACTTGTGGGATACCAATACCAAAGCTAAAGTACACGGATAATGGGAGGGACAAGGCAGGAACTTAAACGGAAGGAACCACTGCCTGTAGAACCTTTCTCCCAAAAACAGCCTCCGAAGAAGCAAAAGTGTCAAATTTGTAAAGTTTTGAAAAGGTGTGAAGCGAAGACCAAGTCGCAGCCTTGCAAATCTGTTCAACAGAGGCCTCATTTTTAAAGGCCCAGGTGGAAGCCACAGCTCTAGTAGAATGAACTGTAATCCTTTCAGGGGGCTGCTGTCCAGCAGTCTCATAGCCTAAGCGTATTATGCTCCGAAGCCAAAAGGAGAGAGAGGTTGCCGAAGCTTTTTGACCTCTCCTCTGTCCAGAGTAAACGACAAACAAGGCAGATGTTTGACGAAAATCTTTAGTAGCCTGTAAGTAAAACTTCAAGGCACGGACTACGTCCAGACTATGCAAAAGACGTTCCTTCTTTGAAGAAGGATTAGGACACAATGATGGAACAACAATCTCTTGATTGATATTCCTGTTAGAAACCACCTTAGGTAAAAACCCAGGTTTGGTACGCAGAACTATCTTGTCTGAATGAAAAATCAGATAAGGAGAATCACAATGTAAGGCAGATAACTCAGAGACTCTTCGAGCCGAGGAAATAGCCATCAAAAACAGAACTTTCCAAGATAAAAGTTTAATATCAATGGAATGAAGGGGTTCAAACGGAACTCCCTGAAGAACTTTAAGAACCAAGTTTAAGCTCCACGGGGGAGCAACACTTTTAAACACAGGCTTAATCCTAACCAAAGCCTGACAAAATGCCTGGATGTCTGGAACTTCTGCCAGACGCTTGTGCAAAAGAATAGACAGAGCAGAGATCTGTCCTTTTAAAGAACTAGCTGATAAGCCTTTGTCCAAACCCTCTTGGAGAAAGGACAATATCCTAGGAATCCTAACCTTACTCCATGAGTAACTCTTGGATTCACACCAATAAAGATATTTACGCCATATCTTATGGTAGCTTTTCCTGGTGACAGGCTTCCGAGCCTGTATTAAGGTATCAATGACTGACTCGGAGAAGCCACGCCTTGATAGAATCAAGCGTTCAATCTCCATGCAGTCAGTCTCAGAGAAATTAGATTTGGATGATTGAAAGGACCGGGTTACTTCTGCTAAGATCATAGAAAACACAGGCAGATTCTTCTTCTAAATACTGCCTGAGATAAACAGTACACTCCAGTACCATTTAAAAATAACAAACTTTTGATTAAACTAAGTATAAAACACCACAGTCCTCTTACGACCTCCATCTTAGTTGAGAGTTGCAAGAGAATGACTGGATATGGCAGTGAGGGGAGGAGCTATATAGCAGCTCTGCTGTGGGTGATCCTCTTACAACTTCCTGTTGGGAAGGAGAATATCCCACAAGTAATGGATGATCCGTGGACTGGATACACTTAACAAGAGGAAACATAATTTATGCTTACCTGATAAATTCCTTTCTCCTGTAGTGTAGTCAGTCCACGGGTCATCCATTACTTATGGGATTATATCTCCTCCCTAACAGGAAGTGCAAGAGGATCACCCAAGCAGAGCTGCTATATAGCTCCTCCCCTCTACGTCATACCCAGTCATTCGACCGAAACCAAACGAGAAAGGAGAAACTATAGGGTGCAGTGGTGACTGGAGTTTAAGTTAAAATTTTTTAGACCTGCCGTAAACAACAGGGCGGGCCGTGGACTGACTACACTACAGGAGAAAGGAATTTATCAGGTAAGCATAAATTATGTTTTCTCCTGTTAAGTGTAGTCAGTCCACGGGTCATCCATTACTTATGGGATACCAATACCAAAGCTAAAAGTACACGGATGACGGGAGGGAAAGGCAGGATCTTTACACGGAAGGAACCACTGCCTGTAGAACCTTTCTCCCAAAAACAGCCTCCGAAGAAGCAAAAGTGTCAAATTTGTAAAATTTTGAAAAAGTATGAAGTGAAGACCAAGTTGCAGCCTTGCAAATCTGTTCAACAGAGGCCTCATTCTTAAAAGCCCAAGTGGAAGCCACAGCTCTAGTAGAATGAGCTGTAATCCTTTCAGGAGGCTGCTGTCCCGCAGTCTCATATGCTAAACGTATTATGCTACGAAGCCAAAAAGAGAGAGAGGTAGCCGAAGCTTTTTGACCTCTCCTCTGTCCAGAATAAACGACAAACAGGGAAAAAGTTTGACGAAAATCCTTAGTTGCCTGCAAATAAAATTTCAGGGCACGGACGACGTCCAGATTGTGCAGAAGTCGTTCCTTCTTTGAAGAAGGGTTAGGGCACAATGATGGAATATTGATTGATATTCCTGTTAGTGACTACCTTAGGTAAGAACCCAGGTTTAGTACGCAGAACTACCTTGTCTGAATGAAAAATCAGATAAGGAAAATCACAATGTAAGGCCGATAACTCAGAGACTCTTCGAGCCGAGGAAATAGCCATTAAAAACAGAACTTTCCAAGATAACAGCTTGATATCAATGGAATGAAGGGGTTCAAACGGAACACCTTGCAGAACGTTAAGAACTAAGTTTAAGCTCCACGGCGGAGCAACAGTCTTAAACACAGGCTTAATCCTAGCCAAAGCCTGACAAAAAGCCTGAACGTCTGGAACTTCTGACAGACGTTTGTGTAAAAGGATAGACAGAGCTGAGATCTGTCCCTTTAACGAACTAGCAGATAAACCCTTTCTAAACCTTCTTGTAGAAAAGACAATATCCTAGGAATCCTAACCTTACTCCATGAGTAACTCTTGGATTCGCACCAATATAAGTATTTACGCCATATTTTATGGTAAATTTTCCTGGTAACAGGTTTCCTAGCCTGTATTAAGGTATCAATCACTGACTCCGAGAATCCCCGCTTTGATAGAATCAAGCGTTCAATCTCCATGCAGTCAGCCTCAGAGAAATTAGATTTGGATGTTTGAAAGGACCCTGAATCAGAAGGTCCTGTCTCAGAGGCAGAGACCATGGTGGACAGGACGACATGTCCACTAGATCTGCATACCAGGTCCTGCGTGGCCACGCAGGCGCTATTAGAATCATCGATGCTCTCTCCTGTTTGATCCTGGCAATCAATCGAGGAAGCATCGGGAAGGGTGGAAACACATAAGCCATGTTGAAAACCCAAGGTGCTGTCAGAGCATCTATCAGTACCGCTCCCGGGTCCCTGGACCTGGATCCGTAACAAGGAAGCTTGGCGTTCTGGCGAGACACCATAAGATCCAGATCTGGTTTGCCCCAATGCTGAAGCAGTTGGGCAAACACCTCCGGATGAAGTTCCCACTCCCCCGGATGAAAAGTCTGGCGACTTAGGAAATCCGCCTCCCAGTTCTCCACGCCTGGGATGTGGATCGCTGACAGGTGGCAAGAGTGAGACTCTGCCCAGCGAATTATCTTTGAGACTTCCATCATCGCTAGGGAACTCCTTGTCCCTCCCTGATGGTTGATGTAAGCCACAGTCGTGATGTTGTCCGACTGAAACCTGATGAACCTCAGAGTTGCTAACTGAGGCCAAGCCAGAAGGGCATTGAAAACTGCTCTTAATTCCAGAATGTTTATTGGAAGGAGTCTCTCCTCCTGAGTCCATGATCCCTGAGCCTTCAGGGAATTCCAGACAGCGCCCCAACCTAGCAGGCTGGCGTCTGTTGTTACAATCGTCCAATCTGGCCTGCTGAAGGGCATCCCCCTGGACAGATGTGGCCGAGAAAGCCACCATAGAAGAGAATCTCTGGTCTCTTGATCCAGATTTAGCATAGGGGACAAATCTGAGTAATCCCCATTCCACTGACATAGCATGCACAATTGCAGCGGTCTAAGATGCAGGCGTGCAAAAGGTACTATGTCCATTGCCGCTACCATTAAGCCGATTACCTCCATGCATTGAGCCACTGACGGGTGTTGAATGGAATGAAGGACACGGCAAGCATTTAGAAGTTTTGATAACCTGTCCTCTGTCAGGTAAATTTTCATTTCTACAGAATCTATAAGAGTCCCCAAGAAGGGAACTCTTGTGAGTGGCAATAGAGAACTCTTTTCTACGTTCACCTTCCACCCATGCGACCTTAGAAATGCCAGAACTAACTCTGTATGAGACTTGGCAGTTTGGAAACTTGACGCTTGTATCAGAATGTCGTCTAGGTACGGAGCTACCGCTATTCTTTGCGGTCTTAGTACCGCCAGAAGAGAGCCCAGAACCTTTGTAAAGATTCTTGGAGCTGTAGCTAACCCGAAGGGAAGAGCTACAAACTGGTAATGCCTGTTTAGGAAGGCAAACCTTAGATACCGGTAATGATCCTTGTGAATCGGTATGTGAAGGTAGGCATCCTTTAAATCCACTGTGGTCATGTACTGACCCTTTTGGATCATAGGTAAGATGGTCCGAATAGTTTCCATTTTGAACGATGGAACTCTTAGGAATTTGTTTAGGATCTTTAAGTCCAAGATTGGTCTGAAGGTTCCCTCTTTTTTGGGAACCACAAACAGATTTGAGTAAAACCCTTGTCCGTGTTCCGACCGCGGAACTGGGTGGATCACTCCCATTAGTAAAAGGTCTTGTACACAGCGTAGAAACGCCTCTTTCTTTATCTGGTTTGCTGACAACCTTGAAAGATGAAATCTCCCTTTTGGAGGAGAAGCTTTGAAGTCCAGAAGATATCCCTGAGATATTATCTCTAACGCCCAGGGATCCTGGACATCTCTTGCCCAAGCCTGGGCGAAGAGAGAAAGTCTGCCCCCCACTAGATCCGTTTCCGGATCGGGGGCCCTCACTTCATGCTGTCTTAGGGGCAGCAGCAGGTTTTCTGGCCTGCTTGCCCTTGTTCCAGGACTGGTTAGGTTTCCAGCCCTGTCTGTAGCGAGCAACAGTTCCTTCCTGTCTTGGAGCGGAGGAAGTTGATGCTGCTCCTGCCTTGAAGTTACGAAAGGCACGAAAATTAGACTGTTTAGCCCTTGGTTTGGCCCTGTCTTGAGGCAGGGCATGGCCCTTACCTCCAGTAATGTCAGCGATAATTTCTTTCAAACCGGGCCCGAATAATGTCTGCCCTTTGAAAGGGATGTTAAGCAATTTAGATTTAGAAGTCACATCGGCTGACCAGGATTTAAGCCACAGCGCTCTATGCGCTTGAATGGCGAATCCGGAGTTCTTAGCCGTAAGTTTAGTTAAGTGTACTACGGCATCAGAAATAAATGAATTAGCTAGCTTAAGGACTTTAAGCTTGTCTATAATCTCATCCAATGGAGCTGTGCTAAGGGTCTCTTCCAGAGACTCAAACCAGAATGCCGCCGCAGCCGTGACAGGCGCAATGCATGCAAGGGGTTGTAATATAAAACCTTGCTGAACAAACATTTTCTTAAGGTAACCCTCTAACTTTTTATCCATTGGATCTGAAAAAGCACAGCTATACTCCACCGGGATAGTGGTGCGCTTAGCCAGAGTAGAAACTGCTCCCTCCACCTTAGGGACCGTCTGCCATAAGTCCCGTGTGGTGGCGTCTATTGGAAACATTTTTCTAAATATAGGAGGGGGTGAAAAAGGCACACCGGGTCTATCCCACTCCTTGTTAACAATTTCTGTAAGCCTTTTAGGTATAGGAAAAACGTCAGTACACGCCGGTACCGCAAAATATTTATCCAGCCTACATATTTTCTCTGGAATTGCAACCGTGTTACAATCATTCAGAGCCGCTAATACCTCCCCTAGTAATACACGGAGGTTCTCAAGCTTAAATTTAAAATTTGAAATGTCTGAGTCCAGTTTACTTGGATCAGATCCGTCACCCACAGAATGAAGCTCTCCGTCCTCATGTTCTGCAAATTGTGACGCAGTATCAGACATGGCTCTATTATTATCAGCACACTCTGTTCTTACCCCAGAGTGATCGCGTTTACCCCTAAATTATGGCAATTTAGATAGTACTTCAGTCATAACATTAGCCATGTCTTGCAAAGTGATTTGTATGGGCCGCCCTGATGTACTTGGCGCCACAATATCACGCACCTCCTGAGCGGGAGGCGAAGGTACTGACACGTGAGGAGAGTTAGTCGGCATAACTTCCCCCTCGTTGTCTGGTGAAATTTTCTTTACATGTACAGATTGGCTTTTATTTAAAGTAGCATCAATGCAATTAGTACACAAATTTCTATTGGGCTCCACATTGGCCTTTAAACATATTGAACAAAGAGATTCATCTGTGTCAGACATGTTTAAACAGACTAGCAATGAGACTAGCAAGCTTGGAAAATACTTTTCAAATAAATTTACAAGCAATATAAAAAACGTTACTGTGCCTTTAAGAAGCACAAAAAACTGTCACAGTTGAAATAACAATGAACCAAATTAGTTATAGCAACCACATTTTCACAGTAAATGCATTAAGTTAGCAAAGGATTGCACCCACCAGCAAATGGATGATTAACCCCTTAGTACCCAAAAACGGATAACAATTTAATATTAACGTTTTTATCACAGTCAAAACACACTCTCACAGGTCTGCTGTGAGTGATTACCTCCCTCAAAACTAGTTTTGGAGACCCCTGGGCTCTGTAGAGACGTCCTGGATCATGGAGGAAGAAATAGGAAGACTGTGACTGAATTTTTACTGCGCAATAAAGCGCTAAAATAGGCCCCTCCCACTCATATTACAACAGTGGGGAAGCTCAGTAAACTGATTTTATTCAGAAACAAACGACAGCCATGTGGTAAAAATCATGCCCATAAAGTTTTATCACCAAGTACCTCAGAAAAAAACGATTAACATGCCAGTAAACGTTTTAAAAATAAAATTATGAAATGTTATTAATAAGCCTGCTGCTAGTCGCTTTCACTGCAGTGGAGGCTCAAATATTACTTAAATATATACAGTATTTTCTTAGTGAAGTTCCATTCCCCAGAAATACCTCAGTGTAAACATACATACATATCAGCCTGATACCAGTCGCTACTACTGCATTTAAGGCTGCACTTACATTACATCGGTATTAGCAGTATTTTCTCAGTCAATTCCATTCCTTAGAAAATAATATACTGCAACATACCTCCTTGCAGGTGAACCCTGCCTGCTATCCCCTGTTCTGAAGTTACCTCACTCCTCAGAATGGCCGAGAACAGCAAGTGGATCTTAGTTACGACCGCTAAGATCATACACAAACTCAGGTAGATTCTTCTTCTAATGCTGCCTGAGAAGAAACAACACACTCCGGTGCTGTTTAAAATAACAAACTTTTGATTGAAGAAATAAAAACTAAGTTTAACAACCACAGTCCTCTCACACGTCCTATCTATTAGTTAGGTGCAAGAGAATGACTGGGTATGACGTAGAGGGGAGGAGCTATATAGAAGCTCTGCTTGGGTGATCCTCTTGCACTTCCTGTTAGGGAGGAGATATAATCCCATAAGTAATGGATGACCCGTGGACTGACTACACTTAACAGGAGAAAGTATATTAATATAACTGTGTTGGTTATGCAAACCTTGGGAAGGGGTGATAAAGAATTATCTATCTTTTTAAACAATACAAATTCTGGTGTAGAATGTCCCTTTAAGAGTTGTTTATCAATATGGAGGTCTATACCCCATGGCATATTGAAGCTGGAACAGTTAGCATATAACATATTTAACCTTGATGTAGACTAAATATTTTAGATTAGATGTAGATTATTATTTTACTTTGATGTAGACTAAAGATGAGTACAAAAAATGTGTAATATATATTTTTACATTTGTATAAGACCTTTCTGTACTTTAAGATTGTATATTAAACAGTACACAATAGATATAAATGTCACATAGCAATAGATAACAAATATTTCACAACTGGAGGTATAAGAAATATCTAAACATAGCAACAGATGTAGCTGATACCTGCTCAGATCTCATTTTGTCCCTCAGCCATGAACTGAACAGAACCCGACTATCTGAATCGCCAGTGATCCCAACACTCCAGATCAGTGAGAAGAAGAACCAAGGTTCAATTAATTCCCCAATACGATTTATCTTTTCCTGCGGGAAATTTTTCTGTCCCTGAAAATACAGTGATAAAAAACTCAAAACACTATCTGCAAACCCAATGAAGAAAATATAATATTTACATCAATAAAGAAAACATTATACCCGTGAACCCTTTTTCATGTCCCAAGTCAAAGAAAATGTATAAAAATACAGCAATAAATTCTGGGTATGGAACCAATAATCAAATATTTTTTACATTTACTTTAAGGAGATAGTTTCACAGAGCAGTGTGTGTGAGGTTCAGCTTAAGGGCCCGAAGATCTAAACCTCACAATTTCAGGTGTGGTTTTCTTCGCTAACCCTGGTGGAATTATCTTAAAATAGGGGAAGCCCCAGCAAGTGGTGAGATGTCTCCTATTGAAAGTAATGGCGCTTGTTGTAAAGGGACACTTTTCATATTTACTATCTATTAACATAACCAGCCTTATCACGGTATTTTACTTTACCTCTTGAGGAACAAAAGGTTGAAAGAGACAATCCAACAGCTTAAGAAGACTCATGACCAGGTTGCTTTCTGTAGAAACAATGACCTCCCTTACCGAGCGGCGCACAAACATGATGGAATCCTGCATGCAATAAGAGAACTGGTTCATTGATCTGTGGTATATGAAACTGTTGCACGTATGGTTGTTATGTATTATCTCTCACCTGCAGGTAGTGAGCAAATAGTGACTCTAGTTGCTCCCTGAATGGCATCATAACATCTGGTATACGTCGAAGCCAACACTCAGTGAAAGGCAACAATCCGAGAATACTGGGCTCTAGGTAAACCATCCCACAGCGGGACACAGTCGCTGGGGACGCCACAGCCAGATCCTGCACCTCAAACATCATTGTCATCGCCTAAAGAGGACAGTAAATAACATAACAGTTTACAAAACACAATAAAGTTTTGGCTGCAGCTTATTGAATGCAAAAAGGAGAGTTGCCTAAATAGATTGCAGCCTTTGTCTGGTAGATATATGTCTTTGTCTTCAGATGAATGCTAAAATGATAGGGACAGTCAAGTCAAAATTAAACTTTCATGATTCAGATAGCACATTTAATTTTAAACAACTTTACAATGTACTTTTATAATCAAATTTGCTTTGTTCTCTTGGTATTCTTTGTTGAAAGCTAAACCTAGGTAGGCTCATATGCTAATTTCTAAGCCCTTGAAGGCCGCCTCTAAACTCAGTACATTTTGACAGTTATTCACAGTTAGACACTGCTAGTTCATGTGTGTCATATAGATAACATTGTGCTCACTCTCGTGGAGTTATTTATAAGTCAGCACTGATTGGCTAAAATGCAAGTCTGTCAAAGAACTGAAATAAGTGGGCAGTCTGAAGAGGCTTAGATACAAGGTAATCACAGAGGTAAAAAAGTATATCAATATAACAGTGTTGGTTCAGCAAAACTTGGGAAGGGGTGATAAAGGATTATCTATCTTTTTAAACTAAAAAAAACACTCTTCCTGCTTTCTCAGCCGGTTTTCAGTGGGTGTCTCAGCCTAACCTCAGTGGGTGCTTCTAATTGTTTTTTTTTGTTTTTTTTCTTCAAAACTTTTATTAGGTTTCAAGATCATTACAATATGTATTGAAATCAATTGATAATGATTAGAGACAATCATAAGTTAACTTCAAAGGGAAGGACCAATTATATAGAGTCATAATGCAATTTTATACGGTTTATGATGAGTTTTATATTTTCTTTTGACAGTGGAGATTTCTCAGGAATCACAGTCAGGGACAATTGAATGATTTTATAGTTATGATTATTGTGGAATTAGTCAAATGTTTGAGGGCGTTGGAGGAGTTTGTGTCTCATATCATTTGTTAGTATATTCTTTCCATAGAAAACATATGGAACCAGTCCTCAATGTGCTTGTGGTGTGTGAAAACAGAATTTATGTTTACCTGATAAATTACTTTCTCCAACGGTGTGTCCGGTCCACGGCGTCATCCTTACTTGTGGGATATTCTCTTCCCCAACAGGAAATGGCAAAGAGCCCAGCAAAGCTGGTCACATGATCCCTCCTAGGCTCCGCCTACCCCAGTCATTTCGACCGACGTACAGGAGGAAATATGCATAGGAGAAACCATATGATACCGTGGTGACTGTAGTTAGAAAAAATAATTCAACAGACCTGATTAAAAAAAACAGGGCGGGCCGTGGACCGGACACACCGTTGGAGAAAGTAATTTATCAGGTAAACATAAATTCTGTTTTCTCCAACATAGGTGTGTCCGGTCCACGGCGTCATCCTTACTTGTGGGAACCAATACCAAAGCTTTAGGACACGGATGAAGAGAGGGAGCAAATCAGGTCACCTAAATGGAAGGCACCACGGCTTGCAAAACCTTTCTCCCAAAAATAGCCTCCGAAGAAGCAAAAGTATCAAATTTGTAAAATTTGGCAAAAGTGTGCAGTGAAGACCAAGTCGCTGCCTTACATATCTGATCAACAGAAGCCTCGTTCTTGAAGGCCCATGTGGAAGCCACAGCCCTAGTGGAATGAGCTGTGATTCTTTCAGGAGGCTGCTGTCCGGCAGTCTCATAAGCCAATCGGATAATGCTTTTAAGCCAAAAAGAAAGAGAGGTAGAAGTTGCTTTTTGACCTCTCCTTTTACCAGAATAAACAACAAACAAAGAAGATGTTTGTCTGAAATCTTTAGTGGCCTCTAAATAGAATTTTAGAGCACGGACTACGTCCAAATTGTGTAACAAATGTTCCTTCTTTGAAACTGGATTCGGACATAAAGAAGGTACAACTATCTCCTGGTTAATATTTTTGTTGGAAACAACTTTCGGAAGAAAACCAGGCTTAGTACGCAAAACCACCTTATCTGCATGGAACACCAGATAGGGCGGAGAACACTGCAGAGCAGATAACTCAGAAACTCTTCTAGCAGAAGAAATTGCAACCAAAAACAAAACTTTCCAAGATAATAACTTAATATCTACGGAATGTAAGGGTTCAAACGGAACCCCTTGAAGAACTGAAAGAACTAGATTAAGACTCCAGGGAGGAGTCAAAGGTCTGTAAACAGGCTTGATTCTAACCAGAGCCTGAACAAACGCTTGAACGTCTGGCACAGCTGCCAGCCTTTTGTGAAATAAAACAGATAACGCAGAGATCTGTCCCTTCAGAGAACTTGCAGATAATCCTTTCTCCAAACCTTCTTGTAGAAAGGATAGAATCTTAGGAATTTTTATCTTGTTCCATGGGAATCCTTTAGATTCACACCAACAGATATATTTTTTCCATATCTTATGGAAAATTTTTCTAGTTACAGGCTTTCTAGCCTGAATCAGAGTATCTATTACAGAATCTGAAAACCCACGCTTTGATAAAATCAAGCGTTCAATCTCCAAGCAGTCAGTTGGAGGGAAACCAGATTCGGATGTTCGAATGGACCTTGAACAAGAAGGTCCTGTCTCAAAGGTAGCTTCCATGGTGGAGCCGATGACATATTCACCAGGTCTGCATACCAAGTCCTGCGTGGCCACGCAGGAGCTATCAAGATCACCAAAGCCCTCTCCTGATTGATCCTGGCTACCAGCCTGGGAATGAGAGGAAACGGTGGGAATACATAAGCTAGGTTGAAGGTCCAAGGTGCTACTAGTGCATCTACTAGAGTCGCCTTGGGATCCCTGGATCTGGACCCGTAACAAGGAACCTTGAAGTTCTGACGAGAGGCCATCAGATCCATGTCTGGAATGCCCCATAATCGAGTTATTTGGGCAAAGATTTCCGGATGGAGTTCCCACTCCCCCGGATGGAATGTCTGACGACTCAGAAAATCCGCTTCCCAATTTTCCACTCCTGGGATGTGGATTGCAGACAAGTGGCAGGAGTGATCCTCCGCCCATTGAATTATCTTGGTCACTTCCTCCATCGCCAGGGAACTCCTTGTTCCCCCCTGATGGTTGATATATGCAACTGTCGTCATGTTGTCTGATTGAAACCTTATGAATTTGGCCTTTGCTAGATGAGGCCAAGCTTTGAGAGCATTGAATATCGCTCTCAGTTCCAGAATGTTTATCGGGAGAAGAGATTCTTCCCGAGACCATAGACCCTGAGCTTTCAGGGGTTCCCAGACCGCGCCCCAGCCCACCAGACTGGCGTCGGTCGTGACAATGACCCACTCTGGTCTGCGGAAGCTCATTCCCTGTGACAGGTTGTCCAGGATCAGCCACCAACGGAGTGAATCTCTGGTCCTTTGATCTACTTGAATCGTCGGAGACAAGTCTGTATAATCCCCATTCCACTGTCTGAGCATGCACAGTTGTAATGGTCTTAGATGAATTCGTGCAAAAGGAACTATGTCCATTGCTGCAACCATCAATCCTATTACTTCCATGCACTGCGCTATGGAAGGACGAAGAACAGAATGAAGTACTTGACAAGAGCTTAGAAGTTTTGATTTTCTGACCTCTGTCAGAAAAATCCTCATTTCTAAGGAGTCTATTATTGTTCCCAAGAAGGGAACTCTTGTTGACGGGGAAAGAGAACTTTTTTCTATGTTCACTTTCCATCCGTGAGATCTGAGAAAGGCTAGGACGATGTCCGTATGAGCCTTTGCTTTTGACAGAGACGACGCTTGAATCAGGATGTCGTCCAAGTACGGTACTACTGCAATGCCCCTTGGTCTTAGAACCGCTAGAAGGGACCCTAGTACCTTTGTGAAAATTCTCGGAGCAGTGGCTAATCCGAATGGAAGTGCCACAAACTGGTAATGCTTGTCCAGAAAAGCGAACCTTAGGAACTGATGATGTTCCTTGTGGATAGGAATATGTAGGTACGCATCCTTTAAATCCACCGTGGTCATAAATTGACCTTCCTGGATGGTAGGAAGGATCGTTCGAATGGTTTCCATTTTGAACGATGGGACCCTGAGAAATTTGTTTAGGATCTTGAGATCTAAAATTGGTCTGAATGTTCCCTCTTTTTTGGGAACTATGAACAGGTTGGAGTAAAACCCCATCCCTTGTTCTCCTATTGGAACTGGATGAATTACTCCCATCTTTAACAGGTCTTCTACACAATGTAAGAATGCCTGTCTTTTTATTTGGTTTGAAGATAATTGAGACCTGTGGAACCTTCCCCTTGGGGGTAGTTCCTTGAATTCCAGGAGATAACCTTGAGAAACTATTTCTAGTGCCCAAGGATCCTGAACATCTCTTGCCCAGGCCTGAGCAAAGAGAGAAAGTCTGCCCCCCACCAGATCCGGTCCCGGATCGGGGGCCATCCCTTCATGCTGTTTTGGTAGCAGTGGCAGGCTTCTTGGCCTGCTTACCCTTGTTCCAGCCTTGCATCGGTCTCCAGGCTGGTTTGGGTTGAGAAGAATTACCCTCTTGCTTAGAGGATGTAGAAGTAGAGGCTGGTCCGTTTCTGCGAAAGGGACGAAAATTAGGCTTATTTTTAGCCTTAAAAGACCTATCCTGAGGAAGGGCGTGGCCCTTTCCCCCGGTGATGTCTGAAATAATCTCTTTCAAATCAGGACCAAACAGTGTTTTACCCTTGAAAGGGATGTTAAGCAATTTTGTCTTGGAAGACACATCCGCTGACCAAGACTTTAGCCAAAGCGCTCTGCGCGCCACGATAGCAAACCCTGAATTTTTTGCCGCTAATCTAGCTAGTTGCAAAGCGGCATCTAGAATAAAAGAGTTAGCCAATTTAAGTGCTTGAACTCTGTCCATAACCTCCTCATACGAAGATTCTTTATTGAGCGACTTTTCTAGTTCTTCGAACCAGAAACACGCTGCCGTAGTGACAGGAACAATGCATGAAATTGGTTGTAGAAGGTAACCTTGCTGAACAAACATCTTTTTAAGCAAACCCTCTAATTTTTTATCCATAGGATCTTTGAAAGCACAACTATCTTCTATGGGAATAGTAGTGCGTTTGTTTAGAGTAGAGACCGCCCCCTCGACCTTAGGGACTGTCTGCCATAAGTCCTTTCTGGGGTCGACTATAGGAAATAATTTCTTAAATATAGGGGGAGGAACAAAAGGTATGCCGGGCCTTTCCCACTCCTTATTTACTATGTCCGCCACCCGCTTGGGTATAGGAAAAGCATCGGGGGGCACCGGAACCTCTAGGAACTTGTCCATCTTACATAATTTCTCTGGAATGACCAAATTGTCACAATCATCCAGAGTAGATAATACCTCCTTAAGCAGTGCGCGGAGATGTTCTAATTTAAATTTAAATGTTACAACATCAGGTTCAGCTTGTTGAGAAATTTTTCCTGAATCTGAAATTTCTCCCTCAGACAAAACCTCCCTCCTGGCCCCTTCAGATTGGTGTGAGGGTATGTCAGAAACGTTATCATCAGCGTCCTCTTGCTTTCCAGTGTTTAAAACAGAGCAATCGCGCTTTCTCTGATAAGTAGGCATTTTAGATAAAATATTTGCAATATAATTATCCATAACAGCCGTTAATTGTTGCATGGTAATAATTATTGGCGCACTAGATGTACTAGGGGCCTCTTGTGTGGGCAAAACTGGTGTAGACACAGAAGGGGATGATGCAGTACCATGCTTACTCCCCTCATTTGAAGAATCATCTTGGGCAATATTATTATCTGTGGCATCATTGTCCCTACTTTGTTTGGACACTATGTCACAATTATCACATATATTTAAATGGGGAGACACATTGGCTTTCATACATATAGAACATCGCTTATCTGCTGGTTCAGACATGTTAAACAGGCTTAAACTTGTCAACAAAGCACAAAAAACGTTTTAAAATAAAACCGTTACTGTCACTTTAAATTTTAAACAGAACACGCTTTATTACTGAATATGCGAAAAAGCATGAAGGAATTGTTCAAAATTCACCAAAATTTCACCACAGTGTCTTAAAGCCTTAAAAGTATTGCACACTAAATTTGAAAGCTTTAACCCTTAAAATAACGGAACCGGAGCCGTTTTTACATTTAACCCCTATACAGTCCCAGGAATCTGCTTTGCTGAGACCCAACCAAGCCCAGAGGGGAATACGATACCAAATGACGCCTTCTATAAGCTTTTTCAGTGGTTCTTAGCTCCTCACACATGCATCTGCATGCCTTGCTTTCCAAAAACAACTGCGCATTAGTGGCGCGAAAATGAGGCTCTGCCTATGACTAGAGAAGGCCCCCATCTGAAAAAGGTGTCCATACAGTGCCTGCCGTTTTTTAACAACAATCCCCAAGATTATAATAACTATAAAGAGTTATAATCTGCCAAATATGCTTAGCAAAGTAATCGTTTTAGCCCAGAAAAATGTCTACCAGTTTTTTAAGCCCTTATAAAGCCCTTTATTCTTTTACTTAATCTAAGAAAATGGCTTACCGGTCCCCATAGGGAAAATGACAGCCTTCCAGCATTACAAAGTCTTGTTAGAAATGTGGCCAGTCATACCTCAGGCAGAAAAGTCTGCCAACTGCTTCCCCCAACTGAAGTTACTTCATCTCAACAGTCCTGTGTGGAAACAGCAATCGATTTTAGTAACGTTTGCTAAAATCATCTTCCTCTTACAAACAGAAATCTTCATCTCTTTTCTGTTTCAGAGTAAATAGTACATACCAGCACTATTTTAAAATAACAAACACTTGATTGAAGAATAAAAACTACATTTAAACACCAAAAAAACTCTTAACCATCTCCGTGGAGATGTTGCCGGTGCAACGGCAAAGAGAATGACTAGGGTAGGCGGAGCCTAGGAGGGATCATGTGACCAGCTTTGCTGGGCTCTTTGCCATTTCCTGTTGGGGAAGAGAATATCCCACAAGTAAGGATGACGCCGTGGACCGGACACACCTATGTTGGAGAAATTATATTTTACCATTTGGACTGCGTACGTTACAGTATCTCTCCAGAGTGCGACAGATGGTAGATTGGGCTTCTTCCATTTTTGGAGTATTAACTTTTTTTGCAGAGTTAGTCATTATAGTTAATAGAGTGTATCTCAGTTTACATTTAATGTTGGGGAATTTGTTGAATAGTAGTGTCCAAATGTCAAATGGGAGGGGCAGGGATAATACCTTTTCAATATTAGTTTTGATAGATAGCCAAAAAGCTTGAGCAACTGGACATGACCACCAGATATGTGTTGGCGTGCCGTCTGTAGTGCATCCTCTCCAACATTTGCAAGAGTAGTTAGGGAATAGATTGTGTAAGCTGACTGGCATGTAGTACCATCTGCATAGAAATTTGGTGTTCATTCTAAGGTGTGTACCGAGGACAATGCTTTACTCATGGATAAAAATATTTTCATTCAGTCGGCTTGGGTTATGTGTTGATCAATATCTTTCTCCTATTTGTTTACGCAAGAGGGTAGGGAAGTAGCATAGGTTAATAAAATGTGTTTATGTGTTAGGGATAGGAGTCCTTTTTGTGGGTTAGGTTGGTAACAGAGGGTTTCAAAACTAGTTAGTGTGATTTTCGAAGGTAGGTCGAGAGAAAATGGGATAATTGAAGATATATGTACCAGTTATAAGAAGTGAGCCCTAGTATTTCTATCATTTCGGTATATGGTTTAAGTTTCCCTTTGTGTAAGAGTTTAGAAAATGGTATTGAGACGTGTATAGTAAACTTAGAGACAGTGTGTATCTGTGATCATAGGGGGAACGTTATTGATTAGAGGGGTTAGTGGGGAGGGTATGATGGGGATGTGATGGAATTTTCTGATATTTGTGTCCCATATTTGTACTGCATTAATCCTGCCTAGCCATGGAGTACCAAACCTCTTACATGGCTAGGCAGGATTAATGCAGTACAAATATGGGACACAAATATCAGAAAATTCCATCACATCCCCATGTTTTGAATATTGTTCCTTATGGCTGTGTGATTTAGATCAATCAATGTTGCCTGATGAGGCGAGACATAGACGCCTAGTTATTTGATTGTGTTTGGTTTGGTGATGAAATTAAATTGGTTCTGTATTACGTTTAGGTCTGTACTATTTAGGGCTATACTGTGTAATTCAGACTTAGAAATATTGATTTTAAAATCAGAGTAGGTGCCATAGGTATGCAATATTTGCATCAGGGAGGGGATTGATGTTGTAGGATTAGTTGAAAAAAATATTGTCTACGGACAATGTAATTTTATATTCTTGCTCATTGATTGGGATACCTGTAATATATGTTGTGTTCCTAATGATAGAATCAAGGGTTTCTATGGCGAGGACAAAAATGGGTGAGAGGGGACAACCTTGTCTCGCATCATTTGAAATGTGAAAGGGGTGGGATAATGATCCATTTAATTTAATAGATGCCTGCGGGTTATTGTATAAGGTGAATATTTTCCCTACAAAATTTACAAAGTGTGGTTTTAAGGAATAACCAATTTAGCCCATCAAAAGCTTTTTTCTGCATCCATTGAAATTAATACAGAGGGAAGTTGGTGAGAAGCGGCAAATTTCATAAGGTGAATTATTTTAGTGGTGTTGTCTCTTGCTTCTCTTTGGGTCATGCAACCAGCCTGGTTGATATTAGGTAACACTGTGTTAATGCGGGTTGCTAGTATTCTTGCAAACAATTTGACATCTACGTTTAGTAGGGATATAGGGTGGAAGTTTGCTGGTATTGTGGGCGGTTTGCCAGGCTTACAGATTAATACTACCTGAGCTTCAAGCATGGAGGGTGGGGAAGGGTTGTATGGAGATAATATTGAGGAGAATGTTTGGTAGTATTTTGGAGAAAATCCATCTGGGACTGGACTTTTCTCATTCTTTAATGTTTTGACTGCAGACAAAGTTTCTTGATTGGAAATTGGGTTGTTTAGGGTTTGTATTTGTTCTTATGTCAGACTTGGCAAATGGCATTTATTGATATATGATAGCATTTTGGCGTGAAGATCATGTGTGGGAGTCTCGTTATGAAGGTTATATAAAGTGGTATAATATTCATGAAATTAATTTAGAATATCATTTGTAGTCTTGAGGGTGGTTTTGTTTGGTTGATGGATTTCGCAGATGTATGATTTCAGGCTTTTTTTTTTTTTTTTTTTTAAAGCTCTGGCTAATAGTTTACCGGTTATATTACTTTCAAAATAGAACATGCTATTGGTTTTGCATTGCAGAGTTTGATGTTCTATGTGTAGGGAATGGTCTAATTCTTCTCTTGCCTTTTACAGGTTAGTAGCAGTGATAAGGTCTGTGGGGGCTTGTTTGTGTGCGTAATCTAAGCGGGTACATTTTTTCAGTAAGTTCTTTGTAAGTTTTGCAGTGTGCTTCTTGGTATTGGGCTTTGAGCTTCATGAGCTGTCCTCTCAATACGCATTTGTGTGCTTCCCAAACTGTCTGTGTGCTATCAACTGAGCCAGAATTGTGTTGGAAGTATTCTGTGATAATGTTAGTGAGATTGGTTAGTGCTGTTGCGTTATCTAGGAGGGTGTCATCTTATGTCCAGAGATACAGTGTTGTGGGGGTGTTATGCCATGTAAATTTGTTTTACTGTGGCATGATCCGACCAAGCTGTAGGGGAGATATCACATCTGTTTACAAAGGATAAACCTTATTAGTTAGTGAAGACCAAATTGATTCTACTGTGTATTTAATTAGGGTGTGAGGAAAAGGTAAAGTCTCCTTTGTCTGGGTGTATGAAGCGCCAGGTGTCATAAAGGTTCAGATCTTTCAGTCCTCTCCATAGTGTGGGTGTAACTTTTTTATGATTTGAATCTTAGGGTTCAAACTATCTTTAGATGGCTGTTGTGGTGTGTTAAAGTCCACTGCAATGAAGACAGGGCCTTTGGCGATATCTAGTACTTTGTTAAACATATTTTTAAAAAAAGGGGATTTGGTCTGTGTTTGGAGCATACACATTGATTAGGGTGATCGGTCTCCCATAGAGAAGACTAACTAGGCCTAGGAACCTGCCTTCTGTGTCTTTAGTGATTTGTGTTAAGGTAAAGGGAAGAGATGTATTAAGTAGAATGCTAACTCCTCTCTTTTTGGTGAGTCCAGAACTGTGATAGTGTGTAGTAAACATTTTCCGAAAATATTTTGGTTCCTTATTGTGTTTAAAGTGAGTTTGTTGAATAAAAATAATTTATATTTGTCTTTTATTGAAATCAATAAAAAGCTTTTGACCGTTTGTGAGGTGAATTGAAACCTTTTACATTGTGGGTTTCTAAGTAAGTTTTTATATATATATATATATATGCCAGGAATGTTGCATGTTTTAGAAAAGTTGGCGAGAAGTACCTCTGTAAGTTTTATTATTTCCCCTGAGCTCAGACATAATTTCTTGTTGTCATCCAGGACAGTATTCATATTTTCAATCCAAACAGCATCTACTGGTCCATCAAACATGTACCACTTCTTGTCTGGATCCGTGGAGGAGGCGCCACTTCTGATTAGTGAAGAGAGGATCCCATCCGTCCTATACATTCAAACAAATCACATGACTCTTGTAGGAAGATAGATTTTGATATTTAAAGAACCAGAATACCATTTGTGTGCCTATATTTCCTTCTGAAGTGTAAGCTAAATGTATTCTTAGGATTTCCTTGTGCATATACCAGCATATCTCAGACACTCTTGGATTCCCTTACAGTCTTTGTCCTTATCCCCTCTATTGGAAGTATGTTCTATGAACCAACCACCTGTTTTGTAAAGAAGGGATTATGAAAATTACTCAAGACCCTACTAATGAGAACGCAACCCCTTAATGTTTTGATATAACCTGTCATAGTGTGTGTTGTGTGCTCTATAAGGACCAGGATACAAAACATGCAATAGTCTGATACATTTACCATTCGTGGGTCAACAGGTCAAATTCTCCATATAGCTGACCCATAGTAATGGATTTGGGATTTAGGACATAGTAGTGGACAGTCTCATATGTTCCACCACTGACTGAGGGGAGCCCTTTGAGAGATGTCATAGCTGAAGCCAAAACCTTGTAGCACTGAAAAAATAAAAACAGTGTGTTGGAAATTAGCACATAATACCTAAAACAATTCAAATCTAAAATATGAATCCAATATTATTCACATTTTTATAGTAATATGTACACAACCTCACCCAGACCAGACCCCTTTATTGGTTTGCCATTTAAGAATATAGCCTAGCCTTAAAGGGACATGATGCCAACATGCTGAAGCAATTGAAAGTGCTGCAGCATAGCTGTAAAAAGCTGACTAGAAATGATCACCTGAACATCTCTATGTAAAAAAGGAAGATATTTTACCTCAACATTTCCCCAGTAGCCACATCTCATTGTAAAGTTATCTTAAGCAGCCAATCAGGATGCTAGTCCCAGGACTTGCTAGGGAGCATGCATCTGGCATGTGCAGCACAGTCATGTTATTTAGTGAAATCTTATGAGATCACATTAATATGACATCAGCACTGATGAAGCTGTTTGTTTGTTTTTCAACATGCTGATAATAGCTAAAGGACAGTTATTCACAGGGCACTTACTATTGGGAGCTGAAGAGATTTTGAGGTAAAATATCTTTCTTTTTACATAAATATTTTTAAGTGATATTTTCATGGCAGCTTTTTTTTCAGTTTAGCTGCATATGGGTATCATGTCCTTTTAAAGTTGTTACTAATAACACAACTCATCGTGATGCTTTTGTTTTTGTTTTTTAAATACTTTATTTATTCATTCCAGTGCAACTTTCAGTGACAAATCAACCATAAACATTGATCACAAGAAAACAATAGTTACACAAACTTTCAGCATAACAGTATATCCATAATTTTCATCACTTCGGTCACACTGGGTTTTTTTCCTTTTATTCTCTCCTTTCTCCCTCACCTCCTGCCTCTCCCTCACTACCAACCAGACCCTAAATTGTGGGGTAAACTGTGTGGCTCACTAAGCTCCTTCCTCTCCAATCCTCTCTCTCTGCTGCGGAGATATTTGTACTGGAAGTTCCATAATGTTAAAACTTTCTTCATTTTACCTTCCCCTCTCTCCTGTCCCTTAGTCTGTGTTCTTTCATTGTTCTCTCAGAATATTGCAAGCCGTCTCTCCTCCAGGCACCGCCCCCAGAGCTCTCCCATCTCCCTCCTCTAAGGGCTATCCTTAGCCTCTCTTAGCTGATTTGATACTATGTGAAAATGTTCCATTGTCCTCTCAATTGTGCATTTAATATGTATTCCGTATCCTTAAAAGGATAAATGACCTGTTTCTGATGGTGGATACCTAGTGTGTTAATGAGTGGTTCCCATTTGGTCATGAACTTCTTTGTTCTCCTTGTGATGTCTCCCTGAGTGTCTATTTGTTCACATATCATCTGTTTTCTCAATCCTTCCTTGAGTTGGGTTATGTGAGGTGGTGTCTGTGCCAGCCATTGTTGGAGAATCAGTTTCCTGGCGTGTAAGATTACATTGTGTATGCAGTTGCTGTGCTTTTGGATCTTGTCTTGTGTATGTAGGAGTATCACCATTTCAGGTGTCAAGCTAACCTTTTCCCCGGTACTCCTCTCCAGCCATCTCCGTGTCATCCCCCAAAATTTTGCCAATCTTGGGCATTGACACATCATGTGTAAAATGTTTGGGTTGGCATTCCAGCACTTTGGGCATAGGCCTGATGTGTCATGCTTCCATTTATGGAATAGTTTAGGTGTGATGTATGCGTTGTGGAGCACTTTAATAGATGCTTTTGTTAAGTGTCTAAATACTTAACTGACTTTTATTCTCATTCACAAAATGTTTTCAAAACCTTACAGAACAAGCAAATTGAAAAAACAAAATTGCACCGTAAAACAGTCCACTCTAACATATGGACAAAAGAAAACTTGAAAACAGTTAAAGACAAATAAAACAAAAATAAAAAATGAGACAATCTTGTTAGCTTTGACATAACGAGACATGATGATTAGACAATATAATAATATTAATAATAATAATAATAATAATAATAAATAATAACAAAGGGCTAGTAAAGCTGGACAAATTGATGCAGAAGGATGCAAATTTGGTTTGCAGTCTCTTTTAGATCACTGTGACTTTCAAAGAGGAAACAAAAATATTAGTGTAACTGCACAAATATCCAATAAGGAATCTCAGCCCTTTATACAGAGACACAAAACAAATTTAATAAATATACAAACAAAAATCTCACCTGTGATTTTCCAGAGCCAGTGGGCCCAACAAGCATCAGTCCGTGTCGAACTACTGTGGTCTCATACAGCTGAATGCATTTAGTCACAAAGCCTAGCAGGAGAAGAGAAAATCTATCTGCATTTATCTTTTATTTCTTTATTTGTTATTAGTCAATAAGTATACCATTAAAGGGACACAGAAGTATACAACATATACATTTATGGCCAGATTACAAGTGGAGCGCTAAAAAAAAAGCGATATTAGTGCTTCAATGTAAAATACAAGCGCACGCTAATGTACGCTGGTATTACAAGTTAACACAAGAGCTTCCATAGGCTCCGATGGGAGCCTCGTTCAGAGATGCATCAGAATCTTGTGCATCAAAGGGGGTAAATTGTGATGGCAGCACTTGTAAATATAATGTATATGATTATATACATATATATTTATGTGTTAATATGTGTATATACACATACTAACATACAAATATATGTTTATAATCATATACATATATAATTACTGGGGAAACACCGTTTCCATAGACCGCAATGTAAATAGACCCCCGACAATTTTACACATACAAAAACTACAATGCACTCTATTTTGAGGGAATTTGGGGCACTTTTAGAAAATTAACCAGAGATTGGATTTGTGGGTAATTTTCTGAGCGCTTATTGCTACCGTGAGCTAGCGGTAGCAATAACCAGCCACTTGCTTTTGCGGGTGTGCCATTATTCAGTGCTCCACTTGTAATCTAGCAAATTATTTTGTATTCTAAAACAAACATTTTTTTCACACCCCATTTCCAGGTAATACAAGGCATTCAGGGAGCATGCAGCAATAAGATATGAATACACTTTTGTCCATGAGTGTCTGTTATGTCACAGGTAGAGCTCACTGAGCATGAGCTGTAGATAGTGCTTGCTGCTATGTAGTAGAGCCGATGGTATAGAAAGAATGTAAAAATGGCAAAGTAAAGGGAAATTAAAATAAATATATTTTAAGAACATTTGAAGCAAAATGTGTGTGTGTGTTGTTTTGCACTCCAGGGACACAGTTGTCTCTAGTTATCTCTTGTCATTGGCTGACTAGGTCCAGTAGTGAATTGCTGCTTCATGTTTGAGAATGAAAGAGAGAGAATGAAAGAAGTTTGATAACAGAAGTAAATTGGAACGTTTAAATTTGTATGCTCTTCCTGTAACGCTTGTATATGTATAAAAAGAACATGCATACTATCTTGAATATGCATGTGTGTAAAAAATAATAATAATAATTATATATATATATATATATATATATATATATATACACACTGACCGGTCATATTATTAGGTACACTTGTTTAATTGCTTGGTAACACAAGTTGCTAATAAGCCAATCACATGGCACCAACTCAATGCATTTAGGCATCTAGACGTGGTGAAGACGACTTGCTGAAGTTCAAACCGAGCATCAGAATGGGGAAGAAAGGGAATTTAAGTGACTTTGAATGTGGCATGATTGTTGGTGCCAGATGGGCTGGTCTGAATATTTAAAAAACTGCTGATCTACTGGGATTTTCACCCACAACCATCTCTAGGGTTTACAGAGAATGGTCCAAAAAAGAGAAAATATCCAGTGAGCGGCAGTTGTGTGGATGAAAATGCCTTGTTGAGGTCAGAGGTCAGAAGAGAATAGGGAGACTGGTTTGAGATGCTAGAAAGGCAACAGTAACTCAAATAACCACTTGTTACAACCAAGGTATGCAGAATACCATCTCTGAATGCACAACACATTGAACCTTGAAGCAGATGGGCTACAGCAGCAGAAGACCATAAAAGACCGGGTGCCACTCCTGTCAACTAAGAACAGGAAACTGAGGCTACAATTTACACAGGCTCACCAAAATTGGGCAATAGAAGATTGGAAAAATGTTGCCTGGTCTGATGAGTCTCGATTTTAGCTGCAACATTCAGATAGTTGGGTCAGAATTTGGCATAAACAACATAAACGCATGGATCTATTCTGCCTTGTATCAACGTTTTGGGCTGGTGGTGTAATGGTGTGGTGGATATTTTCTTGGCACACTTTGGGCCCCTTAGTACCAATTTAGCATTATTTAAACACCACAGCCTACATGAGTATTGTTGCTGACCATGTTCATCCCTTTATGACTACAAAGTACCCATCTTCTGATGGCTACTTCCAGCAAAATAATGCACCATGTCACAAAGCTCAAATCATCTCAAACTGATTTCTTGAACATGATAATGAGTTCACTGTACTCCAATGGCCTCCACAGTCACCCCTGATCTCAATCAAATAGAGCACCTTTGGGATGTGGTGGAATGGGAGATTTACATCATGGATGTGCAGCCGACAAATCTGCAGCAACTGCGTGATGCTATCATGTCAATATGGATCAAAATCTCTAAAGAATGTTTCCTTGTTGAATCTATGAAACAAACAATTAAGGAAGTTCTGAAAGCAAAAAGGGGTTCCAACCCGGTAGCAAGGTGTACCTAATAAAGTGGCCAGTGAGTGTGTATATATATGGACTTTATATACTATTTTCTCACCAGAGACTCACGTTTGTTCATATATTTAGGAAGATTTGTAAGCGCTGTTAACCCTCTGTACCATATTTTCTTATAGTTAACTTAGATTTTGTCTATAGTTAAGTATTTTGTCCCTAATAGCTGCCTTACATTATCTTTAAATATTCGACTAGCACATTCTTGGGAGTAACGCTCGTTTCCACTGAGACATACTGAGTGGGTACATTCTACTCATACATATATATATATATATATATATTCTCTTAGGATGGCACTCACAGGATTTTTACATCAATAAGTTTTAATTTCCAATTCATAGAGATAAAAGTTTGATTATCAACGTTTCGGCCCCTATTTGGGCCTTTCTCAAGACAAATATGTTCTAAAATACAAAATTGAAACAATACAAGCAAACAAATTCATATAAAGAAAAACAAAGGTGACACCCCTCACCCCACAAAAATTAAACTAGAAACTTAAAACTAGGTAAACATAATATTGCAGCTTCTGAGAATTAGCATAACATTTCATAGATATTTGATCATGGCCACCATTACAGGCACATCAGGATTAAAGCAGCAAGCATCAAAAGTGTAATTCAGATTCCAGCTGATGGAAACCGATAATGGAGGAGATCTACCCATATAGTCATATACAAACCAACAAAAGAGTATCCAATTTAAAAATCAGAACATATTAATCATGGTGTGACAGCTGAGATCACATTAAAGGGACATTATATTCTAGATTTTTCTTTGCATAAATGTTTTGTAGATGATCCATTTATTTAGCCCATACAGGTTTTTTTTTTTTTTTAAAAAATAAACATAATATTTTGCTTATTTTTAAATAACATTGCCCTGATTTTCAGACTCCTAACCAAGCCCCAAAGTTTTAGGAGAATACTGATGTATACCTACTCCAGCTTGCTCCGGTTTGTGTAAAGCGTCTTTTCATATGCAGAGGAAGGGGGGGGGGAGGGTGGAGTGTCTGTTTTATTTGCTATACACCCACTTTTAGTAGGTATTGCAGCTAACCTTTTGAACAGAGCTAAACTTGGAGCTTCTAAGTAAGTTGTTAAACAGTTTTATACAGGATTTTTAGATCAGTATCTGTGCATATTATTCTTTATAGTAGTGTCTATTACATGCAGTTATATGAAAATTGTTGTATACTTTCCCTTTAATTTAAGGCTCGCTAACAAAAACATAATTTATGCTTACCTGATAAATTCCTTTCTTCTGTAGTGTGATCAGTCCACGGGTCATCATTACTTCTGGGATATTAACTGCTCCCCTACAGGAAGTGCAAGAGGATTCACCCAGCAGAGCTGCATATAGCTCCTCCCCCCTACCTCACTCCCAGTCATTCGACCAAGGACCAACGAGAAAGGAAAAGCCAAGGGTGAAGTGGTGACTGGAGTATAAATTAAAAAATATTTACCTGCCTTAAAAACAGGGCGGGCCGTGGACTGATCACACTACAGAAGAAAGGAATTTATCAGGTAAGCATAAATTATGTTTTCTTCTGTTAAGTGTGATCAGTCCACGGGTCATCATTACTTCTGGGATACCAATACCAAAGCAAAAGTACACGGATGACGGGAGGGATAGGCAGACTCTTTATACAGAAGGAACCACTGCCTGAAGAACCTTTCTCCCAAAAATAGCCTCCGATGAAGCAAAGGTGTCAAATTTGTAAAATTTGGAAAAAGTATGAAGCGAAGACCAAGTTGCAGCCTTGCAAATCTGTTCAACAGAGGCCTCATTCTTGAAGGCCCAAGTGGAAGCCACAGCTCTAGTAGAATGAGCTGTAATTCTTTCAGGGGGCTGCTGTCCAGCAGTCTCATAAGCTAAACGAATTATGCTACGAAGCCAAAAAGAAAGAGAGGTAGCGGAAGCTTTTTGACCTCTCCTCTGCCCAGAGTAAATGACAAACAGAGAAGACGTTTGTCGGAATTCCTTAGTTGCCTGCAAGTAAAATTTTAGAGCCCGGACTACATCCAGGTTGTGCAGTAGACGTTCCTTCTTTGAAGAAGGATTTGGGCATAAAGAAGGAACAACAATCTCTTGATTGATATTCCTGTTAGTAACTACCTTAGGTAAGAACCCAGGTTTAGTACGCAGGACTACCTTATCCGAATGAAAAATCAAATAAGGAGAATCACATTGTAAGGCTGATAATTCAGAGACTCTTCGAGCCGAGGAAATAGCCATTAAAAATAGAACTTTCCAAGATAACAACTTTATATCAATGGAATGAAGGGGTTCAAACGGAACGCCCTGTAAAACATTAAGAACAAGGTTTAAACTCCATGGTGGAGCAACAGTTTTAAACACAGGCTTAATCCTGGCCAAAGCCTGACAAAAAGCCTGGACGTCAGGAACTTCTGACAGACGTTTGTGTAACAGAATGGACAGAGCTGAGATCTGTCCCTTTAATGAACTAGCAGATAAACCCTTTTCTAAACCTTCTTGTAGAAAAGACAATATCCTAGGAATCCTAACCTTACTCCAAGAGTAACCTTTGGATTCACACCAATGTAGGTATTTACGCCATATCTTATGGTAAATCTTTCTGGTAACAGGTTTCCTAGTCTGTATTAAGGTACTAATAACTGACTCAGAAAACCCACGTCTTGATAAAATTAAGCGTTCAATTTCCAAGCAGTCAGCTTCAGAGAAGTTAGATTTTGATGTTTGAAGGGACCCTGTATCAGAAGGTCCTGTTTCAGAGGTAGAGACCAAGGCGGACAGGATGACATGTCCACCAGGTCTGCATACCAAGTCCTGCGTGGCCACGCAGGTGCTATTAGAATCACTGATGCTCTCTCTTGTTTGATTCTGGCTATCAATCGAGGAAGCAACGGGAAGGGTGGAAACACGTAAGCCATCCTGAAGTCCCAAGGTGCTGTCAGAGCATCTATCAGGACTGCTCCTGGATCCCTGGATCTGGACCCGTAACGAGGAAGCTTGGCGTTCTGTCGAGACGCCATGAGATCTATCTCTGGTTTGCCCCAACGTCGAAGTATTTGGGCAAAGACCTCCGGATGAAGTTCCCACTCCCCCGGATGAAAAGTCTGACGACTTAAGAAATCCGCCTCCCAGTTCTCCACTCCCGGGATGTGGATTGCTGACAGGTGGCAAGAGTGAGACTCTGCCCAGCGAATTATCTTTGATACTTCCATCATAGCTAGGGAGCTTCTTGTCCCTCCCTGATGGTTGATGTAAGCTACAGTCGTGATGTTGTCCGACTGAAACCTGATGAACCCCCGAGTTGTCAACTGGGGCCAAGCCAGGAGGGCATTGAGAACTGCTCTCAATTCCAGAATGTTTATTGGCAGGAGACTCTCCTCCTGACTCCATAGTCCCTGAGCCTTCAGGGAATTCCAGACGGCACCCCAACCTAGAAGGCTGGCGTCTGTTGTTACAATTGTCCAGTCTGGTCTGCTGAATGGCATCCCCCTGGACAGGTGTGGCCGAGAAAGCCACCATAGAAGAGAATTTCTGGTCTCTTGATCCAGATTCAGAGAAGGGGATAAGTCTGAGTAATCCCCATTCCACTGACCTAGCATGCACAGTTGCAGTGGTCTGAGGTGTAAGCGTGCAAAGGGTACTATGTCCATTGCCGCTACCATTAAGCCGATTACCTCCATACATTGAGCCACTGACGGGTGTTGAATGGAATGAAGAGTGCGGCAAGCACTTTGAAGTCTTGATAGCCTGTCCTCTGTCAGGTAAATCTTCATTTCTACAGAATCTATAAGAGTCCCCAGGAAGGGAACTCTTGTGAGTGGAACGAGTGAACTTTTCTTTTCGTTCACCTTCCATCCATGTGACCTTAGAAATGCCAGCACTAACTCTGTATGAGATTTGGCAGTTTGAAAGCTTGAAGCTTGTATCAGAATGTCGTCTAGGTATGGAGCTACCGAGATTCCCCGCGGTCTTAGTACCGCCAGAAGAGCACCCAGAACCTTTGTGAAGATTCTTGGCGCTGTAGCCAATCCGAATGGAAGAGCCACAAACTGGTAATGCCTGTCTAGGAAGGCAAACCTTAGGTACCGGTAATGATCTTTGTGAATCGGTATGTGCAGGTAAACATCTTTTAAATCTACAGTGGTCATGTACTGACCCTCTTGGATCATAGGTAAAATTGTCCGAATAGTCTCCATCTTGAACGATGGAACTCTTAGGAATTTGTTTAGGATCTTTAAGTCCAGGATTGGTCTGAAAGTTCCCTCTTTTTTGGGAACCACAAACAGATTTGAGTAAAACCCCTGTCCCTGTTCCGATCGTGGAACTGGATGGATTACTCCCATTAACAAGAGCTCTTGTACGCAGCGTAGAAAAGCCTCTTTGTTTGTCTGGATTGTTGACAATCTTGACAGATGAAATCTCTCTCTTGGAGGAGAGTATTTGAAGTCCAGAAGGTATCCCTGAGATATTATCTCTAGCGCCCAGGGATCCTGAACATCTCTTGCCCAAGCCTGGGCGAAGAGAGAAAGTCTGCCCCCCACTAGATCCGATCCCGGATCGGGGGCCCTCAATTCATGCTGTTTTGGGGGCAGCAGCAGGTTTCCTAGTCTGCTTGCCCTTGTTCCAGGACTGGTTAGGTTTCCAGCCTTGTCTGTAGCGAGCAACAGCTCCTTCCTGTTTTGGTGCAGAGGAAGTTGATGCTGCTCCTGCTTTGAAATTACGAAAGGAACGAAAACTAGACTGTCTAGTCTTGGCTTTGTCCTGAGGCAGGGCATGGCCTTTACCTCCTGTAATGTCAGCGATAATCTCTTTCAACCCGGGCCCGAATAAGGTCTGCCCTTTGAAAGGTATATTAAGCAATTTAGACTTAGAAGTAACATCAGCTGACCAGGATTTTAGCCACAGCGCCCTGCGTGCCTGAATGGCGAATCCTGAATTCTTCGCCGTAAGTTTAGTAAGATGTACTACGGCCTCCGAAATGAATGAATTAGCTAGTTTAAGGACTCTAAGCCTGTCCGTAATGTCGTCCAGAGTAGCTGAACCAATGTTCTCTTCCAGAGACTCAATCCAGAATGCCGCTGCAGCCGTGATCGGCGCAATGCATGCAAGGGGTTGCAATATAAAACCTTGTTGAACAAACATTTTCTTAAGGTAACCCTCTAACTTTTTATCCATTGGATCTGAAAAAGCACAGCTATCCTCCACCGGGATAGTGGTACGCTTAGCTAAAGTAGAAACTGCTCCCTCCACCTTAGGGACCGTTTGCCATAAGTCCCTTGTGGTGGCGTCTATTGGAAACATTTTTCTAAATATCGGAGGGGGTGAGAACGGCACACCGGGTCTATCCCACTCCTTAGTAACAATTTCAGTAAGTCTCTTAGGTATAGGAAAAACCTCAGTACTCGTCGGTACCGCAAAATATGTATCCAACCTACACATTTTCTCTGGTATTGCAACTGTGTTACAATCATTCAGAGCCGCTAACACCTCCCCTAGTAATACACGGAGGTTTTCCAGTTTAAATTTAAAATTTGAAATATCTGAATCCAGTCTGTTTGGATCAGAACCGTCACCCACAGAATGAAGTTCTCCGTCCTCATGTTCTGCCACCTGTGACGCAGTGTCTGATATGGCCCTAATATTATCAGCGCACTCTGTTCTCACCCCAGAGTGATCACGCTTACCTTTTAGTTCTGGTAATTTAGCCAAAACTTCAGTCATAACAGTAGCCATATCCTGTAATGTGATTTGTAATGGCCGCCCAGCTGTACTCGGCGCTACAATATCACGCACCTCCCTCTGAGCGGGAGATGTAGGTACTGACACGTGAGGCGAGTTAGTCGGCATAACTCTCCCCTCGTTGTTTGGTGAAATTTGTTCAATTTGTACAGATTGATTTTTATTTAAAGTAGCATCAATACAGTTAGTACATAAATTTCTATTGGGCTCCACTTTGGCATTGCAACAAATGACACAGGTATCATCTTCTGAATCAGACATGTTTAACACACTAGCAAATAAACTTGCAACTTGGAAATACAATTCAAATAGAATAATATTAAAACGTACTGTGCCTTTAAGAAGCACAGAAGATCTATGACAGTTAAAAATTAATAAATTGAAACAGTTATAGCCTCAATCCTTGTAAACAACACAACTTTAGCAAAGGTTTAATCCCATTAGCAAAGATAACAATTTCTGAAAGCAGGAAACAAATTACAGAATAAAAGTTTTTATTTCAGTCAAACTATAATTCTCACAGCTCTGCTGAGAGAAATTACCTCCCTCAAAATAAGTTTTGAAGACCCCTGAGCTCTGTAGAGATGAACCAGATCATGCAGGGAATACAATGAGTTGCTGACTGAAATATTTGATGCATAGTAAAAGCGCCCCTCCCCCACACACACAGCAGTGAGGGAGAACAGAAACTGACAGAAAAAACAGATTTAAGCAACTGCCAAGTGGAAAAATGGTGCCCAAACATTTATTCACTCAGTACCTCAGCAAATGAAAACGATTTTACATTCCAGCAAAAACGTTAAACATAATCTCTAGTTATTAAACAGCTTTATGTCTTTCTTACAGTGTAATTCTAGTGAAGTACCATTCTCCCAGAATACTGAAGTGTAAAGTATACATACATGACATTATATCGGTATGGCAGGATTTTCTCATCAATTCCATTGTCAGAAAATAAAAACTGCTACATACCTCTATGCAGATTCATCTGCCCGCTGTCCCCTGATCTGAAGTTTACCTCACTCCTCAGATGGCCGAGAACAGCAATATGATCTTAACTACTCCGGCTAAAATCATAGCAAAACTCTGGTAGATTCTTCCTCAAACTCTGCCAGAGAGGTAATAACACACTCCGGTGCTATTTTAAAATAACAAACTTTTGATTGAAGATATAAAACTAAGTATAATCACCATAGTCCTCTCACACGACCTATCTAGTTGCTGGGTGCAAGAGAATGACTGGGAGTGACATAGGGGGGAGGAGCTATATGCAGCTCTGCTGGGTGAATCCTCTTGCACTTCCTGTAGGGGAGCAGTTAATATCCCAGAAGTAATGATGACCCGTGGACTGATCACACTTAACAGAAGAAATATCTTAAACAGGGCATGTAAAATAGCTAGGTAACCAATCAAGAGTGTAGATAAAATAAGACAGCTCTTGTTCCTAAAAAGGAACCTGAACCATCAGGTTTCTGTGGCGCTAAAAAGAGCTTACAACCCACTAGTTATATGGCCCTTGTGATTATAATCAACCAACTATGTGATACTTGCAGAACCAATCAAGAGTGTCAAAAGTATGCAGCTGGCAAATAGCATGTTAACACTAATACACTCCGATCTCAAGATTATAACTCAAACAGTTGCATACAAAAAAGGAAATTAATGCTTACCTGATAAATTTATTTCTTTTACAATATGACGAGTCCACAGATTTCATTTCATCCATACTTATGGGATATCGCCACCTGGTCAGCAGGAGGAGGCAAAGAGCACCACAGCAGAGCTGTATATATAGCTCCTCCCTTCCCTTCCACTCCAGTCATTCGACCGTAGTTAGGAAGAGAAAGGAAAAGCCAAGGTGCAGAGGTGACTGAAGTTTAACAAAAATAAAGACCTGTCTTAGAAAATGACAGGGTGGGCCGTGAACTCGTCATATCGTAAAAGAAATAAATTTATCAGGTAAGCATAAATTTCCTTTTCTTTTACAAGATATGACAAGTCCACGGATTTCATCCTTACTTATGGGATACAATACCAAAGCTATAGAACACGGATGAAAGGGAGGGACAAGACAGGAACCTGAACGGAAGGCACCACTGCTTGAAGAACCTTTCTCCCAAAAACAGCCTAGGACGAGGCAAAAGTATAAAATTTGGAAAAAGTATGAAGAGAAGACCAAGTTGCAGCCTTGCAAATCTGTTTAACAGAAGCATAATTTTTAAATGCCCATGAGGAAGCCACAGCCCTAGTAGAATGAGCCGTAATTCATTCAGGAGGCTGCTGTCCAGCAGTCTCATATGCAAAACGGATGATACTCTTCAGCCAAAAAGTAAGAGAGGTAGCCGTAGCTTTCTGACCCCTGTTTTCCAGAAAAAAAACAACAAATAATGCAGATGATTTACAAAATTCTTTAGTCCCCTGCAAGTAAAACTTCAAGGCACGGACCACGTCCAAGTTATGTAACAGACATTCCTTCTTAGAAGAAGGATTAGGACACAAGGAAGGAACAATAATTTCCTGATTAATATTTTTGTTGGAAACAACCTTTGGTACGTAACACTACCTTATCGGAATGAAAAATAAGGTAAGGGGAATCACATTGTAATGCTGAAAGCTCAGAAACTCTGCGAGCAGAAGAAATAGCAACCAAAAATAAAACTTTCCAAGAAAACAATTTAATATCTATAGAATGCATAGGTTCAAACGGAACCCCTTGAAGAACCTTAAGAACTAAATTCAAACTCCAAGGAGGAGCAATAGGTCTAAACACAGGCCTGATTCTAGTCAGAGCCTGACAAAAGGATTGAACATCCGGAATATCTGCCAGACGTTTGTGTAGCAAAATAGATAAAGCCGAAATCTGTCCCTTTAAGGAACTTGCTGATAACCCTTTCTCCAATACTTCTTGGAGAAAAGATAAAATCCTAGGAATCCTAATCTTACTCCATGAGTATCCCTTGGATTCGCACCAATAAAGATATTTACGCCATATCTTATGGCAAAATCTTTCTAGTAACAGGCTTACGTGCCTTGATCAAGGTATCAATGACCGAATCAGAAAACCCTCGCTTTGATAAAATCAAGCGTTCAATATCCAAGCAGTCAGCTGCAGAGAAATTAGATTCGGATGATAGAAGGGTCCCTGAATGAGAAGGTCCTGCCTCAATGGAAGCTTCCACGGTGGCAGAGAGGACATGTCCACCAGATCGGCATACCAAGCGATGAGAATCACCGAAGCCCTCTCCTGTTTGACTCGAGCAATCACCCGAGGAAGGAGAGCAAATGGTGGAAAAACATAAGGCACTGTCAAGGCATCTATTAGTTCAGCCTGAGGATCCCTGGACCTGGATCCGTATCTCAGGAGCTTGGCATTCTGAAGAGATGCCATAAGATCCAGCTCCGTTCTGCCCCATCGGAGAATCAGGGTGGCAAAGACCTCCGGATAGAGTTCCCATTCCCCCGGATGAAACGTCTGTCTGCTCAAAAAATCCCCTTCCCAGTTGTCCACTCCTGGGATGCAGATTGCTGACAGATAACAAGAGTGAGCCTCCGCCCACCGAATTATCTTGGATACTTCTGTCATCGCTAAGGAACTCCTTGTTCCTCCCTGATGATTGATGTAAGCCACAGTTGTGATGTTGTCCGACTGAAATTGGATGAATTTGGCCGAAGCCAACTGAGGCCAAGCCTGAAGTGCATTGAATATTGCTCTCAACTCCCGAATATTGATTGGAAGTAGCGACTCCGACCGAGTCCACACACCCTGAGCCTTCAGGGAATTCCAGACTGCACCCCATCATAGTAGACTGGCGTCCGTTGTCACTATCACCCATGAGGGTCTGCGGAAGCACGTCCCTTGGGACAGATGATCCTGCGACAACCACCAAAGAAGAGAGTCTCTTGTTTCCTGATCCAGATCTATCTGAGGAGACAAATTTGCATAATCTCCATTCCACTGTCTGAGCATGCTCAGTTGTAGAGGTCTGAGATGAAAATGAGCAAACGGAATGATGTCCATTGCCGCCACCATCAATCCAATTACCTCCATGCACTGAGCCACTGATGGCCGAGGATTGGACTGAAGGGATCGGCATGTATTTAAAATCTGACTTCCGACAAGAAGATTTTCATGGATATAGAGTCTATTAGAGTTCCCAGGAAAGGAACCCTTGTCTGTGGAATTAGTGAACTCTTTTCTAGATTCACCTTCCACCTGTGAGTCTTTAGAAAGGATAGAACAATGTCGGTATGAGACTTTGTCAACTGATAAGACGACGCCTGGATCAGAATATCATCAAGATAAGGCGCCACTGCAATGCCCCGCGGCCTGAGAACCGCCAGAAGAGACCCTAGAACCTTCGTGAAGATCCTGAATGCCGTGGCCAGCCCGAAAAGGAAGGGCCACAAACTGAAAATGTTTGTCCAGAAAAGCAAATATGAAGATATGCATCCTTTAAGTCCACGGTAGTCATATATTGACCCTCCTGGATCAATGGAAGAATTGTCCGAATAGTCTCCATCTTGAAGGATGGAACTCTGAGAAACTTGTTTAGACTCTTTAAATCTACAGGGAGTGCAGAATTATTAGGCAAGTTGTATTTTTGAGGATTAAATTTATTATTGAACAACAACCATGTTCTCAATGAACCCAAAAAACTCATTAATATCAAAGCTGAATAGTTTTGGAAGTAGTTTTTAGTTTGTTTTTAGTTATAGCTATTTTAGGGGGATATCTGTGTGTGCAGGTGACTATTACAGTGCATAATTATTAGGCAACTTAACAAAAAACAAATATATACCCATTTCAATTATTTATTTTTACCAGTGAAACCAATATAACATCTCAACATTCACAAATATACATTTCTGACATTCAAAAACAAAACAAAAACAAATCAGTGACCAATATAGCCACCTTTCTTTGCAAGGACACTCAAAAGCCTGCCATCCATGGATTCTGTCAGTGTTTTGATCTGTTCACCATCCACATTGCGTGCAGCAGCAACCACAGCCTCCCAGACACTGTTCAGAGAGGTGTACTGTTTTCCCTCCTTGTAAATCTCACATTTGATGATGGACCACAGGTTCTCAATGGGGTTCAGATCAGGTGAACAAGGAGGCCATGTCATTAGATTTTCTTCTTTTATACCCTTTATTTCCAGCCACGCTGTGGAGTACTTGGACGTGTGTGATGGAGCATTGTCCTGCATGAAAATCATGTTTTTCTTGAAGGATGCAGACTTCTTCCTGTACCACTTCTTGAAGAAGGTGTCTTCCAGAAACTGGCAGTAGGACTGGGAGTTGAGCTTGACTCCATCCTCAACCCGAAAAGGCCCCACAAGCTCATCTTTGATGATACCAGCCCAAATCAGTACTCTACCTCCACCTTGCTGGCGTCTGAGTCGGACTGGAGCTCTCTGCCCTTTACCAATCCAGCCACGGGCCCATCCATCTGGCCCATCAAGACTCACTCTCATTTCATCAGTCCATAAAACCTTAGAAAAACCAGTCTTGAGATATTTCTTGGCCCAGTCTTGATGTTTCAGCTTGTGTGTCTTGTTCAGTGGTGGTCGTCTTTCAGCCTTTCTTACCTTGGCCATGTCTCTGAGTATTGCACACCTTGTGCTTTTGGGTACTCCAGTGATGTTGCAGCTCTGAAATATGGCCAAACTGGTGGCAAGTGGCATCTTGGCAGCTGCACGCTTGACTTTTCTCAGTTCATGGGCAGTTATTTTGCGCCTTGGTTTTTCCACACGCTTCTTGCGACCCTGTTGACTATTTTGAATGAAACACTTGATTGTTCGATGATCACGCTTCAGAAGCTTTGCAATTTTAAGAGTGCTGCATCCCTCTTCAAGATATCTCACTATTTTTTACTTTTCTGAGCCTGTCAAGTCCTTCTTTTGACCCATTTTGCCAAAGGAAAGGAAGTTGCCTAATAATTATGCACACCTGATATAGGGTGTTGATGTCATTAGACCACACCAATTCTCATTACAGAGATGCACATCACCTAATATGCTTAATTGGTTGTAGGCTTTCGAGCCTATACAGCTTGGATTAAGACAACATGCATAAAGAGGATGATGTGGTCAAAATACTCATTTGCCTAATAATTCTGCACTCCCTGTAAAATGGGTCGGAATGTGCCCTCTTTTTTGGGAACCACAAAAATATTTGAGTAAAACCCCTGCCCCTGTTCCTGTATTGGAACGGGACAAATTACTCCCATAGTGGAGAGGTCTTTTACACAACATAAGAATGCCTCTCTTTTTATCTGGTCTACAGACAACCGTGAAAGGAGAAACCTTCCCCTTGGGAATTAATTTTTGAACTCCAACTGATACCCTTGAGACACGATTTCTAGTGTCCAGGGATCCTGAACGTCTCTTATCCAAGCCTGGACAAAGAGAGAAAGTCTGCCCCCTACTAGATCCGGTCCCGGATTGGGGGCCGCCCCTTCATGCTGTTTTGGGAGCAGCAGCGGGCTTCTTGGGTTGCTTACCCTTGTTCCAAGCCTGGTTGGGTCTCCAGGTGAGCTTGGCTTGAGGATAATTCCCTTCCTGTTTAGCGGAAAAGGAAGGGGGGACGCCTTTGAAATTACGAAAGGAACAAAAATTACTCTGTCGTCCCCTTTGCTTAGATGTCTTGTCTTAAGGGAGGAGATGACCCTTGCCTCCCGTAATATCAGAAATGATCTCCTTCAAATCAGGCCCAAATAGGGTCTTTCCCTTGAAAGGAATAGCCAAAAACTTGGATTTAGGGGACACATCCGCAGACCAAGATTTTAACCATAAAGCTCTTCTTGCTAAGATGGAGAATCCCGACCTCTTAGCCGCTAATTTGGTGATTTGAAAGGAAGCATCCGTAATAAAATAATTAGCCAGCTTAAGGGCCTTAATTCTGTCCAGTATTTCCTCTAAAGAGGTCTCAGTTTTAAGAGACTCTTCTATAGCGTCAAACCAAAAAGCAGCCGCAGTTGTGACTGTTACAATGCAGGCTGCCAGTTGCAATAAAAACCCTTGATGAATATAGAGTTTTTTGAGAAGACCCTCCAACTTCTTATCCATGGGGTCTTTGAAAGCACAACTGTCCTCGATAGGAATAGTTGTACGCTTCGCCAGGGTAGAAATAGCTCCCTCCATCTTAGGGACCATCTGCCAAGAGTCCCGAACAGTGTCAGCTATCGGGTACATTTTCTTAAAAATAGGGGAAGGGGAGAACGGGATACCCAGTCTTTCCCATTCCCTTGCAATCATTTCCGAAATTCTCTAAGGAACCGGAAAAACATCGGAATAAGAAGGGACCTCTAAGTATTTTTCCATCTTACCCAATTTCTCTGGTGGGACCACTATAGAGTCACAGTCGTCCAGAGTCACCAAAACCTCTCGCAGCAAAAGACAGAGGTGTTCAAGTTTAAATCTGAAGGACATGACGTCCGAGTCAGTCGGGTGCAATGCACTTCCTGAGTCAGACAGTTCCCCCTCAGACAGGGCCTCCCTACCCCCCAAATCAGAGCCCTGGGAAGGTATATCGGAGATAGCCATTAAAGCATCAGAAGTTGCAGGGACCACATGGGCCTCTGTCCTGCTGTGTTTGCCTTGTAACACTGGCAACTTATATAAAACTTCTGTAAGAGTGGATGACATAACTGCAGCCATATCCTGCAGAGTAATAGAAGTGGACGCAGTTGAAGAACACTGTGTCGCTTGGGCGGGCGTTAAAGGTTGTGACGCTTGGGGAGAAAGATGTGGCATACCCTGAGTCTCATCAGGCTGAGAAACATCCTTAGATATACTTGCATTAAAGAAAATTTGTTCTTTAAACTGTAAAGCCCTCTCAGTACATGAGGGACAAAAAGGGATAGGGGGTTCCACATTGGCATCTAAACACATAGAACATGTACTTTCCTGAAGGTCAGCCATGATAAACAAACCAGCAATAGGAATATTGGTCGTTTTAATGTGATTAAAAACAAACACTTTTAAGAATTTTGTTGAAAAATGATGTACTGTGCTTTTAAAAAAATAAAACCGTTTACTTTTTTACTGCATCACAATAATATGTAACAACAAGGAGCACCACAAAACTCTTTTTAAAATTCTCCGGTATGCTGTACAGACAAATTATTAGTTATGCTGTGGCGCCTACCTGCCCCCACGAGTCCTGATAGACCTCCGAGAGCGGCGCTCCCAAGACCGCTTGAGCAATTACTAACACAAGCTGTCTTAGGCCACATCGGAGCTCTGAGAACCTCTCTCTCAATAGTCAAGGTCCGGATAGCAAGTGTGCGTCTCAGCGCGCGAAACACTAAGCCCCGCCCATCGTGGGCGGAATTAATTCCCCAGCCTTGAATAATGTTCTTGATTAGAACCGCATGGGAAAAAAATGTTGGAATCACCGATCTGGCCGAAGCCATGCAAATATACGTTTAAAAGTTGCCAAATGTGCCCCCACAAAAACACACTCTCTTGTTCTCATTAAATTACAAAAGTTAATGCAGAACACTTAGCTGCCACACTCTCCCTGCGTCATAGCCCCTGAACACATCCAACTGAATAAACATTTATTAGGGTCCTGATAGCACCTGCTAAACTTTACCTAATAAATAGGGGATACCCATGCACACACTCTTACCCTGTGCAAATTGATCACCCCTTCCCGGTATAGGGAATCAGTACCAGTCCTTTCTGAGATACTACAGTCTCCCCAGAAGTAAATGACTGTACATACCTTAATACTGAATGCAGTGTGAGGCTGTCCCACACAATGAAGATGTTCTTTTCCTCACCTCCAGCAGCTCTGTGTGGACAAAACAGGGTCTTAGATAATATCTGCTAAGACCATCAGCAGGGCAGCAAACAATATGGGAGCTTGAATTAGAATGACAGTTTCCCCAGCCCATTGCTTAAAGCCTGTAGCTCCAGCCCTGAGAAAAATAGTACACCTCACTTTACCTCTTCCTATCACTAACACAGGCAAAGAGAATGACTGGGATGGGAGGGAAGGGAGGAGCTATATATACAGCTCTGCTGTGGTGCTCTTTGCCTCCTCCTTCTGACCAGGATGCGATATCCCATAAGTAAGGATGAAATCCGTGGACTCGTCATATCTTGTAAAATAAATACAAACATGCTACAGCCCAACTATACTGTGGATCTTAAGGACTCAATTGAACTATAGTGTATAGTACCGAACACAAGTCTAAAACTAGTCCAGATGACATAGAGATACACTCCATCTATCCGACAGAACCCTGCATAAGCCTTATTCACTATCAGCTAACGCAGCCGGTTCTAAATACTTTGTAAGACCTACAACAGCCTACCACTTAGGAGCTACTTGTATTTAAACAGGGATCAATAAAAATAAAACACCACTGTACTTACAAAGGATCATTATGATTAGACGCTTCATAACGGCATTACAGCCATTCTCCTATGAAACAGGCCTTGTTAACCTGAGGCTGAACGCTCGTCTCACTCAACCCAGGTGCCTAGATTGAACCCAGGTCAGCTGTCCACTGAGAACCAATAGAACACCAATGCTATAGCTTGGTAATTGAAACGCTAGCTATATAAAATATATACGTGTATATATGTGTACATATGTATGTATATGCATCTGTATGTATGTATGTGCACTTTGTTTAAAATGTATATCTCAATAGAAAATCATAGTTTCAAAGTTAGTGAAGAACTCCACTAATTGACCTTCAGCTTAGCGCACCTTCGGTTTCTGTGCACCTTCAGCTTAGCACACTTTCACTTAGCACTGGCGCAGTAGCTGACATGACTTTCAGTGCGCCACCATGGAAGTCTGTTATGCACACAATAGCACTAATATTTTTGAGCTCTACTTGTACCTTTACAGTGAATTCAGTTTTGAGTTATATGTGATTTAAATGTAAAACAGCTTTTTTTTAATACAAGATATAACACATTGTTTGAGTAAAAAAGAAAAGACCATTTATAACTTCAACTACATATACTTTTACTCCCTTATAAAAGGATTGCTAGAGGACATTATGGGGTAGATTACAAGTGGAGTGGTAAAAATCGCTAGTTTGAAATCAATATTAGCACACCACTTTGTAATACCAGTGCACGATATGTGCGCTGGTATTACAAGAAAAATCGCAAAGTGAACGCAAGCTCGAGTTTGCATTGCTAGAAAGCATTGGGCTGTGAAGGGGGTAAGTAGCGTAGCAATGGGCAGCATTTTTAAATATATATGTATATGAATATATACATATATATTTATGTGTTAATATGTGTATATACACATAATAACACATAAATATGTGTATATAAGCATATACATATGCATTTACATTGCGGTCTATAAAAACACACAGATCTCATATACCACGTTGTAAAGGCACTTTTCAGTGCCGTTTTTTTTTTTTTTAAACTCCCCACTCCCACCAACTTTAAAGCCCCAAAACTGCCTAGTGCAGGTATTTTTTATGTAGCTTTTTTTAATAAAAAACTATAATGCCCTCTATTTTGAGGGCATTTGGGGCACTTTTAGAAAATTAACCAGAGATCTAATATCTGGTTAATTATCTGAGCTCGAATTGCTGCTGCGAGATCGCAGAAGGAATAACCAGCCACTTGTAATGGATGATCAATTATCGCGCCCGCAAACGGGCAAATTTGCCTGTTTGCGGGCGCACAATAATTTAGCGATCCACTTGTAATCTAGCCCTATGTCATTAATTCTGCGAGAACCCATCACCCAGGTCATGGCTCTCTTCCAGCCAATCTCAAGCATACCTTCCAACTTGTGAAAGCAATAAGAAAAAAGTGGGGTTTAAAAAGTGGAGTTAATTTAAAGAGAAATGTTCTCTTTGGAGCATAAAAAAGCATCAGCAACTAGTGATGTCGATTTTAATAGGCCCAAACATCTAAGCAACCTGTAGATTTTTTACGTTATCCTATATGTGTTCTCACCATCTACATCTTTTAGATTTTTCTTGACACAGGTCTTGCGGATTGCCTCCTCCAGGCTGCCATAGTCAATGTGTTCTTCTCCGATGCGTGGGAAGAGATCAGACACTATGCCACTGAAGAGCTTCAGGTCATCTTGAAGGAACTTGGGCACATTGACATCACGGATAGCCCTAAGACAAATCAGTTCCTGCATACAAAATATGTATCAAAAATCACTATCGGTGCATAAGGTTCCTTGTCAATTTAACCTCATTCTACCTGCCAACTCCAATTCCATCTAAAATCCATAGGCGATCCTGAATGGTTTAATGGACACCATAAGCAACCAAAAAACAGGTTTTACACAAACTCAGTTGACATCTGAACAAAATATACTTTTTGGTTTATTTTAATCACTACAAATGATCCACAGTAAATCCAAAGTGTATGTATCGTATGATTTTTTGTTATTATTGCCTAATATTTTCATTTTATCATTTTATAAATGTGTTGCCAAAGGACCAGTAACTGTAGATTTGCATATTCAACAAATGCATTATAAAAAGACAATGCAATATCACTTAGGGGCCGATTTATCACGGCCCAAATTGGGCCATATACCCCTGTTTCCGCACAAGCCTTAAGGCTCGCCGGAAGACCGCTGCTCCTTAACTTGTCCACTGCCTCTGAAGCTGCGGACATCAATCCGCCCGATCTCATACGATCGGGTTGATTGACACCCCCTGCTGGGAATGTCCAGGGGGCGGCATTGCACAAGCAGTTCACCAGTACTGCTCGTGCAATGATACGCTGTCGGCATTTATCAATGTCTGGCGGATATGATCGCTACAGAGGATCATGTCCGCCAGACACTTGATAAATCTGCCCCTTAGTCTGAAAAATGAGTAGTAGATTTTTTTTCTGCCAAATTTCAGTTATGTCTATTTCTACTCCCCTAGCATCATGTGACAGCCATCAGCCAATCACAAATGCATATACAGTAAGTATAGTCTATAAAACTCTTGCACATGTTCAGTAAGAGCTGGGGACTCAAAAAGTATAATTATAAAAAAGACTGTGCACATTTTGTTAATGGAAGTACATTGGAAAGTTGTTTAAAATTACTGCTCTATCTGAATCATGAAAGTTTCATTTTGACTTGAGTGTCCATTGAATGTATTTAGTGGCAACTTTGATATATGGGTTAAATATCACAGGTTGCTTTGCATGTGTACTAGGATATATCAGTCCACTAGCAAATTTGAAAAATTGACAGTGGATTTAGTTTCGTATAGGGTTAAATAATAACATACTTCATAGTCAGGGAGACTCGCGCGTCTAGTCAGGGTGGGCAGAGTTGGGACATTCCATAGATGGAACTAGGTGTGAGATGGGAGGGGCTGGGTGTGGGGACGTGAAACTGCTCAATTGCATTATTGCAACTGTAAAAAAACAGAATTTATGCTTACCTGATAAATTACTTTCTCCAACGGTGTGTCCGGTCCACGGCGTCATCCATAACTTGTGGGAATATTCTCTTCCCCAACAGGAAATGGCAAAGAGCACAGCAAAAGCTGTCCATATAGTCCCTCCTAGGCTCCGCCCACCCCAGTCATTCGACCAACGGACAGGAGAAAAAAACAGGAGAAACTATAGGGTGCCGTGGTGACTGTAGTTAGAGAAAGAAATTCATCAAACCTGATTAAAAAACCAGGGCGGGCCGTGGACCGGACACACCGTTGGAGAAAGTAATTTATCAGGTAAGCATAAATTCTGTTTTCTCCAACATTGGTGTGTCCGGTCCACGGCGTCATCCATAACTTGTGGGAACCAATACCAAAGCTTTAGGACACGGATGAAGGGAGGGAGCCAATCAGGTTGCCTAAACGGAAGGCACCATGGCTTGTAAAACCTTTCTCCCAAAAATAGCCTCCGAAGAAGCAAAAGTATCAAATTTGTAGAATTTGGCAAAAGTGTGCAGGGAAGACCAAGTCGCTGCCTTACATATCTGATCAACAGAAGCCTCGTTCTTGAAGGCCCATGTGGAAGCCACAGCCCTAGTAGAGTGAACTGTGATGCGTTCAGGAGGCTGCCGTCCGGCAGTCTCATAAGCCAATCGGATGATGCTTTTCAGCCAAAAGGAAAGAGAGGTAGCAGTAGCTTTTTGACCTCTCCTCTTGCCAGAATAAACGACAAACAGAGAAGACGTTTGTCTGAAATCCTTTGTTGCTTCTAAATAGAACTTTAAAGCACAAACTACATCTAGATTGTGTAACAAACGTTCCTTCTTTGAAACTGGATTCGGACACAAAGAAGGCACAACTATTTCCTGGTTAATATTCTTGTTGGAAACAACCTTTGGAAGGAAACCAGGTTTAGTACGCAAAACAACCTTATCTGAATGGAACACCAGATAGGGCGGATTACACTGCAAAGCCGATAACTCAGAAACTCTTCTAGCGGAAGAAATAGCAACCAAAAACAGAACTTTCCAAGATAACATCTTGATATCTATGGAATGTAGAGGTTCAAACGGAACCGCTTGAAGAACTGAAAAAACTAAATTCAGACTCCAGGGAGGAGTCAAAGGTCTGTAAACAGGCTTGATCCTGACCAAAGCCTGAACAAAAGCTTGAACATCAGGCACAGCTGCCAGTCGTTTGTGTAATAAGACAGATAAAGCAGAAATCTGTCCTTTTAGAGAACTCGCTGATAATTCCTTATCCAAACCTTCTTGGAGAAAGGAAAGGATCCTAGGAATTTTGATCTTACTCCATGAGAATCCCTTGGATTCACACCAACAGATATATCTTTTCCATATTTTATGGTAAATCTTCCTAGTTACAGGTTTTCTGGCTTGTATCATAGTATCTATTACAGAATCCGAATACCCACGCTTAGATAAAATCAAGCGTTCAATTTCCAAGCCGTTAGCTGAAGGGAAACTAGATTTGGATGTTCGAATGGACCTTGTACTAGAAGATCCTGTCTCAAAGGTAGCTTCCATGGTGGAGCCGATGACATATTCACCAGGTCTGCATACCAAGTCCTGCGTGGCCACGCAGAAGCTATCAAGATCACCGAGGCCCTCTCCTGCTTGATCCTGGCTACCAGCCTGGGAATGAGAGGAAACGGTGGAAACACATAAGCTAGGTTGAAGGTCCAAGGCGCTACTAATGCATCCACTAGAGTCGCCTTGGGATCCCTGGATCTGGACCCGTAGCAAGGAACCTTGAAGTTCTGACGAGACGCCATCAGATCCATGTCTGGAATGCCCCATAATTGAGTCAACTAGGCAAAGATCTCCGGGTGGAGTTCCCACTCCCCCGGATGGAATGTATGGCGACTCAGATAATCCGCTTCCCAGTTTTCCACTCCTGGGATGTGGATCGCAGATAGGTGGCAGGAGTGATCCTCCGCCCATTTTATGATTTTGGTCACTTCTCTCATCGCCAGGGAACTCCTTGTTCCCCCCTGATGATTGATGTAAGCAACAGTCGTCATGTTGTCTGATTGGAATCGTATGAATCTGGCCTTTGCTAGTTGAGGCCAAGCCCTGAGAGCATTGAATATCGCTCTCAGTTCCAGAATGTTTATCGGGAGAAGAGACTCTTCCCGAGACCATAGCCCCTGAGCTTTCAGGGAGTTCCAGACCGCGCCCCAGCCCACTAGACTGGCGTCGGTCGTGACGATGACCCACTCTGGTCTGCGGAAACTCATTCCCTGGGACAGGTGGTCCTGGGTTAGCCACCAACGGAGTGAGTCTCTGGTCTTCTGATCTACTTGAATCACTGGAGACAAGTCTGTATAGTCCCCATTCCACTGTTTCAGCATGCACAGTTGTAATGGTCTTAGATGAATTCGCGCAAAAGGAACTATGTCCATTGCTGCAACCATCAACCCTACTACTTCCATGCACTGAGCTATGGAAGGACGTGGAACAGAATGAAGAACTTGACAAGCGCTTAGAAGTTTTAGCTTTCTGACATCTGTCAGGAAAATCTTCATTTCTAAAGAATCTATTATTGTCCCCAAGAAAGGAACTCTTGTCGATGGAGACAGGGAACTTTTTTCTATGTTCACTTTCCATCCGTGAGATCTGAAAAAGGCTAGAACGATGTCTGTGTGAGCCTTTGCCTTTGAAAGAGACGACGCTTGTATCAGAATGTCGTCCAAGTAAGGTGCCACTGCAATGCACCTTGGTCTTAGAACCGCTAGAAGGGACCCGAGTACCTTTGTGAAAATCCTTGGAGCAGAGGCTAGCCCGAATGGGAGAGCCACAAACTGGTAATGTTTGTCCAGAAAGGCGAACCTTAGGAACTGATGATGATCTTTGTGGATAGGAATATGTAGATACGCATCCTTTAGATCCACGGTAGTCATAAATTGACCCTCCTGGATTGTAGGTAAAATCGTTCGAATGGTTTCCATTTTGAACGATGGCACTCTGAGAAATTTGTTTAGGATCTTTAAATCCAGAATTGGTCTGAAAGTTCCCTCTTTTTTGGGAACTACAAACAGATTTGAGTAAAACCCCATTCCTTGGCCTGCTTACCCTTGTTCCAGCAGTGCATTGGTTTCCAAGCTGGTTTGGTTTGCGAAGCATTACCCTCTTGTCTAGAGGCTGCAGAGTTGGAGGCCGGTCCGTTCCTGAAATTGCGAAAGGAACGAAAATTAGACTTATTCTTGGCTTTGAAAGGCCTATCTTGTGGGAGGGCGTGGCCGTGACCCCCAGTGATGTCTGAGATAATCTCTTTCAATTCTGGCCCAAAAAGAGTTTTACCCTTTAAGGGGATATTAAGCAATTTTGTCTTGGAAGATACATCCGCTGACCAAGACTTTAGCCAGAGCGCTCTGCGCGCCACAATTGCAAACCCAGAATTTTTCGCCGCTAATCTAGCTAACTGCAAAGCGGCATCTAAAATAAAGGAATTAGCTAACTTAAGTGCGTGAACTCTGTCCATAACCTCCTCATACGGAGTCTCTCTACTGAGCGACTTTTCTAGTTCCTCGAACCAGAACCACGCTGCTGTAGTGACAGGAATAATGCACGAAATAGGTTGCAGGAGGTAACCTTGCTGTACAAAAATCTTTTTAAGCAAACCCTCCAATTTTGTCTTGGAAGATACATCCGCTGACCAAGACTTTAGCCAGAGCGCTCTGCGCGCCACAATTGCAAACCCAGAATTTTTCGCCACTAATCTAGCTAACTGCAAAGCGGCATCTAAAATAAAGGAATTAGCTAACTTAAGTGCGTGAACTCTGTCCATAACCTCCTCATACGGAGTCTCTCTACTGAGCGACTTTTCTAGTTCCTCGAACCAGAACCACGCTGCTGTAGTGACAGGAATAATGCACGAAATAGGTTGCAGGAGGTAACCTTGCTGTACAAAAATCTTTTTAAGCAAACCCTCCAATTTTTTATCCATAGGATCTTTGAAAGCACAATTATCCTCGATAGGAATAGTAGTGCGCTTGGCTAGTGTAGAAACTGCCCCCTCGACCTTAGGGACTGTCTGCCATAAGTCCTTTCTGGGGTCGACCATAGGAAATAATTTCTTAAATATAGGAGGGGGAACAAAAGGTATGCCGGACTTCTCTCACTCCTTATTCACTATGTCCGCCACCCGCTTGGGTATAGGAAAGGCGTCGGGGTGCACCGGAACCTCTAGGAACTTGTCCATCTTGCACAATTTTTCTGGAATGACCAGGTTGTCACAATCATCCAGAGTAGATAACACCTCCTTAAGCAGTGCGCGGAGATGCTCTAATTTAAATTTAAATGTCACAACATCAGGTTCTGCCTGTTGAGAAATTCTACCTGAATCTGAAATTTCCCCATCTGACAAAACCTCCCTCATGGCCCCTTCAGATTGGTGTGAGGGTATGACAGAGCAATTATCATCAGAGCCCTCCTGCTCTACAGTGTTTAAAACAGAGCAATTGCGCTTTCTCTGAAATGCAGGCATTTTGGATAAAATATTTGCTATGGAGTTATCCATTACTGCCGTCAATTGTTGCATAGTAACAAGCATTGGCGCGCTAGAAGTACTAGGGGTCTCCTGCGTGGGCAAAACTGGTGTAGACACAGAAGGAGATGATGTAGAACTATGTCTACTCCCTTCATCTGATGAATCATCTTGGGCAACTTTACTATCTGTGGCAGTACTGTCCTTACTTTGTTTGGACGCTATGGCACAATTATCACACAATTTTGAAGGGGGAGACACATTGGCTTCCATACATACAGAACATAGCTTATCTGAAGGTACAGACATGTTAAACAGGCTTAAACTTGTCAATAAAGTACAAAAACCATTTTTAAACAAAACCGTTACTGTCTCTTTAAATTTTATACAGGGCACACTTTATTACTGAATATGTGAAAAACTATGAAGGAATTGTTCAAATTTAACCAAATTTTCACCACAGTGTCTTAAAGCATTGCACCCCAAATTTGAGACCTTTAACCCTTAAAATGAAGAAACCGGAGCCGGTTACAGTTTTAACCCCTCTACAGTCCCAGCTACAGCCTTTGCTGCGACTTTACCAAACCCAGGGGGTATACGATACCAAATGAAGCCTTCTAGGAACCTTTTCAACTACTTTCAGACCCACATACATGCAGCTGCATGTCCTGCTCTCAAAAGTAACTGCGCAGTAATGGCGCGAAAATGAGGCTCAGCCTACTACAGGGAAGGCCCTTCCTGACTGGAAAGGTGTCTAAACCAGTGCCTGACGTTAAAAAATGTTCCCCAAAGTTTATAAGTGTGAATATCAACATCAAGCTGTATAAAATGCCCAAATAAAGCAATCAATCTTGCCCATAAAAGTGTCTACCAGTTTTATAGCCCACATTAAGCCCTTTATTCTGTTTGAGACTAAGAAAATGGCTTACCGGTCCCCATAAGGGGAAATGACAGCCTTCCAGCATTACACAGTCTTGTTAGAAAAATGGCTAGTCATACCTTAAGCAGAAAAGTCTGCTAACTGTTTCCCCCAACTGAAGTTATTTCATCTCAACAGTCCTATGTGGAAACAGCAAATGATTTTAGTTACTGCTGCTAAAATCATATTCCTCTCACAAACAGAACTCTTCATCTTTTTCTGTTTCAGAGTAAATAGTACATACCAGCACTATTTTAAAATAACAAACTCTTGATAGTAGAATAAAAAACTACAACTAAACACCACATACTCTTCACCATCTCCGTGGAGATGTTGCCTGTGCAACGGCAAAGAGAATGACTGGGGTGGGCGGAGCCTAGGAGGGACTATATGGACAGCTTTTGCTGTGTTCTTTGCCATTTCCTGATGGGGAAGAGAATATTCCCACAAGTAATGGATGACGCCGTGGACCGGACACACCAATGTTGGAGAAAAGATGTTCAAACAAGATTTCACCTTTGTGGATGTGTTTTTAAAAGCAAACACGTCTTGGTGAAAGGCTTTCAAAAGAAAAAGAACATTTTCTTCCATGTGAAGAACATTAGAATGTAAAATATTGATAGCTACCTTCGGGTTTAGCGATGTAGGTCTTACGCAGTGTCGGGTTAGAGCGTGAGTGTTAAGCCTTAAATTCTATTTTTAAAGCATACTCCATTGAAGTCTATAGGGCCAATTTATCAAGGGCCAAATGGCCCCTGATGCCCCTGTTTCCGTCGAGAGCCTTCAGGCTCGCCGGAAACAGCAGTTAAGAAGCAGCAGTCTTAAGACTGCTGCTCCTTAACTGGTCTGCCACCTCTGAGGCTGCAGGCAACAATCCGCCCGATCCTATACGATCGGGCTGATTGACACACTCTGCTAGCGGCCGCAAACCTGCAGGGGGTGGCATTGCACAAGCAGTTCACTAGAACTGCTTGTGCAATGCTAAATGCCGACAGCGTATGCTGTCGGCATTCAGCGATGGCTGGCAGACATGATACGATACAGCGTATCATGTCCGCCAGACATTGATAATCCGGCCCCTGTGTGGCTATCTGAAGTCTGGAAGTTAGCGTGCATTGGGTTTTGCTTGTGCACTACCTTTTTACTTTCAACTTGTAATGCACGTGCTAGCCCACCTGTGTTAAGTTTACTTTAAGTGAAGTTGGCTCGATCGGAAAAAAAAAAGATAGTCACTTGTAATCTGGCCCTATATGTTTAAAATATTTCAAGTCAGTGTGTAAACAAACAAAAAAATATTTTTACCTCATTCATTGTGGGATGTTCTCTCTTCAAATTCCCAGCAGCAGAAATCACAGTTTTTACAGCTCTCATCCCAAAGTCATAATGGTCCTGAGAAAGGAAAACATGGGATAAAATAGATAAATTAGGCCTTTGGAGAGGAGTCAAAAAGAATCAATAGGGCTCAAATGACAGAGATTATAAAGGTGCTACAGAAAGGAGTATTGAAATTAGTAATAATAATAAACAAAAATAAATAAGGGTTTGTGAAAGAAAAATATAAACATATAGTAAAGGTAGAAAGAGCGCAAACAGGGGAATGTGGAACCAAATCGGGATGTTCTTCTGCAAATCCTGAAAATAAACCAGGGAGTATAGTTAACAAGCTGCCGATGCAGCTGTTTCCGCGAGATCCTTCAGGCTCGCCAGAAACAAAAGTTAAGAAGCTGCTGCTTAACTCATCTGCCACCTCTGAGGTGGCGGACAGCAATCATTGATTGACACCCCCATGTGCAGGGGCGGCATTAGACAAGCATTTCACTAGCCTATGCTGTCGGCATTTATCGATGTCGGGAGGACATGATCCGCTACAGCAGATCATGTCCGCCCGACAGTTGATAAACCTACTCCCAGGAGTCTAGACAACTGTCATTAATACAAACCTTTTTTATTATTATCAGGTATTTGTAGAGCGCCAACAGATTCCGCAGTGCTATAAGCATAGGCGGTAAACAAGACAACATTTATAGGGATCAAATGAGTTGAGGGCCCTGCCGAGAGTTGCACTGTTGTAGTTGGCTCTTATGAAGGTGATCTACAAACAGCTGGGCTCATAGGCTTACATTCTAAGGGATTCAAGGGGAAAGCAATGGAGTTAGGAAATGTTAGTGTAGGTTGTATGCATCCCTGAATAGTAGAGTCTTTAGGGATCACTTGAAGCTGTTAAAACTAGGGTAGAGTCTTGTGGAGCGAGGCAGGGAGTTCCACAAGATGGGAGCCAGTCTGGAGAAGTCCTGTAAACGGGAATGTGAGGAAGTAACAAGAAAGGAGGAGAATAGGAGATCGTGAGCAGAGCGAAGGGGTTGGAAGGGAGAGTATCTGGAGACAAGGTCTGAAATGTAGAGGGAGCAGCGCTGTTGAGGGCTTGGTATGTCAGAGTGAGGATTTTGTGTTTAATCCTGGAGGCAAGAGGAAGCCTGTGAAGGGATTGGCAGAGAGGTGCAGCAGATGAAGAGCGACATGTTAGGAAGATGAGCCTGGCAGAGGCATTCATTATGGATTGTAAAGGAGCTAGGCAGCAGCTAGGGAGACCAGAGAGGACAGAGTTGCAATAGTCGAGGCGGGAAAGGACGAGAGAGTGGATTAAAATCTTAGTTGTGTCTTGTGTAAGGAAATGTCTAATTTTAGAGATGTTTTTTAGGTGGAAACGGCAGGCTTTAGACAAGGACTGAATGTGAGGAGTGAAAGAAAGGTCTGAGTCAAGTGTGACCCCAAGATATCGGGCATGCGGGGTAGGGGTAATGATGGAATTAGCAACAGTTATAGAAAATTGGGGGGTGGAGATTTTGGAGGAAGGAGTCCAGTTTTGGAGAGATTTAGCTCAAGGTAGTGAGAGGACATCCAAGGTGAGATATGAGAAAGACAGTTAGTGAAACGGGTTAGTAAGGATGGAGGTAGGTCTGATGCAGAGAGATAGATTTGGGTGTCATCGGCATACAAATGGTATTGAAACCCGTGGGACTTTATTAAGGAACCTAATAATGACATGTAGATTGAAAAGAGAAGGGGACCGAGGACAGAGCCTTGAGGTACCCCAACAGAAAGTGGTAATGGGGCAGAGGATGCTACAGAGAATGCTAAACTAAAGGTACGATTAGATAGGAAAAGAACCACGAGAGAGCTGTGTCGCAGATACCGAAGGATTGGAAGGTTTGAAGCAAAAGAGGGTGGTCAACAGTATCAAAGGCTGCAGACAGATCAAGGAGGATAAGCAAAGAGAAGTGGCCTTTGGACTATGCTGTAAGTAGGTTGTTGGTAACCTTGACAATTGCTGTCTCTGTGGAGTTATGGGGACAGAATCCAGATTGCAGTGGGTCAAGGAGAGAGTTTAGTGTAAGGAAATGGGATAGACATGCATATACTAGCTTTTCAAGGACCTTTGAGGCAAGAGGGAGTAGGGAAAAGGATGGTAGTTGGATGGGGAGGTTGGATCAAGAGAAGGTTTTTTGAGGATAGGTGTGACCAGTGCATGTTTTAGAGATGAGGGAAATATACCAGTGCTGAGGGAAAGGTTGAAGATGAGTGTGAGTATAGGGGTAAAGGTAGAAGATAGGGAGGGGAGTAGCTGTGAGGGGATGGGGTCGAGAGGACAGGTAGTGAGGTGGGAGGATAGTATAAGTGTAGAAACGTATTCCTCTGTAACAGGGGCAAAAGAGCTAAATTCTATGGCTATTTGGGTTTTGGATGATTTTGAATTTCTATCTTGGAATTGGTTCAGCCATTAGGGTTACTTGATGTGGGAATTGAACGAGGGGGGTTACTTGTAGATGGGGGAGGTCAACGTTAAAGTTAAAGGGACATGAAATCCAAAAAAAAAAATATTTCATGATTCAGACAGAACATACCATTTTAAACAACTCTCCAATTTCCTTCTATTATCAAATTTCCTTCATTCTCTTGGTATCTGTTGTTAAAGGAGCAGCAATGCACTACTGGGAGCTAAATTAACACATCAGGTGAGCCAATGATAACAGTCAGCAGCTAACTCCCAGTAGTGCATTGAAGTTCCTGAGCCTACCCAGATATGATGTTCAACAACATATTCAAATAGAAGAAAGCAAATTAGATAATAGAAGTCTAAATCATGAAAGAAAAATTGTGGGTTTCATGTCCCTTTAATTGTGCTTAAGTGAATAGTGACAGCCCAGATCGATTAATTTGCAATAGGGGGTGCAGCAGTGAGGGAACTGGTTAAGAAGTGGTTAGGGTTAAATTGCAGGGGGGGGGTATCAGAACAGTGGAAGTAAGGTTTAGACTGTGGATAAGCCATGGAACACACTTTGCACAACATTTCTGATGGACTGGATACCTCTATGTTTGTATTTTGTTTTGTTTGCCAAGCAAATGAGTCCGGTGGTGTTACTGAGTGGACTGGACCAGGCATTTACAGAGTATGTTTTAACAACTCTCTGATTATTCAGTAAGCTCTTTATCAATGAAGGACTTGGTTATGGATCTCACAAATACTAACTTGTCAGATGGCCTCAAAATATCCTACAAACTGTCAAATATATTACAAAACAACAATGCATGGAAACCAAACGTGGTAATAATTATATTTAAACTATGAAATTTTAGCTGAATTAGATGTTGTAAACTTAAAAAAACATTAAACACTTTCGGCTAGATTGTGCGTTAGTGTAAAAAAGCAGCGTTAAGAGGTCCTAACGCTGCTTTTTTACGCCCGCTGGTATTACGAGTCTTGAAGGTTTAGGGTCACCGCACACTTCTTTGGCCTTACCGCAAAACGACTTAAGTAAACTTTGTAAAGTCTTTTTTCTATGGGACTTCCATAGCGCTGATATTATGAGTCTGTCCTGGGAGGTCAAAAAGTGAGCGGTACACACTACCCTGTCAAGAGTCCTAACATATTTAAAAGTCAGTAGTTATGAGTTTTATGGTACAACGCCGTAACATAAAACTCATAACTAAAGTGCTAAAAAACATAATTTATGCTTACCTGATAAATTTATTTCTCTTGTAGTGTATCCAGTCCACGGATCATCCATTACTTATGGGATATTCTCCTTCCCAACAGGAAGTTGCAAGAGGATCACCCACAGCAGAGCTGCTATATAGCTCCTCCCCTCACTGCCATATCCAGTCATTTGACCGAAACAAGACGAGAAAGGAGAAACCATAGGGTGCAGTGGTGACTGTAGTTTAATTAAAATTTAGACCTGCCTTAAAAGGACAGGGCGGGCCGTGGACTGGATACACTACAAGAGAAATAAATTTATCAGGTAAGCATAAATTATGTTTTCTCTTGTTAAGTGTATCCAGTCCACGGATCATTCATTACTTATGGGATACCAATACCAAAGCTAAAGTACACGGATGATGGGAGGGACAAGGCAGGATTAAACGGAAGGAACCACTGCCTGAAGAACCTTTCTCCCAAAAACAGCCTCCGAAGAAGCAAAAGTATCAAATTTGTAAAATTTTGAAAAGGTGTGAAGCGAAGACCAAGTCGCAGCCTTGCAAATCTGTTCAATAGAGGCCTCATTTTTAAAGGCCCAGGTGGAAGCCACAGCTCTAGTAGAATGAGCTGTAATCCTTTCAGGGGGCTGCTGTCCAGCAGTCTCATAGGCTAAGCGAATTATGCTCCGAAGCCAAAAGGAAAGAGAGGTTGCCAAAGCTTTTTGACCTCTCCTCTGTCCAGAGTAAACGACAAACAGGGAAGATGTTTGGCGAAAATCTTTAGTAGCTTGTAAGTAAAACTTCAAGGCACGGACTACGTCCAGATTATGTAAGAGACGTTCCTTCTTCGAAGAAGGATTAGGACACAATGATGGAACAACAATCTCTTGATTGATATTCTTGTTAGAAACCACCTTAGGTAAAAACCCAGGTTTGCAGAACTACCTTATCTGCATGAAAAATCAGATAAGGAGAATCACATTGTAAGGCAGATAGCTCAGAGACTCTTTGAGCCGAGGAAATAGCCATCAAAAACAGAACTTTCCAAGATAAAAGTTTAATATCAATGGAATGAAGGGGTTCAAACGGAACTCCTTGAAGAACTTTAAGAACGAAGTTTAAGCTCCACGGGGGAGCAACAGTTTTAAACACAGGCTTAATTCTAACCAAAGCCTGACAAAAAGCCTGGACGTCTGGAACCTCTGCCAGACGCTTGTGCAAAAGAATAGACAGAGCAGAAATCTGTCCTTTTAAAGAACTAGCTGATAATCCTTTGTCCAAACCCTCTTGGAGAAAGGACAATATCCTAGGAATCCTAACCTTACTCCATGAGTAATTCTTAGATTCACACCAATAAAGATATTTACGCCATATCTTATGGTAGATTTTCCTGGTGACAGGCTTTCGTGCCTGTATTAAGGTATCAATGACTGACTCGGAGAAGCCACGCCTTGATAGGATCAAGCGTTCAATCTCCTTGCAGTCAGTCTCAGAGAAATTAGATTTGGATGATTGAAAGGACCTTGTATTAGAAGGTCCTGCCTCAGAGGCAGAGTCCATGGTGGAAAGGATGACATGTCCACTAGGTCTGCATACCAGGTCCTGCGTGGCCACGCAGGCGCTATCAGAATCACTGATGCTCTCTCCTGCTTGATTTTGGCAATCAGTCGAGGGAGCAGAGGAAACGGTGGAAACACATAAGCCAGGTTGAAGAACCAAGGAGCTGCTAGAGCATCTATCAGCGTCGCTCCCGGGTCCCTGGACCTGGATCCGTAACAAGGAAGCTTGGCGTTCTGGCGAGACGCCATGAGATCCAGTTCTGGTTTGCCCCAACGATGGATCAGTTGAGCAAACACCTCCGGATGGAGTTCCCACTCCCCCGGATGAAAAGTCTGACGACTTAGAAAATCCGCCTCCAAGTTCTGTACGCCTGGGATGTGGATCGCTGACAGATGGCAAGAGTGAGACTCTGCCCAGCGAATTATCTTTGAGACTTCTAACATCGCTAGGGAACTCCTGGTTCCCCCTTGATGGTTGATGTAAGCCACAGTCGTGATGTTGTCCGACTGAAATCTGATGAACCTCAGGGTTGCTAACTGAGGCCAAGCTAGAAGAGCATTGAATATTGCTCTTAACTCCAGAATATTTATTGGGAGGAGTTTCTCCTCCTGAGTCAACGATCCCTGAGCCTTCAGGGAGTTCCAGACTGCGCCCCAACCTAGAAGGCTGGCATCTGTTGTTACAATCGTCCAATCTGGTCTGCGAAAGGTCATACCCATGGACAGATGGACCCGAGATAGCCACCAGAGAAGAGAATCTCTGGTCTCTTGATCCAGATTTAGTAGAAGGGACAAATCTGAGTAATCCCCATTCCACTGACTTAGCATGCATAATTGCAGCGGTCTGAGATGCAGGCACGCAAATGGCACTATGTCCATTGCCGCTACCATTAAGCCGATAACTTCCATGCACTGAGCCACTGAAGGACGTGGAATGGAATGAAGGACACGGCAAGCATTTAGAAGTTTTGATAACCTGGACTCCGTCAAGTAAATTTTCATCTCTACAGAATCTATAAGAGTCCCTAGGAAGGTGACTCTTGTGAGTGGGGATAGAGAACTCTTTTCCACGTTAACTTTCCACCCATGCGACCTCAGAAATGCCAGAACTATCTCTGTATGAGACTTGGCAATTTGAAAGCTTGACGCCTGTATCAGGATGTCGTCTAGATACGGAGCCACCGCTATGCCTCACGGTCTTAGAACCGCCAGAAGTGAGCCCAGAACCTTTGTAAAGATTCTCGGGGCAGTGGCCAACCCGAAGGGAAGAGCTACAAATTGGTAATGCCTGTCTAGAAAGGCAAACCTTAGGAACCAATGATGATCTTTGTGAATCGGTATGTGAAGGTAGGCATCCTTTAAGTCCACTGTGGTCATGTACTGACCCTCTTGGATCATGGGTAGGATGGTCCGAATAGTTTCCATTTTGAATGATGGAACTCTGAGGAATTTGTTTAAAATCTTTAGATCCAAGATTGGTCTGAAGGTTCCCTCTTTCTTGGGAACCACAAACAGATTTGAATAAAACCCCTGTCCCTGTTCCGTCCGCGGAACTTGATGGATCACTCCCATTACTAGGAGGTCTTGCACACAGCTTAGGAATGCCTCTTTCTTTATCTGGTTTGCTGATAACCTTGAAAGATGAAATCTCCCTTGTGGAGGAGAAGCTTTGAAGTCCAGAAGATATCCCTGAGATATGGTCTCCAACGCCCAGGGATCCTGAACATCTCTTGCCCACGCCTGGGCGAAGAGAGAAAGTCTGCCCCCCACTAGATCCGTTTCCGGATAGGGGGCCGTTCCTTCATGCTGTCTTGGGGTCAGCAGCAGGTTTTCTGGCCTGCTTGCCCTTGTCCCAGGACTGGTTAGATTTCCAGGCCTGTCTGGAATGAGCAACAGTTCCCTCTTGTTTTAAAGCGGAGGAAGTTGATGCTGCTCCTGCCTTGAAATTTCGAAAGACACGAAAATTAGACTGTTTGGCCTTTGATTTGGCCCTGTCCTGAGGAAGGGTATGACCCTTGCCTCCAGTAATGTCAGCAATAATTTCCTTCAAGCCAGGCCCAAATAAGGTCTGCCCCTTGAAAGGAATGTTGAGTAACTTAGACTTTGAAGTCACGTCAACTGACCAGGATTTAAGCCATAGCGCCCTACGCGCCTGGATGGCGAATCCGGAATTCTTAGCCGTTAGTTTAGTCAAATGAACAATGGCATCAGAAACAAATGAGTTAGCTAGCTTAAGCGTTCTAAGCTTGTCAATAATTTCCTCCAATGGAGCTGTATGGATGGCCTCTTCCAGGGCCTCAAACCAGAATGCCGCCACAGCAGTGACAGGCACAATGCATGCAAGGGGCTGCAAAATAAAACCTTGTTGAATAAACATTTTCTTAAGGTAACCCTCTAATTTTTTATCCATTGGATCTGAAAAAGCACAACTGTCCTCAACCGGGATAGTGGTACGCTTTGCTAAAGTAGAAACTGCTCCCTCCACCTTAGGGACCGTCCGCCACAAATCCAGTGTAGTGGCGTCTATTGGAAACATTTTTCTAAATATAGGAGGTGGGGAAAAGGGCACACCGGGTCTATCCCACTCCTTGCTAATAATTTCTGTAAGCCTTTTAGGTATAGGAAAAACGTCAGTACACACCGGCACCGCATAGTATCTATCCAGCCTACACAATTTCTCTGGAATTGCAACTGTGTTACAGTCATTCAGAGCAGCTAATACCTCCCCAAGCAATACACAGAGGTTCTCAAGCTTAAATTTAAAATTAGAAATCTCTGAATCAGGTTTCCCTGAGTCAGAGATGTCACCCACAGAATGAAGCTCTCCGTCCTCATGTTCTGCATACTGTGACGCAGTATCAGACATGGCTCTTACAGCATTTGCGCGCTCTGTATCTCTCCTAACCCCAGAGCTATCGCGCTTGCCTCTTAATTCAGGCAATCTAGATAATACCTCTGACAGGGTATTATTCATGATTGCAGCCATGTCCTGCAAGGTAATCGCTATGGGCGTCCCTGATGTAATTGGCGCCATATTAGCGTGCGTCCCCTGAGCGGGAGGCAAAGGATCTGACACGTGGGGAGAGTTAGTCGGCATAACTTCCCCCTTGACAGAACCCTCTGGTGATAATTCTTTTATAGATAAAGACTGATCTTTACTGTTTAAGGTGAAATCAATACATTTAGTACACATTCTCCTATGGGGCTCCACCATGGCTTTCAAACATAATGAACAAGTAGGTTCCTCTGTATCAGACATGTTTAAACAGACTAGCAATGAGACTAGCAAGCTTGGAAAACACTTAAAACAAGTTTACAAGCAATATAAAAAATGTTACTGCGCCTTTAAGAAACACAAATTTTGTCCAAATTTGAAATAACAGTGAAAAAAGGCAGTTACACTAACAACATTTTTACAGTGTATGTAACAAGTCAGCAGAGCATTGCACCCACTTGCAAATGGATGATTAACCCCTTAATAAAAAAAAAACAGAATAATAAATGTCAAAAACTTTTTTTTTTTTTTTTTTTTAACACAGTCACAACTGCCACAGTCTACTGTGATTGTTACCCTCCTCAAACACGACTTTGAAGCCTTTTGAGCCCTTCAGAGATGTCCTGTATCATGCAGAGGGAAGCTGAATGTCTCTGTCAGTATTTTTATCTGCACAGAAAAGCACTAAAATAGGCCCTTCCCACTCATATTGCAACAGTGGAAATCTTCAGGAAACTGTTTCTAGGCAAAAATCAAGCCAGCCATGTGGAAAAAACTAGGCCCCAATAAGTTTTATCACCAAACATATATAAAAAACGATTAAACATGCCAGCAAACGTTTTAAAATACACTTTTATAAGAGTATGTATCTCTATTAATAAGCCTGATACCAGTCGCTATCACTGCATTTAAGGCTTTACTTACATTACTTCGGTATCAGCAGCATTTTCTAGCAAATTCCATCCCTAGAAAAATATTTTAACTGCACATACCTTATTGCAGGAAAACCTGCACGCTATTCCCCCTCTGAAGTTACCTCACTCCTCAGAATATGTGAGAACAGCAAAGGATCTTAGTTACTTCTGCTAAGATCATAGAAAACGCAGGCAGATTCTTCTTCCAAATACTGCCTGAGATAAACAGTACACTCCGGTACCATTTAAACTTTTGATTGAAGAAATAAACTAAGTCTAAAACACCACAGTCCTCTTACGACCTCCATCTTAGTTGAGAGTTGCAAGAGAATGACTGGATATGGCAGTGAGGGGAGGAGCTATATAGCAGCTCTGCTGTGGGTGATCCTCTTGCAACTACCTGTTGGGAAGGAGAATATCCCATAAGTAATGGATGATCCGTGGACTGGATACACTTAACAAGAGAAAGTACACTAACACCCATAAAATACCTATTAACCCCTAAACCGAGGCCCTCCCGCATCGCAAATACTAAAATAAAAATTTTAACCCCTAATCTGCCGCTCTGGACACTGCCGCCACCTACATTATATGTATGAACCCCTAATCTGCTGCCCCCAAAATTGCCGACACCTACATTATATTTATTAACCCCTAATCTGCCGCCCCCAATTTTGCCTCCACCTACCTACACTTATTAACCCCTAATCTGCCGCCCCCAATGTCGCTGCCACTATATTAAAGTTATTAACCCCTAAACCTAGGGGTAAAGTCTAACCCTAAACCTAACACCCCCTAACTTAAATATAATTTAAATAAATCTAAATAAATATTACTATCATTAACTAAATTATTCCTATTTAAAACTAAATACTTACCTGTAAAATAAACCCTAAGATAGCTACAATATAACTAATAGTTACATTGTAGCTATTTTAGGATTTATTTTTATTTTACAGGCAAGTTTGTATTTATTTTAACTAGGTAGAATAGTTATTAAATAGTTATTAACTATTTAATAACTACCTAGTTAAAATAAAGACAAATTTACCTGTAAAGTAAAACTTAACCTAAGTTACACTAACACCTAACACTACAATATAATGAAATAAACTAAATTAAATACAATTACCTACATTAAATTAGCTAAAGTACAAAAACAAAACAAAACACTAAATTACAGAAAATAATAAACAAATTACAGAAATTTAAACTAATTAAACCTAATCTAACAACCCTATTAAAATAAAAAGCCCCCCCCCCCAAAAAAAAAAAAAAAAAATCCTAGCCTAAACAAAACTACCAATAGCCCTTAAAAAGGCCTTTAGCGGGGCATTGCCCCAAACTAATCAGCTCTTTTACCTGTAAAAAAAATAATACAAACAACCCCCCCAACAGTAAAACCCACCACCCACACAACCAACCCCCCAAATAAAATACTAGCTAAAGAAACCTAAGCTCACCATAGCCCTGAAAAGGGCATTTGGATGGGCATTGCCCATAAAAGGGCAGTTAGCTCTTTTGCCGCTCAAACCCTAATCTAAAAAATAAAACCCACCCAATACACCCTTAAAAACACCTAACACTAACCGCCTGACTTACCGGGATACATCTTCATCCAAGCCGGGCGGAAGTGGTCCTCCAGACGGGCAGAAGTTTTCATCCAAGCTGGGCAGAAGTGGTCCTCCAGACGGACAGATCTTCATCCAGACGACATCTTCTATCTTCATCCATCCGGCGCTGAGCGGGTACATCTTCAAGACATCAGACGTGGAGAATCCTCTTCACCCGACGACTAAAACAGAATGAAGGTACCTTTAAGTGATGTCATCCAAGATGGCGTCCCTTAGATTCCGATTGGCTGATTTAATTCTATCAGACAATCGGAATTAAGGTAGAAAAAATCCTATTGGCTGATGCAATCAGCCAATAGGATTGAAGTTCAATCCTATTGGCTGATCCAATCAGCCAATAGGATTGAGCTCACATTCTATTGGCTGATTGGAACAGCCAATAGAATGCCAACTCAATCCTATTGGCTGATTGGATCAGCCAATAGGATTGAACTTCAATCCTATTGGCTGATTGCATCAGCCAATATGATTTTTTTCTACCTTAATTACAATTGGCTGATAGAATTTTATCACTTAAAGGTACCTTCATTCTGTTTTAGTCGTCGGATGAAAAGGATGCTCCGTGTTGGATGTCTTGAAGATGGACCCGCTTCGCGCCGGATGGATGAAGATAGAAGATGCCGTCTGTATGAAGACTTCTGCCCATCTGGAGGACCACATCTGCCCGGCTTGGATGAAGACTTCTGCCCGTCTGGAGGACCACTTTGCCCGGCTTGGATGAAGACGTCTCCCGGTAAGTCGATCTTCAGGGGGTTAGTGTTAAGTGTTTTTAAGGGTGTATTGGGTGGGTTTTATTTTTTAGATTAGGGTTTGGGCGGCAGAAGAGCTAACTGCCCTTTTAAGGGCAATGCCCATCCAAATGCCCTTTTCAGGGCAACGGGGAGCTTAGGTTTTTTTAGCTAGTATTTTATTTGGGGGGTTGGTTGTGTGAGTGGTGGGTTTTACTGTTGGGGGGGTTGTTTGTATTTTTTTTTTTTTACAGGTAAAAGAGCTGATTACTTTGGGGCAATGCCCCGCAAAAGGCCCTTTTAAGGGCTATTGATAGTTTAGTTTAGGCTTGGGGTTTTTTTTTTTTTTTTTTTTTTTTTTTGGGGGGGGGGGTTTATTTTAATAGGGCTATTAGATTAGGTTAATTAGTTTAAATTTCTGTAATTTGTTTATTATTTTCTGTAATTTAGTGTTTGCTTTTTTTGTACTTTAGCTAATTTAATTTAATGTGGGTAATTGCATTTAATTTAGTTAATTTATTTAATTATATTGTAGTGTTAGGTGTTAGTGTAACTTAGGTTAGGTTTTATTTTACAGGTAAATTTGTCTTTATTTTAACTAGGTAGTTATTAAATAGTTAATAACTATTCTACCTAGTTAAAATAAATACAAACTTGCCTGTAAAATAAACATAAATCCTAAGCTAGCTACAATGTAACCATTAGTTATATTGTAGCTATCTTAGGGTTTATTTTACAGGTAAGTATTTAGTTTTACATAGGAATAATTTAGTTAATGATAGAAATATTTGTTTAGATTTATTTAAATTATATTTAAGTTAGGGGGTGTTAGGTTTAGGGTTAGACTTAGGTTTAGGGGTTAATAACTTTAATATAGTGGCGGCGACGTTGGGGGCGGCAGATTAGGGGTTAATAAATGTAGGTAGGTGGTGGCGATGTTAGGGCCGGCATATTAGGGGTTAATAATATTTAACTGGTGTTTGTGAGGCGGGAGTGTGGCAGTTTAGGCGTTAATATGTTTATTATATTGGCACAATGTTGGGACGGCATTTAAAGGGTTAATAAGTGTAGGTAGGTGGCAGCGACATTGGGGACAGCAGATTAGGGGTTAATAAATATAATGCAGGTGTCGGCGATGTTGGGGGCAGCAGATTAGGGGGTTCATAAGTATAATGTAGGTGGCGGCGGTGTCCGGAGCGGCAAATTAGGGGTTAATTATATAATGCAGGTGTCGGTGATGTCAGGGCAGCAGATTAGGGGTTAATAAGTGTAAAATTAGGGGTGTTTAGACTCGGGGTTCATGTTAGGGTGTTGGGTGTAAACATAAATTTTATTTCCCCATAGGAATCAATGGGGCTGTGTTATTGAGTTTTACGCTGCTTTTTTGCAGGTGTTAGACTTTTTTCAGCCGGCTCTCCCCGTTGATTCCTATGGGGAAATCGTGCACAAGCATGTTACACCAGCTCACCACTGACTTAAGTGGCGCTGGTATTAGAGAGCGGTAATGAGCAAAATTTTGCTCAACGCTCACTTCTTGTCTTTTAACGACGAGTTTCTGAAAACTCGTAATACCAGCGCTGTAGGTGAGCGGTGAGAGAAAACTGCTCGTTAGCACTGCATAGCCTCTGACGCAAAACTAACGTTATCTAGGTGTTTGAGATTGTAATATAAAATGATAAACTGTATATATATTAAGGCTTCAGGTTCGCCGGAAACAGCAGTTATGAAGCAGCGGTCTTAAGACTGCGGTCTGCAACCTGCCCGATCCTATACAATCGGTCTGATTGACACCCCCTGCTAGCGCCCGATTGGCCGCAAATCTGCAGGGGGCGAACTGCTTGTACAATGTTAAATGCCGACAGCGTATGCTGTTGGCATTCAGCGATGTCTGTCGGACATGATACGCTACAGCGTATCATATTGGATAGACATTGATAAATTGGCCCCTATGTGTTTAAAGTGATGGTAAATTTTTACTTTATAAATATTGAAATATTAATCTTTGAGTACTTTTAACTTAATTTGCCTATATATTTATTTATAATCGTTATTCATAAATGTAATAAATTATTATTTTGCTTTCAGAGCGTTACCGCTCCTTGCTCCTCCCCTGCCATTACTTCCGTTTAGAATCTTCAGAATTGGCATGTCAATCTTCTTGACTTGTTCTGCGCATGCGTTACATTTATGTATGCAATACATTGTATTTGTATCCAATGTATCGTTTACTTTGTATTCAGTCTAAGCGCAGCTATCAATAGAGAGAGAATAACAACTGAGAATCCCATTTATTTTATCCTCAGTACAATGTTTCCAATCTCCGCAAATAAATGTTGTGCATGCGCACAATTAAAAGCTAGAGCACTCTCAGCCAGCGATACAAGAGTTAGGGCATGCGCATATGTATTGAAGGACGTGTTAGCTAAGAGGAGTGTCGCCGACTGGCCTGAGCTGTCAGTGGTTGTAAAAAAAACGTGAACGGAGTAAATCAATGGCGGCCGTGTTACGGGAGGAGGATAGAAATAATAAAATACTAGTTTCAAAAATAAATAAGTTGATTAATAGAGCGAATTTAATAAAGTCATGAATTACAGTCACATTATTTTTGGAGTTCATAAAAGAACGATCTTTCAAGGTAGGCATAGTTTACCATCACTTTAATGTCCCTTTAACCCTCGCAGCCACATCTGAAATGTTGCTTCTTGAGAGCCCCGTTACATTTTATGAAAAGCAGTCTCTGTTCTTACTACATTCAATGAGGAGAGACTTTGTTAGCTCACAGACTCAGCAACGTTTATTTAATCTACGCAAGAGAGCAAGAGGATAGCGACCGATTGAAAGATGAACAGCAGAGGGCAGTGTAGCAAGTATGAACCAGCAAGTGGAAGAAGAGAACTGACCTGGATGTGTGGCAATGAGAAATAGTTGGCAAATTAATAGGTGATGCATCACTTAGCAGTAAATAGACTCAGGTAAAGAGATTGTTAGAACTTGACAGTCACCTGTGAGCTTAGCTGTTCAGATGATAGCTTGAAAGTTGTGGTGATTTTTTTAGCTAAGATTTTAGCATTATTAAAGCCAAAGGAATAGAGGGAAATTTCGGCAATCATAGCGTAATCAGGAACCATCATGGCAACTGGACGGAAAAGAGCCTGTAAAGAAATAAAATAGACATCTAATTAAATTTAAAAAAACTGCACATAATGGTACAAGTTAAAGGGACATGAAACCCAAATCATTTATTTTATGATTTAGATAGAGAATACAAACTTATTCAAAAGTGATGGTAAATCCTAGTGTCTGTGAAACGCTAGGATTTACCATTCAAACAAATAAAGGGGACTTTCAGTCATGAAGTATAAAATACTTCATGCTGAAAGTCCCTATATTTGTCTGAACCGTTTGCCACACTGAGCACCTCAGGCAGCCCACAGCAAAACACTATTTTGCTGTGAGGTGACATTTCCACCTCTTAGCCAATAGCCATGAAAGTCAGCTGGTGACAAGCAAGATAGCTAGCACAATATTGGCTAAGAGGTGGAAATGTCACCTCACAGCAAAATAACGTTGTGCTGTGTGCTGCCTGAGGTGCTCAGTGCGGCAAACAGTTTAAACAAATAAAGGAACTTTCAGCATGAAGTATTTTATACCTCATGACTGAAAGTCCCCTTTATTTGTTTCACTGGTAAACTGGTTTACTATCACTTTAAACAACTTTCAATTTACTTCTATTATCAAATTTGCTTAATTTTCTTGTTAAAGAAACAGGAATGGACAGGGGAGAGCCAATAACATGAGGCATATATGTACAGCCACCAATCAGCAGCAGTTTTGCCTACCTAGGTATGCTTTTTAATAAAGGATAACAGGAAAACAAAGTAAATTAGATAATAGAAGTTAATTGGAAAGCATTTTCTCTTTGAATCATGAAAGAATACATTTTGGTTTCTGTGTCCCTTTAGGGCTTATAATTTGAAATATTTCTACTGAATTACATAAACTAGGGATTAACAAATCCTAAGAACCGTGTCTATAAAATTCTAGTTTTGTCTCTAGTTTTTTAGTTGTTTAACATATGTCCCTATATAAAATAATCCCCTGGCTCCTAAAAAAACCCCAAAATGTATGCTTACCTGATACATTTCTTTCTTTATGGATATGGATAGTCCATGACGTCATCAATTACTAGTGGGAATATTACCCCTGGCCAGCAGGAGGGGGCAAAGAGCACCACAGCAAAGCTGTTAAGTGTCACTCGCCTACCCATAATCCCCAGTCATTCGACTGAAGGGAAATGGAATAAAAATAACACAAAGGTGTAGAGGTGCCTGAGGTTTAGTAAAAAATAACAGTCTTAATAAAGGGTGGGGTCGTGGACTCTCCATATCCGGAAAGAAATTTATCAGGTAACCATATATTTTGTTTTATTTCCTAAGATATGGAGAGTCCACAATGCCATTCAATTACTAGTGGGAACCAATAACCAAGCTAGAGGACACAGAATGAACACGGAGGGAGAACAAGACAGGCAGACCTAAACTGAAGGCACCACCACTTGAAGAACCTTTCTCCCAAAAGAGGCCTCAGCAGTAGCAGTAGCCTTGTGACCCTTATGCTTTCCTGAGAAACAAACAAACAGGGCAGAAGACTGGCGAAAATCCTTAGTCGCCTGTAGGTAGAATTTTAGAGCACGCACAACATCAAGTTGTGCAACAGACGTTCTTTATGAGAAGAAGGATTGAGACAGAGAGAAGCAACAACAATTTCCTGATTAATATTGCTATCCGAAACCACTTTAGGAAGAAAACCCAATTTAGTACGAAGAACCGCCTTATTTGCATGAAAGATAAGGTAAGGCGAATCACACTGCAAAGCCGAGATTTCAGAAACTCTCAGAGCAGAAGAGATAGCAATAAGAAACAAAACCTTCCAAGATAGCAACTTAAAGTGAAGGTCAATTTGCGGCTAATGGAATACTGAAATGTATTCAATCACTTATCACCATTCTAGTCGCTAACTTTGCTTTTCACTTTACATATTAGGTTTTATATAAAATGATATATTTGAAAACTTGCCTTTTGCATTCCGACTCCTCCCCTCCACCACTTCCTTATTCAGTAGTAGTGACATAGTGAGCGGTCCCACACACTCTCTACGTCTGTTCTTAAGCTCGTGCACAAGATTAACATTGAAAATGTGCATGTATATGTCCATCCGAATTACGCATGCATAAAATTTTGTATGCATTTTGAGCGTCTCATGAACTAGCAGCACGACGACATATGACGCTGTTGAGGAAGTTGTGCATGCGCATCACTTAGAAGTGACGTGGCGAGAAAGGGGCTGAACGCCCCGGGGGGAGGGGGGGGGGACATTGGAGAATTAGATCTTCAATTGCTGTCAATCAAGGTAACTTAGATGGCGGGCAGACACAAATAGTGTAACAGAGGGTAAATAAATGGTAAAAAAAGACAGTATGAGTGAAATGTATGCAAAATGATGAATGGACGTCAACATGATTTCTTATAAACAGCTTCACAGTGTGAGCGAGTCACCCGGACTTGACCTTCGCTTTAATATCTATAGAATGCATTGGCTCAAACGGAGCCTGCTGCAAAACTTTAAGAACAAGATTAAGGCTCTTAGGAGGAGCAACATGTTTAAAGGGACATAATACTCATATGCTAAATCACTTGAAACTGATGCAGTATAACTGTAAAAAACTGATAGGAAAATATCACCTGCGCATCTCTATGTAAAAAACATAATTTATGCTTACCTGATAAATTCCTTTCTTCTGTTGTGTGATCAGTCCACGGGTCATCATTACTTCTGGGATATAACTCCTCCCCAACAGGAAATGCAAGAGGATTCACCCAGCAGAGCTGCACATAGCTCCTCCCCTCTACGTCAGTCCCAGTCATTCGACCAAGAATCAACGAGAAAGGAGTAACCAAGGGTGAAGTGGTGACTGGAGTATAATTTAAAAGATATTTACCTGCCTTAAAACAGGGCGGGCCGTGGACTGATCACACAACAGAAGAAAGGAATTTATCAGGTAAGCATAAATTATGTTTTCTTCTGTTATGTGTGATCAGTCCACGGGTCATCATTACTTCTGGGATACCAATACCAAAGCAAAAGTACACGGATGACGGGAGGGATAGGCAGGCTCATTATATAGAAGGAACCACTGCCTGAAGAACCTTTCTCCCAAAAATAGCCTCCGAAGAAGCAAAAGTGTCAAATTTGTAAAATTTGGAAAAAGTATGAAGCGAAGACCAAGTTGCAGCCTTGCAAATCTGTTCAACAGAGGCCTCATTCTTAAAGGCCCAAGTGGAAGCCACAGCTCTAGTGGAGTGAGCTGTAATTCTTTCAGGAGGCTGCTGTCCAGCAGTCTCATAGGCTAAACGTATTATGCTACGAAGCCAAAAAGAGAGAGAGGTAGCAGAAGCTTTTTGACCTCTCCTCTGTCCAGAGTAAACGACAAACAAGGAAGAAGTTTGGCGAAAATCTTTAGTTGCCTGCAAGTAGAACTTGAGGGCACGAACTACATCCAGATTGTGTAGAAGACGTTCCTTCTTTGAAGAAGGATTTGGACACAAGGATGGTACAACAATCTCTTGATTGATGTTCCTGTTAGTGACTACCTTAGGTAAGAACCCAGGTTTAGTACGCAGAACTACCTTGTCTGAGTGAAAAATCAGATAAGGGGAATCACAATGTAAGGCTGATAACTCAGAGACTCTTCGAGCCGAGGAAATAGCCATTAAAAACAGAACTTTCCAAGATAACATTTTTATATCAATGGAATGAAGGGGTTCAAACGGAACACCCTGTAAAACGTTAAGAACTAAGTTTAAACTCCATGGTGGAGCAACAGCTTTAAATACAGGCTTGATCCTAGCTAAAGCCTGACAAAAGGACTGGACGTCTGGATTTTCTGACAGACGTCTGTGTAACAAGATGGACAGAGCTGAAATCTGTCCCTTTAATGAACTAGCTGATAAACCCTTTTCTAAACCTTCTTGTAGAAAAGACAATATCCTAGCGATCATAACCTTACTCCAGGAGTAACCTTTGGATTCGCACCAGTATAGGTATTTCTGCCATATTTTATGGTAAATCCTTCTGGTAACAGGCTTCCTAGCCTGAATCAGGGTATCAATAACCGACTCAGAAAAACCACGTTTTGATAAAATCAAGCGTTCAATTTCCAAGCAGTCAGCTTCAGAGAAGTTAGATTTTGATGTTTGAATGGACCCTGTATCAGAAGGTCCTGTCTTAGAGGTAGAGACCAAGGCGGACAGGATGACATGTCCACCAGATCTGCATACCAAGTCCTGCGTGGCCATGCAGGTGCTATTAGAATTACTGATGCTCTCTCCTGTTTGATTTTGGCAATCAATCGAGGAAGCAGCGGGAAGGGTGGAAACACATAAGCCATCCTGAAGTTCCAAGGTGCTGTCAAAGCATCTATCAGAACTGCTCCCGGATCCCTGGATCTGGACCCGTAGCGAGGAAGTCTGGCGTTCAGGCGAGACGCCATGAGATCTATCTCTGGTTTGCCCCAACGTCGAAGTATTTGGGCAAAGACCTCCGGATGAAGTTCCCACTCCCCCGGATGAAAAGTCTGGCGACTCAAGAAATCCGCCTCCCAGTTCTCCACTCCCGGGATGTGGATTGCTGACAGGTGGCAAGAGTGAGACTCTGCCCAGCGAATTATCTTTGATACTTCCATCATTGCTAGGGAGCTTCTTGTCCCTCCCTGATGGTTGATGTAAGCTACAGTCGTGATGTTGTCCGACTGAAACCTGATGAACCCCCGAGTTGTTAACTGGGGCCAAGCCAGAAGGGCATTGAGAACTGCTCTCAATTCCAGAATGTTTATTGGAAGGAGACTCTCCTCCTGATTCCATAGTCCCTGAGCCTTCAGAGAATTCCAGACAGCGCCCCAACCTAGTAGGCTGGCGTCTGTTGTTACAATTGTCCAGTCTGGCCTGCTGAATGGCATCCCCCTGGACAGGTGTGGCCGATGAAGCCACCATAGAAGAGAATTTCTGGTCTCTTGATTCAGATTCAGAGTAGGGGACAAATCTGAGTAATCCCCATTCCACTGACTTAGCATGCATAATTGCAGCGGTCTGAGGTGTAGGCGTGTAAAGGGTACTATGTCCATTGCCGCTACCATTAAGCCGATCACCTCCATGCATTGAGCTACTGACGGGTGTTGAATGGAATGAAGGACGCGGCATGCATTTTGAAGCTTTGTTAACCTGTCTTCTGTCAGGTAAATCTTCATTTCTACAGAATCTATAAGAGTCCCCAAGAATGGAACTCTTGTGAGAGGAAAAAGAGAACTCTTCTTTTCGTTCACCTTCCATCCATGCGACCTTAGAAATGCCAGAACTAACTCTGTATGAGACTTGGCAGTTTGAAAGCTTGAAGCTTGTATTAGAATGTCGTCTAGGTACGGAGCTACCGAAATCCCTCGCGGTCTTAGTACCGCTAGAAGGGCACCCAGAACCTTTGTGAAGATTCTTGGAGCCATAGCCAGTCCGAATGGAAGAGCTACAAACTGGTAGTGCCTGTCTAAGAAGGCAAACCTTAGGTACCGGTGATGATCTTTGTGGATCGGTATGTGAAGGTAAGCATCCTTTAAATCCACTGTGGTCATGTACTGACCCTCTTGGATCATGGGTAAGATTGTCCGAATAGTTTCCATTTTGAACGATGGAACTCTTAGGAATTTGTTTAGAATCTTTAAATCTAAAATTGGCCTGAAAGTTCCCTCTTTTTTGGGAACCACAAACAGGTTTGAGTAGAACCCTTGTCCTTGTTCCGACCGTGGAACCGGATGGATCACTCCCATTAATAACAGATCTTGTACGCAGCGTAGAAACGCTTCTTTCTTTATCTGGTTTGTTGACAACCTTGACAGATGAAATCTCCCTCTTGGGGGAGATAATTTGAAGTCTAGAAGGTATCCCTGAGATATGATCTCTAGAGCCCAGGGATCCTGAACATCTCTTGCCCAGGCCTGGGCAAAGAGAGAGAGTCTGCCCCCCACTAGATCCGGTCCCGGATCGGGGGCTCTCGGTTCATGCTGTCTTTGGGGCAGCAGCAGGTTTCCTGGCCTGCTTGCTCTTGTTCCAGGACTGGTTAGGCTTCCAGCCTTGCCTGTAACGAGCAACAGCTCCTTCCTGTTTTGGTGCAGTGGAGGTTGATGCTGCTCCTGTTTTGAAATTCCGAAAGGGACGAAAATTAGACTGTCTAGCCTTAGCTTTGGCTTTGTCTTGAGGTAGGGCGTGGCCCTTACCACCTGTAATGTCAGCGATAATTTCTTTCAAACCGGGCCCAAATAAAGACTGCCCCTTGAAAGGTATATTAAGTAATTTGGACTTAGAAGTCACATCAGCTGACCAGGATTTTAGCCACAGCGCCCTACGTGCCTGTATGGCGAATCCTGAGTTCTTAGCCGTGAGTTTAGTTAAATGTACTACGGCCTCCGAAATGAAAGAATTAGCTAGTTTAAGGACTCTAAGCCTGTCCGTAATGTCGTCTAGCGTAGATGAACTAAGGTTCTCTTCCAGCGACTCAATCCAAAATGCTGCCGCAGCCGTAATCGGCGCGATACATGCAAGGGGTTGTAATATAAAACCTTGTTGAACAAACATTTTCTTAAGGTAACCCTCTAACTTTTTATCCATTGGATCTGAAAAAGCACAGCTATCCTCCACCGGGATAGTGGTACGCTTAGCTAAAGTAGAAACTGCTCCCTCCACCTTGGGGACCGTCTGCCATAAGTCCCTAGTGGTGGCGTCTATTGGGAACATCTTTCTAAATATTGGAGGGGGTGAGAACGGCACACCGGGTCTATCCCACTCCTTAGTAACAATTTCAGTTAGTCTCTTAGGTATAGGAAAAACGTCAGTACTCGCCGGTACCGCAAAGTATTTATCCAACCTACACAGTTTCTCTGGTATTGCAACGGTGTTACAATCGTTAAGAGCTGCTAAGACCTCCCCTAGTAATACACGGAGGTTCTCCAATTTAAATTTAAAATTTGAAATATCTGAGTCCAATTTGTTTGGATCAGAACCGTCACCCACAGAATGAAGCTCTCCGTCCTCATGCTCTGCGAGCTGTGACGCAGTATCAGACATGGCCCTAGCATTGTCAGCGCACTCTGTTCTCACCCCAGAGTGATCACGCTTGCCTCTTAGTTCTGGTAATTTAGACAAAACTTCAGTCATAACAGTAGCCATATCTTGTAATGTTATCTGTAATGGCCGCCCAGATGTACTAGGCGCCATAATATCACGCACCTCCCGGGCGGGAGATGCAGGTACTGCCGCGTGAGGCGAGTTAGTCGGCATAACTCTCCCCTCGCTGTTAGGTGAAATTTGTGCACATTGTACAGATTGACTTTTATTTAAAGTAGCATCAATACAGTTAGTACATAAATTTCTATTGGGCTCCACCTTGGCATTGGAACAAATGACGCAGATATCTTCCTCTGAGTCAGACATGTTTAACACACTAGCAAAAAACTTACAACTTGGTTATAATCTTTTTTAGCAAAAAAAATACTGTGCCTCAAAGAGGTACTAAACGATTAAATAACAGTTGAAATAATGAAAAACAGTTATAACATCAAACTTTAAAACAACACAACTCTTAGCAAAGGATTGTTCCCATTAGTAAAATAACAATAATTAAATTTGACATAAAAAGTACAAAGCAACGTTTTTATGCACAGTCACTATAAGAATTCTCACAGCTCTGCTGAGAGAAGCTACCTCCCTTCAAAGAAGTTTGAAGACCCCTGAGATCTGTCAGAGATGAACCGGATCATGCAGGAAAAATAAAAGTGACTGACTGGAATTTTTTGATGCGTAGTAAAGAGCGCCAAAAACGGCCCCTCCCTCTCCCACACAGCAGTGAAGAGAAACGAAACTGTCACAATTACAAGCAAAAAACTGCCAAGTGGAAAATAATGCCCAAATATCTATTCACACAGTACCTCAGCAATGTAAACGATTCTACATTCCAGCAAAAACGTTTAACATGATAAATAGTTATTAAAAGTATTAGTGACCTTTAGCAGAGTAGTTCCGGTGAAATACCATCCCCAGAATACTGAAGTGTATACATACATGTCATTTTAACGGTATGGCAGGATTTTCTCATCAATTCCATTCAGAAAATAAAAACTGCTACATACCTCAATGCAGATACATCTGCCCGCTGTCCCCTGATCTGAAGCCTTTACCTCCCTCAGATGGCCGAGAACAGCAATATGATCTTAACTACTCCGGTTAAAATCATAGTAAAAAACTCTGGCAGATTCTTCCTCAAACTCTGCCAGAGAAGTAATAACACGCTCCGGTGCTATTGTAAAATAACAAACTTTTGATTGAAGTCATAAAAACTAAGTATAATCACCATAGTCCTCTCACACATCCTATCTAGTCGTTGGGTGCAAGAGAATGACTGGGACTGACATAGAGGGGAGGAGCTATGTGCAGCTCTGCTGGGTGAATCCTCTTGCATTTCCTGTTGGGGAGGAGTTATATCCCAGAAGTAATGATGACCCGTGGACTGATCACACATAACAGAAGAAAAGGAAGATATTTTACCTTACAATTTCCTCAGCTCAGTAGAGTTAGTTCTGTGTAAAAAGTTATACTCAGTTACTGCCCAGCTGCAGGTAAAAAAATAAAAATAAATGAACTGCAGCCAATCAGCATCAACAGTGCTGAGGTCATGAACTCTTTTACTGTGATCTCATGAGATTTCACTTAACTCTCATGAGATTTCATTGTAAACTTCCTTACACTGAATAGGGAAATGACATGTGTGCACGAAAGCTCGCTCATTCCGCTGCCCCGGGACAGACATACTGATTTGTTGCTTAGAAGTCCTTTACAATGGGATGTGGCTACTGAGAAACTTTTGAGGTATAAACAGAATTTAGTCGAGTCCACGGATTCATCCATACTTGTGGGATATTCTCCTTCCTAACAGGAAGTGGCAAAGAGAGCACCCACAGCAGAGCTGTCTATATAGCTCCTCCCATAGCTCCACCCCCCCAGTCATTCGACCGAAGGCTAGGAAGAAAAAAGAAAAACTATAGGGTGCAGAGGTGACTGAAGTTTTTTTTTTTTTAAAATTTGTCTTTATTAGCAGGGAAAGAAAAACAATCACATAATAATGCAGTAGAGCAAACAAGAGCGGTACGCAGACCGCAGTTTTTTAACCATTCAACACGTGTTTGACAAACTGTACGAGGAATTGCATATAAGAGTAAGTTCACCACATCACAAAAGAAATATCAATTGCAGCGTAGCCAATCGGGCCTGTACATTTGTTACTCATTCTCTCCCTTTTTTCTTGTTTAAAATATCTTAACAATTACTATATTATATTAACTAATTAAACACTGACTACATTAACCATAGTCGTACAAACAACAAAAAAAAAAAAAAAAAAAAAAAAAAAAAGGGGAGAGGGGAGGGGGAACGAAGGGAGGGAAATAGAAAGGGAGGGGGGAGGGGAAGCGAGCCTCTCCCACCCAGGCACCAAGCGATCGGGATATTGCAGATTGAGAGGTTTCATGACCCGTCAGGGTGAACTAAGGCAGGTTAAAATAACATCTCCTCCTGGAAAACTGCATCAGGTTGGCCTATAGGAGATTCCATGAGCCCCCGCCATTCACCTCTCAGATTCGCCAGCAGCATTAATTCCAGCTGAGCAAAAGGCTTGAGGACCTGGTGTTGCAGGGCTGGCTGTAGGGTCATAATAAAGGGCTTCCATTTTTTAAGGAAGGGTTGTAATCTAAGCTTAGTATTGAGTTTAGCGTCGTGTTGTTCAACGAAAAGTTGTTTCATCAAGCGAAGTTTCAATTGAGCTATTGTGGGTGGTTTTCTAGAAAACCATCTATCCAGAATACAACTTCGGGCCAGAAGCGTACATAGGGTGAGTAGTTTATGGAGCTGTTTATGCTCAGCTTCCCAGCCAAAAACAAACACATTACTCAACACTATCTCAATCTCTATTTTGAATGTGACCCTTAACCAGTACTGCAATTGTCCCCAAAACCGTCTAATCTGCGGACAGAGGAAAAAATAATGCTGTAGTGAGGGGGACACCCCACTACATTTAACACATATATCAGGATGCTCAGGCTTCCACTTCGACAGCCTATGAGGGGTGATGTAGTCTCTGTGTAACATCCTGAGCTGGGCCTCCCTAAGTGGCATTGCTAATGTGGCTGATCTAGTGGCCTCTATACTATCTGTCATATTCTGTATCGTCAATGTCGGGGCAACGTCTATGCGTAGGTTAGCTAGGGTCCGCGTCTGTATGACGGGCTCTTTTCACTTTATTAGTTGTTTATAAAAGTCTGACATTGAGAAGCAGCCCAGCTGAAAAATCGTCTGAGAGACAGCAAAGGGAGACCTATTCCAGAACCCAGGGTTGGCGAGTATAAGGCTCGAGGCATAATGTCGCACCTGCAAGTATGCATAAAAATGCCTGTTAGGAATAGAAAATTTGGCTTTGAGCTCCTGGAAAGATCTAACAGTGTGCAGCAATGGGCCCACCACATCACCCACCGTGCCAAGGCCCAGAGATTTCCAAATACGGAAAGGTTTGTGCTCGCTCCCTGCCGGGAATTCCGGATTGCCCACAAGCGGCAGAAACTTTAAAAGGGGGTTGGTGAGTCCCATATACCTATGAATTAGTTGCCACGCTCTCAGGGGGTCTTTATATAGAACACTGGAAGCTATTGAGTGTGGAATATCTTTCAGCGGGGCATAAGGGAGGTATGCTAGAGCGATAGGAGTTAGGTTCGCCTCCTCCAATGGGGTCACACAAAAGTGGGAGGTGCCCAGTTGCCAATCAGTTACCAGTCTGGCCAGGGTCGCCCAGTTATAGAGCTTCAAATTGGGAAAGCCCAGACCCCCGCTAAGGAAGGGGAGTTGAAGCTTCTCCAAGACTATGCAGGGTTTCCTACCTCTCCAGACAAAGGTGGACAAAGCTCTATTCCATATGGCTAGGTCGTTTTTGGTCATGAGGAAGGGCAGCATCAACAGAGGATACAGTATTTTCGGTAGTAAGGTCATCTTGACCAGACTGACCCGGCCCGATAAACCCAGCGGGAGAGTGTTCCAACTATGAAGTTGTGTGGCTATATTACTACATCTATCAGAGATATTGAGCGTGTACATCTTGTGGGGGTCTCTATGTACCTTGATACCAAGGTATGTTAATGCCCCCGGTACCTCCACAAACGGGAAGGTATGTCTGGAGTTGGGATGTTTGTTAAGCCACAAGATCTCCGACTTGGATGTGTTAATTTTATATCCCGAGAAGTCTCCGAACTCGGAGATAGTATTCATTATGCACAGTATGTGTCTTGAGGGTGAGTCCACGAAAAGCAACATGTCATCCGCATACAAGGCCATTTGTACCGGGTGGTTTCCCAGCACAATGCCCGGAAAAGAATCCCTCAGTTTAATTGCCAGGGGTTCCAAAGCCAAGTTGAACAGAAGGGGCGACAAGGGACACCCCTGTCTGGTGCCCCGTTGCAACCGAAAGTCTGGGGAGAAGAGACCATTAACCAGAATGCGCGCCACTGGAGAGTGGTACATTTTCCGAATCACATCTAGAAAGGGGCCCCCAAAGTTGAACCGTTGCATCGTATCTATCAGGTGGGGCCATCCCACACGGTCGAAGGCCTTCTCTGCGTCCAGCGACAGCAGGAAGGCCTCCGCAACACTGGTCCCTTCGCCCTTCTTGTCCAGGGACCAGTAGTGATCAATTACATGAAGCACCTTATGAAGGTTAGTTACCGAGGAGCGTTGAAACACGAAACCCATCTGATCTGGATGTATTAGCTGGGGAAGAACAGATTTTAATCTGTTGGCCATTATTTTCATAAAGAGTTTGTAATCCGTGTTAAGCAAGGAAATGGGTCTATAGGCTTCAGGAAGGGAATGATCCTTACCCGGCTTAGGAATTAGAGTAATGTGTGCAGAGGTGAAATCCTGTGAGGGCAATGCCTCCTCTTGAAAGTAAGTGTTAAAGAGTTTGGTCAATGAGGTGCCAATTTGTGGTAGAAGGATTCTATAGAAATCGGCAGGAAGACCGTCCGGGCCCGGAGCCTTCCCAATTGGGATAGACTTCAAGGTAAACGCGACCTCCTCTATCGTGATGGGTGCATTCAAGGCATCCACCTGATCTTGAGTCAGTTGGGGTAGATTAAGAGATTGCCAGAAGTGTTCCTGGGAGACCGGGTCGGAGGAATCCTGACACGCGTAGAGCTGCGTGAAATACTGAGCGAAACATTTTGCAATCTCCTCAGGGGAGGTGTATGTGCGCCCATTATATTTGAGTGCCGCAATGTTAGACCCTGAAGACTTTGATTTGGTTAGTGCTGCAAGCATTTTGCCTGGTCTATTACCAAATCTGTAGTATTTACCAGCCATCTTTAACAAACCCGAAGCAGCCTGGTGTCTCATAAATGCCTCCAGTTCAGCCTTGATTGCCACGTAACTCTCATACGTGTCAGATGTTCGAAGAGAACAATGGGTTTGATAGGCCTGGGACAACGTTTTCTTAAGCTCCAGGTATCTGAGTTGCGTTTTATATTTAATCTTTGAGACGTATAATATTATGGAGCCGGATAAGACTGATTTTGCTGTCTCCCAGAAAAGCTGGGCATTATCTACATGTGCCAGATTGTCTGTGTAGTAGTCAGTCCAGCTCTGATGTAGGAATTTGACAAAGGTCTCTGAGGAGGCTAGGTATGTTGGGAATCTGAGAGTGTTCCTATTTGCTCTTGGACCATGTGCACCCAGAATCAGTGCCGCGGGCGCATGATCGGACAGAATAATGTCATGTATATCACAGGTCTGAACCTGAGTGATCAGGGATTTAGAGACCATAAACAAGTCAATCCTCGATAAAGTGTGCTTGGCCTTAGCTAGGCATGTGTAGTTCTTACCCTCTGGGTGACATAGTCTCCAGATATCACACATATCAAGGTGCGCCTCAAACATGTCAAAGACCCTGGACTCATATCTCGCTTTGTAATTTTTCTTAGGTACCCCTACTAGATGGGTGCCTAACCATGCTCTGTCCAGTGTGTGTGAGGGGGAAATATTAAAGTCTCCGCCTATAATCAGTCTCGAACCCATATATGGGGATAATTTTTGTGTTAAGTGCCTCCAAAAATGTGTTGATCTGTGGTTAGGTGCGTAAATATTGCAGAACACATAGCTAGCATTGTTGATGTCTACCTGCAGAATCATAAATCTACCATCGCTATCTAAATATGTATGATTAACAGTCACCGTAAGTGGTTTGCCAAATAGGACAGCCAAACCTCTACTGGCACTAGTGTGTGAGTTATAGATTACATGACCCACCCAATCCCTCTGCAGTTTAGAATGCTCCTCATCTGTCAGATGTGTTTCTTGCAATAGGGCCATATCCGCACCCAATCTCCTGAGATGCGTAAGAATTGCCCGCCTTTTAATGGGGGAGTTAATTCCCCCTACGTTCCAAGTTAGTATTTTAAGGGGCATGTGAGACTAAATTAGGAGAGCATGGGAGACTGGCAAACCGGGACGGAGCCCGTATGGGGAGGGAGGTGGATAGGGAAGGAGGGGAGGGATGGAGGGAGGGAAGAGGGGAAGGAAGAGAAAAAAAAAAAAAATACACAACACAAACACCCGTGTAAACCCTCCAAGCAGAGTACCCAAATCAAATGGCAGTGCAGCTAACAGTGTCAAAGTCTTGTAGCATAAGTTTAGAGGCGACAACCAAACAAGCATTGAAAGGGTGAAAAATATATTGCTTTTAGACAACCCCTTTCCATTACGCCTGAAAACAAGAAGGGTTAATAACAACAGTGCAACCAACAGGATTGTTGTCTTATGGCGCAAGGTTAGAGGAGATAACCAAGCAAGCATCAAAAGGGTGAAAAATACAATGCTTTTAGATAAACCCTTTCCAATACACCTGAAAACAAGAAAGGTTAATTCACCCTGACCCCACCCACCCCCTCCCCAACAATATGATCAAACATATCTTTTAAGAGCTGTTTCAAAAAACATGGCACTAGGGTAAAACAAATTAAATATACTTGCTAATCCTCTTCGTGAGACAGCATGTGAATCCGTGCCAGAGACATAATGCCACACAAACCTGTCAAAAGAGACATAAACATATCCCCCCCCTCCCATTCCCCCACAGTGCAAAAGAACCCATTGGCAAAATTATAGGTGGTTAAATTGTCATACAGAATAGTTGTTATAGTGATATCTTTCACTAGCTGGGGAGAAAAAAGAAAAGTCAGAACAACACATAAGCAAATCAGGGCCCAAAGGCCAGTGGACATTACCAATTTTTTAAACTTAACGTTCCTATCCAAACAGGTATGCTCCTTTAGGAGCCAGTCCTCAGCCACTACAATGGCTAAGATAGAAGAAAGTAAGTAGGTAAGTAACCTCTCCATTTATTTAGCACAGTCCAAAGAAATAATCCAGGATCCTCCAGAACTCATTATGCTGTTAATCAAGCAGGAGGCTGCTGGTTTTCAGTTGCCAAATAGCAGCGCAAGGCTGGTGGAGAGTGGAAGTACTTTATGCCATGGGGTGTTTGAAGGGCAGGATAGAGTAAAGCCACCTGGCGCCCCTGTTCATGTAATTGCGAGCACAAGGGGGCAAACTCCTTTCTTTGTTTTGTAACCTCAACAGAGAAGTCTTGGAATAACAACAGCTTGGAGCGCTCAAAAACAACTTCTTTGTGAGATCTGTAAGCTCTTAGGATTCTCAGTTTTTCCTGGAAGTTTAAGCATTTAAAAATAACCTGTCTGGGTTTCTGATTTGCATGCTCAAGAGTCCTTTCAGGCCCTATTCTGTGGGCTCTCTCCACGTCGATTGGTAGGATGTCTGGGGGTAATCCCAATAACTTGGGGAATGTGAGGGCAGTAAACTCCAAGAGGTCTTTCCCTTTCACCGACTCAGGGACCCCTACAATGCGCAGATTGATGCGCCGACTTCTGTTCTCTAAATCGTCAACCCTCTCACAGAGAATTTGATTTTGCTTCAGTAACTGCTTAAGTGTTGTTTCAGAGGTGAACTGCCTGTCCTCGACATCTGAAATGCGGGATTCAGCTGCACTTATGCGGGAGGAGAATTGGCGGACCTCGCTTGTAAGCGTGTCTACCCCAGACTGTAGGGAGTCCATTTTTGGGAGAAAGAAAGATTTAAGTTCTTGCAACAGAGACTTGTGGTCCTGTGAGGGCGATGCTAAACCCATTATGGGTGTATGAATTTCACTATGCACTTCCACACTGTGCTTTTGTTGTTTCTTGTCTGCCCTTGCCCTTTGACTCATAGCTTCGTTAGTGGAGGGGGGGAGTCTCTGGAAATATTTATCTACTTTCATGTACCCTGATAAAGCGCCATGTGTTAGGGGTTACTGCAGGTGTGTGACAAAAGTTCTCCAGATATGCAGTATGCCACAGATTCCGAGTGTGCGTGGCCGACCAGATTAATATTGTTATGTTGTGGGCCCCAGCCGCATAGCGGTGTACAATGAGATGAGATAAGGCCCTGTTTGCGATGTGAGAACCACCAGCACCGCACTCAGAAGCTGCACAGTCCTCCGTTTGCGGCTGCGAGGCCCCCAATCAGTGAATGTGTTGATGCGTCTGAGAGGTTATGTGGTTAGTGGTCAAATAAAGTGTGGCCCCCAGACAGTTTGGGCAGTTCAAGCAGGCGGCGCGCACAGCCACGTGGCAGTCCGTGACCTCCACCGGCCCCAAGCTTTTGGTATGGCCTCCCCAATTTATGCAGCGATGCACAAAGTACGGTGTTAAAGGAAGGATCAGTGTCTCGTTACCCCTCTCACTAACCGTTACATAGCAGGATTGGTGCGGCTTTGCAGGGTGTAGTTAAGGCCTCTGATCGCGTGTCCCTTTCTCTGCTTCCAGCGATTCTGCTGTCCAAAGTCTCTCTCCGCAACAGCCCAGGGCCGAGGTACCCAGTTGAAAGACTTATCAGGAAAGCCAAGTCCTTTGGTAAACACAATGTAGAGGATTGTGGCACCCTGCCACTCCGCTTAACGGCTCCGCCGTTTGTTGCGTCCGGTGGAAAGGGCGGATGGAAAAGCCCTTCACAAAATACCTTTTACTGGCGATAGCTAATATTAGCCCTCCCAGAGTGAGGAAAAGTCGTGGGGTGTCAGAACGGTCCGTTACTTGAGAGAAAAAACAGAGTTTTTACTGATGTTGGAGCGGAGCTCCTTCTTCATGCGACCGCTCTACAGACCCGCCCACCGGAAACATCGTGACTGAAGTTTTTTTAAATAAAAATATACTACCTGTCTTAAACAGACAGGGCGGCCCGTGGACTCGATACATCGCAAGAGAAAGAAATTTATCAGGTAAGCATAAATTCTGTTTTCTCTTGCAAGATGTATTGAGTCCACGGATTCATCCATACTTGTGGGATACCAATACCAAAGCTTTAGGACACGGATGAAGGGAGGGACAAGACAGGTACCTTAAACGGAAAGCACCACTGCTTGTAGAACCTTTCTCCCAAAAATAGCCTCCGAAGAAGCAAAAGTATCGAATTTGTAAAATTTGTAAAAAGTATGAAGCGAAGACCAAGTCGCCGCCTTACAAATCTGTTCAACAGAAGCCTCTTTTTTAAAAGCCCATGTGGAAGCCACTGCTCTAGTAGAATGAGCAGTAATCCTTTCAGGAGGCTGCTGGCCAGCAGTCTCATAAGCCAAACGGATGATGCTTTTCAGCCAAAAAGAAAGAGAGGTAGCCGTAGCCTTTTGACCTCTCTGCTTACCAGAATAACAACAAACAATGAAGATGTTTGACGGAAATCTTTAGTTGCTTGTAAGTAGAACTTTAAAGCACGAACCACATCAAGATTGTGCAACAGACGTTCCTTCTTTGAAGAAGGATTAGGACACAGCGAAGGAACAACAATTTCCTGATTGATATTCCTATTAGAAACAACCTTGGGAAGGAATCCAGGTTTGGTACGCAAAACCACCTTATCTGCATGGAAAACCAGATAAGGTGAGTCACACTGTAAAGCAATTAACTCAGAAACTCTTCAAGCCGAAGAGATAGCTACTAAAAACAGAACTTTCCAAGATAGAAGCTTAATATCTATGGAATGCATAGGTTCAAACTGAACCCCTTGAAGAACTTTAAGAACTAAGTTTAGGCTCCATGGCGGAGCAAAGGGTTTAAATACAGGCTTGATTCTGACTAAAGCCTGACTAAACGCTTGAACATCTGGGACATCTGCCAGATGTTTGTGTAAAAGAATAGACAAAGCAGATATCTGTCCTTTTAAGGAACTAGCTGAAAATCCCTTCTCCAATCCTTCTTGGAGAAAAGACAATATTCTAGGAATCCTAATCTTACTCCATCAGTAGCCCTTGGATTCACACCAATAAAGATATTTGCGCCATATCTTATGATAGATTTTCCTGGTGACAGGCTTTCTAGCTTGAATCAGGGTATCAATAACCAACTCAGAGAAACCACGCTTTGATAAAATCAGGCATTCAATCTCCAAGCAGTCGGACGCAGATTTGGATGCTTGAATGGACCTTGGATTATAAGGTCCTGCCTCATCGGCAGAGTCCACAGTGAAAACAATGACATGCGTGGCTACGCAGGTGCTATCAAAATCACCAAAGCTCTCTCCTGCTTGATTCTGGCAACCAGACGAGAGAGGAGAGGAAACGGTGGAAATACATAGGCCAGATTGAAGGACCAAGGCACTGCTAGAGCATCTATCAGTACCGCCTGGGGATCCCGGGACCTGGACCCGTAACAAGGAAGCTTGGCGTTCTGACGGGACGCCATCAGATCCAATTCTGGTGTGTCCCATAGCAGAGTCAGCTGGGCAAATACTTCCGGATGGAGTTCCCACTCCCCCGGATGAAAAGTCTGATGACTTAGGAAATCCGCCTCCCAGTTCTCTACCCCTGGGATATGGATTGCTGAAAGATGGCAAGAGTGAGTCTCCGCCCATTGGATTATTTTGGTCACTTCCATCATCGCTAGAGGACTTCGTGTTCCTCCTTGGTGATTGATGTAAGCTACAGTTGTAAAGTTGTCAGACTGAAATCTGATGAATTTGTCCGCAGCTAGCTGAGGCCACGCCTGAAGCGCATTGAATATCACTCTCAGTTCTAGAATGTTTATCGGGAGGAGAGTTTCCTCCCGAGACCATAAGCCCTGTGCTTTCAGGGAGTTCCAGACTGCACCCCAGTCTAGCAGGCTGGCATCTGTCGTTACAATGATCCACTCTGGCCTGCGGAAACACATTCTCTGAGCCAGGTGGTCCTGAGAAAACCACCAGAGAAGAGAATCTCTGGTCTCCTGATCCAGATGTATTTGCGGAGATAAATCTGCATAATCCCCATTCCACTGTTTGAGCATGCACAGTTGCAGTGGTCTGAGGTGTAGGCCGGCAAAAGGAACTATGTCCATTTCCGCTACCATGAGAATGATTACGTCCATACACTGAGCCACTGATGGCCGAGGAATGGCATGGTTAAGAGTTTTGATTTTCTGACCTCCGTGAGAAATATTTTCATTTCTACCGAGTCTATCAGAGTCTCTAGGAAGGAAACTCTTGTGAGAGGGAAGAGAGAACTCTTTTTTATGTTCACCTTCCACCCGTGAGATCTCAGAAAAGCCAACACGATGTCCGTGTGAGACTTGGTTAACTGGAAAGTTGACGCCTGAATTAAGATGTCGTCTAGATAAGGCGCCACTGCTATGCCCCGCAGTCTTAAAAACCGCCAAAAGGGACCCTAGCACCTTTGTGAAAATCCTGGGAGCTGTGGCCAACCCGAAGGGACGGGCCACAAATTGGTAATGCCTGTCCAGAAAGGCAAATCTAAGGAATTGATGATGATCTCTGTGAATAGGGATGTGTAAATACGCATCCTTTAAGTCCACGGTAGTCATATATTGACCCTCCTGGATCAGAGGTAGAATAGTCCGAATAGTCTCCATCTTGAATGATGGTACTCTGAGGAATTTGTTTAGAATTTTGAGATCCAAGATTGGTCTGAAAGTTCCCTCTTTTTTGGGAACCACAAACAGGTTTGAGTAAAAACCTAGCCCTTGTTCCGCTTTTGGAACTGGGCGGATCACTCCCATAGTATGTAGGTCTTCTACACAGCGTAAGAACGCCTCTCTCTTTGTCTGGTTTGCAGACAATTGAGAAACGTGAAATCTCCTCCTTGGGGGGGAGTCTTTGAAGTCCTGAAGATATCCCTGGGACACAATTTCTAACGCCCAAGAATCGTGAAGATCTCTTGCCCAAGCCTGAGCAAAGAGAGAGAGTCTTCCCCCTACTAGATCTGGTCCCGGATCGGGGGCTACCCCTTCATGCTGTCTTGGAGGCAGCAGCAGGCTTCTTGGCCTGTTTACCTTTGTTCCAAGCCTGGTTAGGTCTCCAGACTGACTAGGATTGGGCAAAATTCCCCTCTTGCTTTGCAGCAGGGGAAGCTGAAGCGGGACCACCCTTGAAGTTCCGAAAGGAACGAAAATTATTTTGTTTGGTCCTCATTTTATTTGTTTTATCCTGATGGAGGGCGTGGCCTTTCCCTCCAGTGATGTCTGAAATAATATCTTTCAGTTCAGGCCCGAATAGGGTCTTTCCTTTGAAAGGGATGTTCAAAAGTTTAGATTTTGATGACACATCAGCAGACCAAGACTTAAGCCATAACGCCCTGCGTGCTAAAATGGCAAAACCTGAATTCTTTGCCGCTAATTTAGCCAGTTGGAAAGCGCCATCTGTAATGAAAGAATTAGCCAACTTAAGGGCCTTAATTCTATCCATGATATCCTCTAATGGAGTCTCCATCTGAAGAGCCTCTTCTAGAGCCTCAAACCAGAAAGCAGATGCAGTAGTTACAGGAACAATGCACGCAATAGGTTGGAGAAGAAAACCTTGATGAACAAAATATTTCTTCAGGAGACCCTCTAATTTTTTGACCATAGGATCTATGAAAGCACAACTGTCTTCGACAGGTATATTTGTACGCTTAGCGAGAGTAGAAACAGCTCCCTCCACCTTAGGAACCATCTGCCACGAGTCCCGCATGGTGTCAGACATGGGAAACATTTTATTAAAAACAGGAGGGGGAGCGAACGGTATACCTGGTTTATCCCACTCCTTAGTAACAATATTCACAATCCTCTTAGGGACTGGAAAAACATCAGTATAAACAGGAACCTTTCAGTATTTGTCCATTTTACACAATTTCTCTGGGACCACTATAGGGTCACAATCATCCAGAGTCGCTTATACCTCCCTGAGCAAGAAGCGGAGGTGTTCAAGCTTAAATTTAAAGGCCGTCATATCAGAATCTGTCTGAGGGAGCGTCTTTCCTGAATCAGAAATCTCTCCCTCAGATAGCAAATCCCTTACCCCTACTTCAGAACATTGTGAGGGTATATCGGATACGGCTACTAAAGCGTCAGAAGGCTCAGCAGTTGTTCTTAACCCAGAGCTGTCACGCTTTCCTTGTAAACCAGGCAGTTTAGATAAAACCACTGTGAGGGTTGTATTCATAACTGTGGCCATGTCTTGTAAAGTAAATGAAGTCGATGCACTAGAGGTACTTGGCGTCACTTGTGCAGGCGTTACTGGTTGTGACACTTGGGGAGAGCTAGATGGCAAACCCTCAATTCCTTCTGTCTGAGAATCATCTATTGCTATATTTTTAAGTGCTATAATATGCTCTTTATAATTTATAGACATATCAGTGCAAGTGGGACACATTCTAAGAGGGGGTTCCAAAATGGCTTCTAAACACATTGAACAAGGATTTTCCTTGGTGTCATACATGTTAAACAGGCTAGTAATGAAACAAGCAAGCTTGGAAAACAATTTATTCAAAGTAAATAATACTTAGAAAAAAAACGGTACTGTGCCTTTAAGAGAAAAAAAGATGCACAAACTCTGCAAAACAGTGTAAAAAAGCAGTAAACTTTACGAAATGTTTACAGTAGAATCATAAAGCCTTAGTAAGTTTGCACAGCCAGCTAAATAAACGATTAACCCCTTAATGTAAAAACCGGATTGACAAAACGTCAAAAACCGGTAAAAAAACGTTCAGCACCATGCCACAGCTCTGCTGTGGCGCCTACCTGCCCATTAGGATAGATTTGTGGGGGAAAAAAAACTTCTTTTAGGCCCTCAAACACAGCAGAACCCTCTGGAGAAGCAGCAGGATGTCTTCAGAGTTAAAGAAACTGCGCAACTGAGGCGTGGAAATAGGCCCCTCCCGCTTCTCTCGATGTTAGTGGGGCCTAAAAGAAACACACCCAAGTGTTTCTAAACTAGCCATGTGGGTTAATAACCCTTAAATAAGCCACAATGACCCCTTAAAGTCCCTCAAAAAACGTTAAGTTTTCAATAAAAAAATGTTTTTCCCATAAGTGCCACCAGTAACAAATGAGCCCTTTATGCAAGCTGGGATTCTCTATTAAGTGTCTGAATACAGCTTACCCTTCCCTCATGGGGATAGATTTATCACAGTCTGTCTAGAAAAAAATAGACTGAACATACCTCATTGTAGCTTAGCATGCAAACCGATCCCCCAACTGAAGTTTTCCTGTACTCCTCAGCCTCTGTGGGAACATCGGTGGATCTTAGTTACAAAGTGCTAAGATCATCATCCTCCTTGCAGAAATCTTCATCTCTTTTCTGCCAGAGAGTGAATAGTACACACCGGTAGCATTTAAAATAACAAACTTTTGCTTGAGAAAATAAAAACTAACATTGTTGTCACCACACTCACTTTACCCTTCCTAGCAGTTAGCAGGCAAAGAGAATGACTGGAGGGGTGGAGCTAAGGGAGGAGCTATATAGACAGCTCTGTTGTGGGTGCTCTCTTTGCCACTTCCTGTTAGGAAAGGGAATATCCCACAAGTATGGATGAATCTGTGGACTCAATACATATTGCAAGAAAAATATCTTTCTTTTTTACATAGAGATGTTCAGGTGATATTTTCTAGTCAGCTTTTTACAGCTATACTGCATCACTTTCAAGTGTTTAGACATTTGGGTATTATGGCCCTTTAAACACAGGCCTGATTCTGACCAGGGCCTGACAAAAAGATTGAACATCTGGCACATCTGCCAGACGCTTGTGTAACAAAATAGATAATGCAGAAATCTGACCTTTCAGAGAACTGACTGACAACCCTTTATCCAAACCTTCCTGTAGAAAAGACAAAATTCTAGGAACCCTGACCCTACTCTAAGAGTAGCCCTTAGATTCACATCAATAAAGGTATTTACATCATACCTTATGGTAAACTTTCCGAGTAACAGGCTTGCGAGCCTGGATCATGGTCTCAAAGCAGTCAGCTTCAGAGAAATGTGATTTGTATGGAGGAATGGACCCTGAGTTAGAAGATCCTTCCTCAGAGGCAACCTCCAAGGCAGTCAAGAAGACATATTCACTAGGTCTGCATACCAGATCCTGCCAAACCATGCAGGAGCTATTAGAATTAATGATGCTCTCTCTTGTTTGATACGAGTAATAACTCATGGAAGGAGCGCAAATGGAAGAAACAGGTATGCTAGATTGAAATCCCAAGGAACCACCAGAGCATCTATCAGAGTGGCCTGAGGATCTCTTGACCTTGAACTGTATCTTGAAAGCTTGGCATTCTGCCGAGATGGCATCAGATCCAACTCTGGCACCCCCCATTTAAAGGTTAACCTGGAGAACACCTCTGGATGGAGAGCCCACTCCCTGGGATGAAATGTCTGTTTGCTCAGGAAATCTGCTTCCCAGTTGTCCACTCCAGGAATGTGGATGGCAGACAGACAATTGTGAGCTTCCGCCCACTGAATAATCTGTGCCACCTCCTTCATGGCTAAGTAACTCCGAGTTCCTCCCTGGTGGTTGATGTAAGCCACTGAGGTGATGTTGTCTGACTGAAATTTGATAAAACTGGCTAAGGACAATTGAAGCCAAGCCATCAAAGCATGTGCCCTGAGACAGATGGTCCTGAGAAAGCCACCATGGGAGAGAGTCTCTTGTCGACTGGTCTAGATCTATCCTCTGAGACAGATCTGAATGGTCTCTGTTCCATTGTCTGAGCATGCATAATTGCAGAGCTCTTAAATGGAATCGAGCAAAGGGAATGATGTCCATGGAAGCAATCATCAGACCAATTCCCTCCTTACATTGAGCCACTGATGGCCGAACAGTAGACTGGAGAGAGAGGCAAGAGGAGAAAATTTTGGATTTTCTGACCTCTGTCAGAAATTTTTTCATAGATAGGGAATATATTATGGTCCCTAAGAAAACCACCCTTGTAGCTGGAACAAGGGAAGTCTTTTCCAGATTCAATTTCCAACTGTGGGGACGTAGAAAAGACAACAAGATCTCTGTATGAGAGTTTGCTTGTTGAAAAGATGGCGACTGAACCAATATGCTGTCAAGGTATGGCGCCACTGCAATTCCCCAAGACCTGGTCACTGCCAAGAGAATCCCCAGAACCTTTGAGAAAATTCTGGGAGCTGTGGCAAGGCCAAACGGAAGAGCCACAAACTGAAAGTGTTTGTCTAGAAAAGTGAATTTATGATGATCCCTGTGGATGGGAACATTAAGATATGTGTCCTTCAGGTTTATAGTTGTCATGAACTGACCCTCTTGGACCAAAGGAAGAATGGGACGAATGGTTTCAATTTTGAAGGACGTACCCTGAAAAACTTGTAGAGGCACTTTAGGTCTAAAATGGGTCGAAAAGGCCCCTCTTTTTTGGGTACCAAAAACAGATTTGAATAGAATCCTAGACCCTGTTCCCTTACTGGAACTGGAACAATCACTCCCAGGGAGGAAAGGTCCTATACACAGTTCAAGAATGCCTCTCTTTGTACCTGGTCTGCAGATAATCTTGAGAGGTGGAATCTGCCCCTGGGAGGGAAAGTTTGGAATTCTATTTTGTAACCCTGAGATACTATGTCCACAGCCCAAGGATCTGAGACATCTTGTCTCCACGCTTGACAAAACAGGGACATTCTGCCCCCCACTTGATCCGAACCCGGACTGGAGGCCGACCCTTCATGCTGACTTAGACTCAGCTGAGGGTTTCTTTGATTGCTTATTCCAAGACTGACTGGGCTTCCAAGAAGTCATGGGGCCTATTTACTATGGTGCGTGCGGACATGATCCAATATAGCAGATCATGTCTGCTGCACATCAATAAATGCCAACAGCATACGCTGTCAGCATGTATGATTGCACCAGCAGTTCTTGTAAACTGCTGGTGCAATGCCGCCCCCTGCAGATTCGCCTGCAGGGGGTGTCAATCAACCCGATCGTATTTGATCGGGTTGATTTCTGTCTGCCGCCTAGGAGCAGGTGGACAAGTTATGGAGCAGCGCTTTTTAGAGCGCTGCTTTATAACTTCTGTTTCTGGCAAGCCTTCAAGGGGTCTCAGGCTCCATATGGAGCTTGATAAATATGCCCCGTGGGCTGCTCCTGCTTGGAAGAGGGAGAGGAAGAATTTTGACCTTTGAAGTTATGAAAGGAACAAAAATTACTTTGACGTCCTTTGAGTCTGTTCTTCTTGTTTTGTTGTAGAAAAGACCCTATTTCACCTGTAATATCAGAAATTATATCTGCCAGACCAGGTCCAAACAAGGTCTTCCCCTTGTAAGGAAGCGCCAGAAGCTTGGACTTAGAGGTAACATCAGCTGACCAAGATTTTAGCCACAATGCCCTGCGGGCTAGGAGAGTGAAGCCAGACATCTTGGCTCCCAGTCTAATAACTTGCATGTTGCATGTTAAAATCAGAAATAAAGGAATTGGCTAGTTTAAGAGCGTTAATCCTATCTTGTATCTCCTCCAATGGAGTCTACTAAAATTGATTCAGACAAGGTGTCACACCAATAAGATGCCACACTTGCTATTGTGGCAATACAAACTGCAGGTTGCTATTGAAGACCTTGATGAACATGCATCTTCTTCAAATATGCTTACAGCTTTTTGTCCAAGGGATCCTTAAAGGAGCAGCTATCCTCTATAGGGATCATAGTTCTCTTAGCCAGAGTAGAAATAGCCCCTTCTACTTTAGGCACCGTGGGCAAATAATCTTTAATGGAGTCAGCAACAGGAAACATATTTTTAAATATGGGAGACAGGAAGAAATGAATCACTGGCTTCTCTCATTCCTGTGAAATAATCTCTGTCACGCGGTCTGGGACAGGAAAAACTTCCACAGAGGAAGGAACATCATAGTATTTATTAAGTTTACTAGATTTCTTAGGGTTGACAACGACAGAAGAATCAGAGTCGTCCAAAGTAACCTCCATTAACAGTACACAAAGGTGGTCAAGCTTAAATCTGAAGTTTACTTCTTCAGTATCAGATGAAGGAATAATACTGCCCAAATCTGAAATTTCACCCTCAGAGGCTACCGGCGTATCCTCCTCATCAGACTTATGAGGGAGGGCAACCTGTGTAGCAGTAGGTGGAGCAGAAACCTTACTATCTAAATGTCTAATTTTCCTCTTGTGTTTTCCCAGCATAGGAAAAGCAGATAATGCAGCAGATACAGCAGAAGATACATGTGCAGCAAAATCTGTAGGCAAATAAACTCCTCCAGGATGCTGAGAGGAACTGCAGGGCACTGTATGTGGCACCATAGAGGCTTGGGAGGTTTGAGGAGAAAGCTGTGGTATTGCCTGAACAGCATCATCCTGAGAGACATTGGGCTCAGAGGGCAACAATTTATCTTTAAATTGAAGTGTTCTAGCTAGGCATGCAGCACAGAATTGTATAGGCAAAACAATGTGTGCCTCTAGGCATAACAAGCATTTGTCAAAAAACAAAGTCTTGGTCCATGTCCATAATATTAAATACAAAATCCCCCAAATTGTAAAATCTTTTTAAATACACTGTCACTTTAAAAAAATGTAATACCACAATTTGGCTTCCAGAAATCTATAAAACGATCGTATAGTAGATCGACACTGAAGAGACTGAAATTCAAAGACGCCGCACCACTCTGTGAATATCCAACAGCAGAGAGAAGTCACATGACCGGCAGAGACAGGAAACTATGAATCAAGTAAAAGGTGCGCATTTCCCTCTGCCTAAAACATAAGATGCAAGTAGCTGCAGCTGGTTTCCTCAAGCAGTTTGTCAGTTGGCCTGTTCTAGCTAAGCAAGCAAAGAAAACTAACTGCCAAATTTTAAGTTTATACACAATTCCCTGTATAAAACACAAGCCACACACATACTAATAAACTATTTCAACAAAATTAGCCCAAAGAGGAAAAAACGTCCCAATAAAGGGAAGATTAACCCCCTAGTCTCAACATACATAATGTGCCTGCCCACTGCCAAAGAAAATCCTGTATAAAGGATTTTAAAAATGTCCCCATCTACTGCATATGACATATTCTTCTGAAGTGCAAGTCTCTAAGAGCTAGAAGACAAAAGAACTTACCTGCAGTCTAGCTGTCCGGCAGGAAGACAGCTCACAAGGCGTGAAAGGACACATACTCATTACAGAGACCTGTAGAAAAGAAAGAACAGAGTAACCAACTCTGGCTTTCTGTACCATGGGCAGCAATGTGTTAGGAAACAAAGCACGGACTACCTCACAACTTCCTAACTGCTTAAAAGCCACCACTACTCTACTGAAGAGATTGACGTGGACTCATCTAAACCCAAATCCTTGCTTGAAGGGAAAAATACCTGAACAAGGAATTAATTTCTTCAAACAACAAACTTCACCTCCTCCATTGACAGAGGTAAAAAGAATAACTGGGGATTATGGGTAGGGGAGTGACACTTAACAGCTTTGCTGTGGTGCTCTTTGCCTCCTCCTGCTGACCAGGAGTGATATCCCCACTAGTAATTGAATGATGTTGTGGACTTTCCATATCTTAGGAAAGAAAAATGAATGCCTGCCTCATAAATTTCAAATAAATCTATCAACCTCTGACATGTGGTTCCTTCTCTCATATTTAACTCAAAATGTTGTGTGCTACAATAGACCAGTTTTAAAATGCCCCCACATACCCACTGTTTTGTTTTTATCTGTTTTAAAATGAAACAATGACTTTTAAACTAGCAGTGTGGTAGAGTATGATATATACAGCATGATATCCTTTGGAAATCTGGGAGACTTTTAGACTGTTCCTGCTGTCGGGAGTGGGAGAGCTGATACACCAAGAATTATCAACGTGCGTCTACCAGCACACTAGGGTGCTTTTACCAAATGTGAGTACCCCCTTGCATGTGAAGCTTACTTTGCTGGATTAACTGACTGATATGAGCATGAGGCACCCCTCTATCTGTCAGCATTTATCATTGCACAAGCAGTTCTGGTGAACTGCTTGTGCAATGCTGCCCTCTGCAGAGTGGCGGCCAATCGGGTGTCAATCAACCCGATCGTATTCAATCAGGTGGAATGATGTCCCCCGCCTCAGAGGAAGCGGACAAGTAAAGGAGCAGCGGTCATAAGATCGCTGCTTCTTAACTACTGTTTCCAGCGAGCCTGAAGGCTCGCGAGGAAACAGGGGTAATCGGCCCCCATGTACTGAAATGGCAGATGACTACTAGCAACATTTAAAGCAATGTTTTGTGGTTGATGTTTTCGTATTACAACATATTAACTCAAAAAATGTAATAAAATAAAAAAATATTATTGCTACATACAACATATTAAACCTTAATGCTGACAGACTCATTCTTTGAGGACTTTATACTAACCTTCAGATTATCAGGTAATTCTGTACGACCCGCATAGCCAGGGTTCATTGTAATAAATACAGCACACGTGGCCACTAGAGGAATTTCTATTCCTTCAAACATGAAGCGATCCACCTAGTTAAAAAGTAAAAAAAAAATGAGAAAATATTAAATAAATAAAAAAACATAAAATATAGAAATATAAAGCAATGCTTGTGAAGAAGAGTTTCTTCTATCAACTATGAATGCAAGTAAATATATTGGTAGCCACCATTCCCTCTAAGTTGTGCCCGTGTGCGCGCACACCTGTTTTGGAAATAGCACATATGTGTTTTCATTATGCACTCATCTATTTTAACGATATACATATTTTTATTTATTTTGAAATTAGGTTTGTCTGGCTGTCTGCCGAGTAGCAGTTAATTAGAATAAAATGACAAAACCCCCTACACGTTAGTTTAAGCTCTCAATCAAACACAAGAAAGCAAGAACATTCCTGGTTTCAATTCTCCTTTAAAAGAAAATGAAGCCCAGTTTGTTTTTTTTCTTTCATGATTTAGAGAAAGCATATAATTTAAAACAACTTTCCAAGTTTCCTATTTAGGGCCGACTCAACCATGGGACCAAGTGGGTCCAACGGACCCCGGCGGCACTTGACAAGGGCTAGCAGTTCAGTGACTGAGTCTGTCACTGTCAGAACCAAACCACTCCTGTTTTCTTGGGGGAGTTACAGGCTTCCAGCAGGATAACCTCATCATGCACAAAGACACAGCACCAGTCAGGTGAGATATTCAAGGTGGGAAAAGGGCATCTCTTAACTAACTTTCTTCCCACTTATTGCATCATTTTGCATTAGCATTGGTTACATGCAAGTAGGCAGGCTTAGTAAGGTCAGCGACCAGGCTAGTAAATTGTTATGCTAATTAGTAATGTTACTACGGTTTGGGGCACCTTCGCATTCTTAGACCCAGGCAGCACGATATCTTGAGCTGGCCCTGCTTCAATTATCTCATTTAATTTGTTTTCTTGGTATCCTGTATTGATAAATATGTCTATTTAGGCTCAGGAGCAGCAATGCACTGCTGGGATACTGCTACTCATTGGTGGCTGCACACATATGCCTTTTTCATTGGCTCACCAGATGTGTTCAGCTACCAGTAGTACACTGCTGCTCTTTTAACAAAGGATAACAAAAGAATAATACAAAGTTGCATGACAACAGAGCAAATAAAAGAGGACCATACCTTCCTATCAAAGAGCAGGTTATTTTACAATTATAACTTCTAGATTTTTGGTACAAGTTTCAAAATGTTTTATAAAAGGATACTGGAACTAGAAATGTCACTGCTTTTTTTTTTACATCTCAGTGAGAACTTACACGTTGGCATTGATATTATTTTTTTAATTTAACTTTCCTATCTTTTAAAACTATATATGATAAACTCAAATGTCCTTAACCTCTTAGCTGCAACAAAATGGCCAAAAGGCTAAGGACATTGCGAACAATTTTTCCTATATAAATCCTGTGCACAAACTTTTAAAGGGACAATCCGGTCAAAATTTAAATGCACATAGAAAAATTACATTTTTTGAATAGAAACATATTTGCAGTATCTGTGTATTAGCAAAAATGCTTCTAATAAAAGTTATCACTGTTTTAGTATTAGCATTTTTCTCTGCATGTGCATGTGATGCATAGCTAGATATTCTCAGTGCACCAGCATTTTAAATACTGCAGCTGCTCAGAGAGCCAGTGGGGTTTGTATCACGTCAGCAATTAACAAATTGAGTCATTACCAGATGGTACAAGCACCTTAGCCTCTCTTAGCAAGCGCTGTGTTTAGAATTCTGGTGCACAGTGCATACTTAAATATACTTCTGAAACAGCTATAGCTTTTATTAGAAGCTTATTGCTAATACACATCTATTGTAAAAATGCTTCTATTCAAAAGTGAAATGTACGTTTGTGCATTCAAATTTTGCCTAGAATGCCCCTTTAAGCAACTTAAACACTCCTACTGTCATAAGGAAAATGTCTAAATTTTTATATCTTAATTCAAAAACTACTGATGGAATTTAAGGAAGATAGTTAAGCTTTTCAAGAGTTAAAAACTGATAATAATAATCAATCATGAAATGCTCAAATTATCACAATAAGCAGCGCATCAGCTATTTAATTAGAATGACTATTTAGATTCATAGGGCTCTATTTATGAATCACCGGATGCTGCTTCCGACCCTCTCTGCTTCAGTTTCGACTGAAGCGGAAGTTAAGAAGCAGTGGTCCTAAGAACGTGCTCCTTAACTCGTCCGCCACCTCTGAGGTGGCAAACAGCAATCAGCCCGATCGAATACGATCAGGTTGATTGACAGCTCCTGCTAGTGGCTGATTGGCTGCAAATCTGCAGGGGGCGGTATTGCACCAGCAGTTCCCCAGAACTGCTGGTGCAATGATAAATGCAGACAGCGTATGCTGTCGGCATTTATCGATGTGCGGCGGACATGATTCGCTATAGTGGATCATGTCTGTCCGCACCTACATAAATAGATCACATAGTAAGATTATACAAAAAAAAAAAATATATATATATATATATATATATATATATTAATAAAACAAGTACATTTCAGTATAAAATACTCACCCTCTGCTGCTGTGCTTTCTGAATAGTAGTGATCTGTTGTGCTACTACAGAGAGCACCTCAATGTCAATACGATTAAATTCATCAAAGCATGCCCATGCTCCAGAACTGTGGAAAATGAGAGATAAAATGATGTGTCAATGAATTGAAGTGTGTCCCTCCCATGGGCAATAACTTGCTTACTTAAAGGGACACTGAACCCCCCCCCCAAAAAAAAAAGGTCTTTCTTGATTCAGATAGAGCACGCAATTTTAAGCAACTTTCTAATTTACTCAGATTATCATTTTTTTCATTCTCTTGATATCTTTATTTGAAAAGCAAGAATGTAAGATTAGAAGCTGGACCATTTTTGGTTCACAACCTGGGTTGTCCTTGCTGATTGGACAGCACTAATACACAAGTGCTGTCCAGGTACTGAACCACAAATTGTCTGGCTCCTTATTGTAGATGCCTTCTTTTTCAAATAAAGATAGCAAGAGAACAAATACAAATTGATAATAGGAGTAAAATAGAAAGTTGCTTAAAATTGCATGCTCTATCTGAATCATGAAAGAAAAATGTTGGGTTTAGTGTCCCTTTAAAGATTAAGTAAAATATTATGTAAATCTAAAAATTAAACTTTCATGATTAAGATAGGGCATGCAATTTTAATTAACTTTCCAATTTACTTTCATCATCAAATTTGATGTGTTCTTTTGATATTCTTTGTTGAAGGATAAACCTATGTAGGCTGACATGCTAATGTCTAAGCCCTTGAAGGCCGCCTCTTATCTCAGTGCATTTTATTAGCTTTCCACAGTTGGGCAGTGCTAGTTTATGTGTGTCATATAGATAACACTGTGCTCACTCCTGTAGAGTCCTGTAGAGTCAGCACTGATTGGTTAAAATACAAGTCTGACAAAAGATCTGAGATAAGGAGCAGTCTGCAGAGGCTTAGATACAAGGTAATCACAGAGGTAAAAAGTGTATAATTATAACCGTGTTGATTATGAAAAACTGGGGAATGGGTAATAAAGGGATTATCTATCTTTTTAAACAATAACATTTCTCAAGTAGACTGTCTGACTTTCATTACCCACCTGGCTAGACCTTTGAAGAACTTGCCCATTGCCATAAAATCCAGCTGGTCTGAGCAGTTAAATACCACTGTTTGAATTGCCAAAGCTTTTCCTAGATCCTTGGTGGTCTCTGTTTTTCCTGTGCCAGCTGGTCCTGCAGGTGCCCCCCCAAATTTCAGATGTAGCGCCCCTGTCAGTGTTAAGTAGCACCTAAACAACAATGAAGGTATGAAAGTTATGCTTGTATATAAAGACACAAGTTGGCCGCTTTACAAAGTACATATACATAACTACTACCTGTCTGTTAGAGGTGTTATCACCAAGCGTCCTGTGTTTCCAAGGTACTCATAGCCATATAGAAATTCAGCATTTACAGCTCTTACATACAAATCATCTTGTGTCCAATAATACCTAAAAAAGTAGGTTAAAAGGAAAGTCTAGTCAAAAATAAACTTCCATGATTCAGATAGGGCATGCCATTTTAAACAACTTTCCAGTTTACTTTTATCATCGATTTTGCTTTGTTCTCTTGGTATTCTTAGTTGAAAGGTAGGTTCATGTGCAAATGTTTAAGCCCTTGAATGCCACCTCTTATCTGAATGCATTTGAACGTTTTTTTTACAACTAGAGGGTGTTAGTTTGTGTGCCATATAGATAGTATTGTGCTCACGCACATAGAATTTCTAGGAGTCAGCACTGATTGGCTAAAATGCAAGTCTGTAAAAAAAAATGAAATAAGGAGGCAGTCTGCAGAGGCTAAGATACAAGGTAATCACAGAGGTAAAAAGTGCATTAATATAATAGTGTTGGTTATGCAAAACTAGGGAATGGGTAATAAAGGGATTTGTCTATCTTTTTAAACAATAACAATTCTGGTGTAGACTGCCCCTTTAAGTTGTATATCAACTTGCTTTAAATACTAAAAAGGGTCATTAAAATATCACGTCTTATATTCCAAAAGAATTATGGTTAGTGGTACTCAGGGTGAATTCTATAAAACATAAAGTGCCATATTCTGGTAAGTTTTAAATGCTGCAAAATACAATAATAAGATGTGCTTAGATAAAATAGATGACTTTAGGAAGCAAACACAATGGGCTAGATTATGAGAGGGGCACAATATCTCAGTAATACCAATGCACATAAATGTGCGCTGGTATTACAGGTGCAACGCAATGTGAATGCGATCTTGCGTTCACATTGCTGAAAGCCAAGCGCTCATGAGAGTACGCTTCCATAGGCTCCGATTGGAGCCTCGTTTTCTGTGCTATCTAGCCATTTTGGGCTAGATTACAAGTGAGGCGCAACCTTCTGTGCTCTCACATTGGGGCAAAGCTGCAAATTTCCGCACATACGTTAAATACCCAGGATATTACAAGTTGAAAGTAAATGTGAACGCGCAAGTGATTTGCAATTTAGGAAAAGCTGGTGTTAAAATATGAGCAAACCTCAAAAGTGGAACAAAATAAATAGAAAAAAACATGCCACAGTACAGTAACGTATGAGGAATTTCTGATTAAAATGCATTGAAAAGTTATAAGGGTGAAAAGATATGAGAAATATACGTTTGAATTAATGTATTTATATGTGCATATATATATTTACATACATATAAACACATATAAATACAGATGTACAGATGTATAGAAATAAAACAAAATGTATGCTTACCTGATAAATTTATTTATTTCTGGAGACGGTGAGTCCACAGAATCATCAATTACTGTTGGTAATATCACTCCTGGCCAGCAGAAAGAGGCAAAGAGCACCACAGCTAAACTGTTAAGTATCACTCCCTTACCCACAACCCCCAGTCATTCGACCGAAGGGAAATGGAGAAAAAGGGAGCAACACAAGTTGCAGAGGTGCCTGAGGTTCAAGTAAAAAATATAACTGTCTATAAAAAGGGTGGGGCCGTGGACTCACTGTAACCAGAAAGAAATACATTTATCAGGTAAGTATGAATTTTGTTTTCTTTCTTAAGACACGGTGAGTCCACGGAATAATCAATTACTGTTGGGAAACAATACCCAAGCTAGAGGACACAGATGATTAGGAAGGGACAATGAAAAACAGAGAGTTGCACTCAACTAGGCTTAGAACTGAAGCTGGAAATACTTCCTTGCTTAGTCCTTCCTTACTCCCAGGGTACAAACTCTTTCTGCACACTATGCCTTTTACAAAGGTAAAATCTCTTGTAGCATATCAGTCTGACCCTGCTAAATGACAGTCCAGCGCCAAAATACCAGGCAAATCTCCTTTGAACAAGGGAAAGCAAACAACCCCCAAACTAACGTTTTGGGCTCTATGGGCCTCGTCAGTGAGGTGCAGTTGCATCCCTCTAAGGCATGTGTGCAAGGAGGCCATGTCTGGTTACCCCTTTTTCTCTTAGGGTGAAGGGACAAGACAAATAACCTGAACAGAAGGCACCCCTGCTTGCAAAACCTTTCTCCCATAGGAAGCCTCAGCTGAGGCAAAAGTATCAAATTTGGAAAATTTGGAAAAAGTATGCAGAGGAGACCAAGTTGCCGCCTTGCAAATCTGTTCCACAGAAGCCTCATTCTTGAACGCCCAAGAAGAAGAAACAGCCCTAGTGAAATGAGCTGTAATTCTCTCAGGAGGCTGCTGTCCAGCAGTCTCATAGGTCAAACAAATTATATTTCTCAACCAGAGAGAAAGAGAAGTAGCTGTAGCTTTCTGACCTTTATGTTTCCCAGATAAACAAACAAACAAGGCAGAAGACTGGCGGAAATCCTTAGTTGCCTGTAGGTAGAATTTCAGGGCACGCACAACATCTAAGTTGTGCAACAAACATTCGTTATGGGAAGAGGGATTAGGACATAGAGAAGGAACAACAATTTCCTGATTAATATTCCTATCTGAAACAACTTTAGGAAGGAACCCCAATTTAGTACGAAGGACCACCTTATCACCATAAAAAATAAGATATGGAGATTCATATTCCAAAGCTGAGAGGTCCGAGACTCGCCGAGCCGAAGAAATAGCAACAAGAAATAAAACCTTCAAAGATAACAATTTAATATCTATAGAATGCATAGGCTCAAACGGAGTCTGCTGCAAAAGTTTAAGAATAAGGTTAAGGCTCCAAGGTGGAGAAACTGACTTAAACACAGGCTTGAATCTAATCAGGGCCTGACAAAAAGATTGCACATCTGGCACATCCGCCAGACGCTTATGTAGCAAAATGGACAGAGCAGAAATCTGACCCTTCAGAGTACTTGCTGACAAACCCTTCTCCAGACCCTCCTGGAGAAAAGACAATATCTTAGGAATCCTGACCTTAATCCAAGAGTAGTCCTTGTATTCACACCAAAAAAGGTATTTACGCCATATTTTATGGTAAATCTTCCTAGTAACAGGCTTGCAAGCCTGAATCATGGTCTCAATGACCAACTCAGAAAACTTACGCTTAGACAGAATTAAGCATTCAATCTCCAAGAAGTCAGCTTCAGAGAAACCAGATTTGGATGAAGGAAGGGACCCTGAAGTAGAAGGTCCTTTCTCAGAGGCAGTCTCCAAGGTGGAAGAGATGGCATTTCTACTAGATCTGCATACCAAATCCTGCGTGGCTACGCAGGAGCTACGAGCATCACTGATGCTCTCTCCTGCTTGATACGAGCAATGACTCGTGGTAGGAGAGCAAACAGAGGAAACAGGTATGCCAATCTGAAATTCCAAGGGACCGCCAGAGCATCTATCAGAGCTGCCTGTGGATACCTTGACCTCGAACCATACCTCAGGAGTTTGGCATTCTGCCGAGACACCATCAGGTCCAGCTCCGGTAATCCCCATTTTAAGATCAGGCTGGAGAAAATCTCTGGATGGAGTTCCCACTCCCCAGGATGAAAAGTCTGTCTGCTCAGAAAATCTGTTTCCCAGTTTTCCACTCCTGGAATGTGAATGGCAGATAGAAAGCAGTTGTGAGCTTCCGCCCACAAGATAATTCGGGACACTTCCTTCATGGCTAAGGAACTCTGAGTTACTCCCTAATGGTTAATGTAAGCCACTGAAGTTATGTTGTCTGACTGGAACCTTATAAACTGGACTGAAGACAATTGAGGCCAGGCCATCAGAGTATTGAAAATTGCTCTCAACTCCAAGATGTTTATGGGGAGAGCAGATTCCTCCCGAGTCCACAGTCCCTGAGCTTTTAAAGAGGCCCAAACTGCTCTCCAGCCAAGCAGACTATCGTCCGTGGTGACAATCACCCAGGAAGGTCTTCGAAAACATGTACGCTGAGACAGATTTTCCTGAGAAAGCTACCAAGGGAGAGAATCTCTTGTGAACTGATCCAGATCTATCCTCTGATATAGATCTTTATGATCCTCGTTCCATTGCCTGAGCATGCAAATTTGTAGAGCTCTCAAATCAAACCGAGCAAAGGGAACAATATCCATGCAAGCAACCACTAGTCCAATTACCTCCATACATTGAGCCACTGATGGTCGAACAGAAGATTGCAGGGAGAGCCAAGAGGAGAGGATCTTAAATTTTCTGACCTCCGTCAGAAATATTTTCATTAATAGGGAGTCTTTTATAGTCCCTAAAAACACTACCCTTGTGGCTGGAACAAGGGAAGTCTTTTCCAGATTTACTATCCAACCATGGGAGCAAAGAAAGGACAACCAGACCTCCGTGTGGGATTTTGCTTGATGAAAATATGGCACCTGGATCAGTATGTCGTCTAGATAGGGAGCAACTGCAATACCTTGAGACCTGACCACTGCCAAGAGAGATCCCAGAACCTTTGAAAAAATAGCTTTTGTTTGCTTGTTTTGTGTTCTAAACGTGTTAAGAGAAGAGCTGATGTATGACAGGTAAAACCCTCCTAGGCTGGCCGGGCTCCTGGAACTCCCGGTTGGCCGCCTCACAACGCACACCCGCCTAACCCATCTCAGGCTGGCTGGACTCCTGGAACTCCCAGTCGGCCACAGAACAGCAGGACACCCACTAAATTTACCTGTGGTCGCTCCAGCAACCATGTGCCCCAGAGCTCAGCTCTTTTGGGGATTAGTAGCCCCTAGGGAGGACAAGAGGTGAGGTTGGGAACTGGGTTTTTTGACACCCCTACCTCCATAACTTCAACGGGCTGTATTTCCACTCACCAGTGACAAATCATTTTTAGACTGTGGTATCTGGGGACAGAGAGCTTTAAAATGACACCCTGGAAGTGCTGCTGCTCCCCGGGATCACCCTAAAACCGCCACCACTGTGTCCTGGGATTATGTGGGATCGTGGCTGCTATGGAGGTGCTGGTCTGTCTGGAGGGGCGGGAATGGCGGGAAAATTGTGGGATTGTCCATTTTCTTATAATGATGAGCTTTGTGTATAAAAGGATTGTGTGTTTTCAATAAAATCAGTTCCTGTTTTCACCTGAATGCTAGTATGTCTAATAATTTGGGTGGGCTCCTGCTAAAATCACTTTCCTGGGCTACATAGCAGCCTGTTCCAGGCAGAGGAAGGACCCTCTGACAGAGCTACCTAGTCTGGGTAGCCGGAGTCTGCCACAGGGTGGGACCCTGAGTACTGGTGCTGTCAGGCATCAGGGGTGGCTACAGGCTGTGGTCACTTTCCAGCTACATAGCTGCAGTTGGCAGGGAGGAAGCAGGATCCACTTGGCGGAGGTACCCAGTCCGGGTAGCCGAGGTATCCGTCACACATCCTATAGATCTATGGTCATCATGAACTGACCCTCTTGCACTAGGAAGATTGTAATGAATTGTCTTAATTTTGAAAGACGGTACTCTGAAAATTTTGTTTAAACACATTAGCCCTAGAATAGGTCTGAAAGTTCCCGTTTTTTTGGGAACAACAAACAGATTGGAATAACACCCTAGACCTTGTTCCTGAACTGGAACAGGTACAATTACTCCCAGGGAGGATAGATCTTGAACACATTTCAAGAACGCCCCTCTCTTTGTCTGGTCTGTAGATAATCTTGAGAGGTGAAACCTGCCCCTGGGAGGAAACATCTTGAATTCCAATTTATAACCCTGTGATACTATGTCCACAGTCCAAGGATCTGGGACATCTCGTTTTCAAGCTTGAGAGAACTGAGAAAGTCTGCCCCCCACTAGATCTGATCCCGGATCTGGGAGCAAACCCTTCATGCAGATTTAGAGTCAGCTGTGGGCTTCTTGGATTGCTTCCCCTTTGTGCCAAGACTGATTGGGTTTCCAAGAGGGTTTGGATCGATCCTGTTTGGTAGACGTAGGGGAAGACTTACCTCTGAAGTTACGAAAGGAACGAAAATTACTCTGATGACCTTTTGTTCTATTCTTCTTATCTTGAGGTAGAAAAGACCCTTTTTCACCCGTAATATCTGAAATAATTTTTGCTAGATCTGGACCAAACAATACCTTTCCCTTATAAGGAAGAGCCAAAAGTTCGACCTTTGAGGAGACATCTGCTGACCAAGATTTCAGCCACAAGGCTCTACGGCCTAATACGGCAAAACTAGATGACATAGCACTAAATATAATCACCTGTAAAAAAGCATCCAAACTAAAAGAATTAGCTAGCTTAAGAGCTTTAATTCTGTCTTGAATCTCATCTAAAGAGAGTCAAATAATGCATCAAACCAGTAAGATGCAGCACTAGTCACTGTGGCAATACATACTGCAGGTTGCCATAAAAGACCTAGATGAATGTAAATTCTCTTTAAATAAACCTCCATCTTCTTGTCCATGGGGTCCTTAAAAGAGCAGCTATCCTCAATGGGAATAGTCATCCCTTTGACCAGAGTCAACATACCTTTCTTAGATGAAAGGGTTAAATAGTCTCTTACTTCTCATTAAAAAGGAAAAATTGTGTGTATTTTAATTTAATTTTTAAGGGATTTACAGTCCTGTTGGCAGAGAAAGGGTTCTCTGATATTTATTCTTTTCCTACTATGAGTTACTTTAAGCCTCTAGCAGGGTTTAGTTTTAGTAGCAACTAGGAAGCAGTTGTCTGTGACATTTTTTTGCACCTCTCTGTGGCGCAGTTTAGTTTGTAGCGATCACATGACCCTTGTCTGCGTATTGCATCAGTCTGGTGCCGACAACGATAAGAGACTTCTGAGGAAGACAGATTGTTTTATATGGTCTCCGGAGTTGGTGCAAGGTAGGCACCTCAGCTAATACTGAGGTGTGGGGATTCCTGAAGAAATAATTGGTTTGTTATGATCGTTTTGTGAACGGTTATTGTATTCTGTGGGAATAAACACAATACCCTAGCTGCAGAGGAATTTATATATGGATATAAATAAATCCTTTTTACTTTTTCCGAATTTTATAGTATTGTTGTCTTAAGAAAGAAATACATATATCTCAATGTGATCCTGCGCTTAGGCTAGCAGGAACTGGCAGCAGTTCAAAATGAGGCTCCATTAAAGGGACATTAAACACTAAGGGCTAGATTACAAGTTCAGTGCTAATTTATTGCACGTCCGCAAATGGGCAAATTTACAAGTGGCTGGTATTGCTACTTCCAGCTTGCAGTAGCAATTAGCGCTCAGAAAATTAACCAGAGATCAGATCTCTGGTTAATTTTCTAAAACTGTCCCAAATGCCCCCAAAAAATGGTACTGAAAAGTGCCTTTACATTTTGCTCTATGGGAACTGTGTGTTCCCTGTAAATATATATATGTATATGCTTATGCTGGTATTACACAGTTGAGCGCAAATATTGCTTTAGCGTAAGCAATATTTTGCGCTCAACTCATAATCTGGCCCTAAATAAATCATTGCTTGAATAATGTATTTATTGCAAAGTTTAGCCTGAGAATAATTTGTACATGTATTTTTAAAAATTATATTAGTTGTTCAAATATTGAAAAAAAATAAGGGTAAAGATAAAGTCCATAAAGAAGCGGGAGCCGCCATATTGCAACTTAGGTTACCTTCTCTGCTGAGGCCAATTAGGAATGTTTAGAAATGGCTTACAGCTGTGTCTGCACTTCCATGTTTAACATTGATTGAAAAGACCACAATATTTCAAATTAAATTACAGGAAAGGAGGACAAAATAAATAATAAAAATATATTGCAAAATTATTATACTACATGTAATAAAACCATTTATAATAATATCTTGAGGTGTTTAATGTCCCTTTAAAGTCTATGGGGATTGAGGAAATGTGATTGCAAATTCACAGATTTTTTTTGTTTGTTTGCTTTTAACCGCAAAGCTGTGACTGTTAAAGGGACATTAAACACTTAATAAATGCTAGATAGAATGATGCATTCATAGAAAAGATTAGCCTGAGAATAACATAGCTATTTAAATATTGACAAAATAATTGTAAAGTTTTAGTGTCTATAAAACAATGGGAGCTGCCATGTTGTAACTTAGGTTACCTTCTGTGCTGTGGCTAATAAGGGACAGTTATAAATAGGTCACTAGAGTGTGCAGCAAATGGCTGTGTGGAATATAACGGTGTCCTGCACTTCCATTTCTAACAGGAACTGAAAAGCTCACAATTTCAGAATGGAATTACAGGAAAAGGGAACAAAATAAATAATGAAAACTGAGGACATTTCTTGGACATTCTATCAATCCAAAAATCATTTATTTAAATAGTATCAATAAGACACAGTTGATATCACACCTGAGCTGAGAGATCCACTCAAAGTCATTAACGCTGTTGACATTTTCTTCTATGAGTCGAGCAGCAACATCTTTTGCATGGACCTCGATCACGATCAAGGCAGACAGCACAGAACGCTGCATGCGTGACAGCTTTCCCCGCACCAAGGCAACAAGGTCACTTAGCTACAGAGATAACAACGTTATAAAGTAGGAAATAATGCAGGAATGAAAAGCCAAAATTCACAATATGTGAGAAATCTTATCATATAATGCCAGTTTATTTAATTAAAGGGATAGTCTAATCAAAATTACACTTTCATGATTCAGATAGAGCTGCAATTTTAAGTGACTTTCTAATTTACTCCTATTATCAATTTTTTTTTTTTCTCTTGGAATCTTTATTTGAATGTAAGCTTATGAGCCAGCTTATTTTTGGTTCAGCACCGGGGTAGCGCTTGATGATTGGTGGCTACATTTAGACACCAATCAGAAAGTGCTACCCAGGTGCAGAACCAAAAATACCCCAGCTCCTATGCTTACATTCTTGCTTTTTCGAATAAAGATACCAAGAGAATGAAGAAAAATTGATCATAGGAGTAAATTAGAAAGTTGCTTTAAATTGCATTCTCTATCATGAAAGTTTAATTCTGACTAGACTATTCCTTTAAAATGAAAATGTCTTCCTCTTTTTTCAGAAGTTCCAAAACCCCCAAATTTGCTCAATTTTCAAACTACTGATACAACAGGGCTGCAACCCTTTGCCTTTCTTATGGGTAACTAGGGTTGCCATCTAGCTGGTGTTATACCAAATACATGGTCTTTTTAAAAGTCCATGGGTTAGACAAAGCATGCCATTTTATAAGGCTTTTCAATCTGCTTCTATTATGAAATTTACTTTGTACTTTTGGCATCCATTGTTGAAAAAGCATAACTAGACAGGCTCAGGAGCAGCAATGTACTAACTGATGAAGGTGGCTACACACATATGCATTTTTTGATTGTCTCACCAGATGTGCTCAGCTAAGTCCCAGCAGTTATGGCACTGTTATTATCAACACTATTGTGAGTGTGTTGGTATCTCATTTTAACGATTATTTAAATTCAAATCAGTCCTAGATTTAGTTTCTTTAATTGTGCTGCATTATTATGTATGCAAATGTTTGTTAATTAGCACGGCCACCATTTTTATCTAAGAAAGGTGTCAACACTATGAGTAACATTTATGTGCCTAGTGTGGAATGTCTTATAGAATTAAACTCTGATATTCCCATTTGATAATTTACTTATGTAGTATTGCTTGGAAGAAAATATCCCACTGATCTGAAATGAGAATATGTAAGTGCATTACCGCACCAATTTCATAATGTTATTTAAAAAACAAATATATATATATATATATATATATATATATAATTTCACTATTATTTTCTGCTCTCCACTCTTTGCCTTTTTATTACTTGTTATTGTCATATTTTTTTCTGTACTTTAAAATTGAATCCTAACAAACACCCAAACACTAAAGGTAAAAACTAAGAAAACATTTTTTTACATTTTGTCCTGAACTGGAAAGCCAATTTAGTATTAAAGTATTAAAGGGGCAGGAAACCCCAATAATTTAATTGATTATTCGGATAGAACATATAATTTTAATGGGATATAAAACACAATTTTTTTCTGTCATGATTCAGATAGACACATGAGATTGTAAACAACTTTCTAATTTGTTTTCTATTTTTCTTCATTCTCTTTGTATCTTTTGTTGAAAAGCAGGATGTTTGATTAGGAGCCGGCCCATTTCTGGAGCACTATATGGCAGCACTATTGCAAGAATGTTATTTATTTGCAAGAACACTAGATGGCAGCACTATTGCACAAATGTTATTTATTTGCAAGAACACTAGATGGCAGCAGTATTGCACAAATGTTATTTATTTGCAAGAACACTAGATGGCAGCAGTATTGCACAAATGTTATTTATTTGCAAGAACACTAGATGGCAGCAGTATTGCAAGAATGTTATTTATTTGCAAGAACACTAGATGGCAGCAGTATTGCACAAATGTTATTTATTTGCAAGAACACTAGATGGCAGCAGTATTGCACAAATGTTATTTATTTGCAAGAACACTAGATGGCAGCAGTATTGCACAAATGTTATTTATTTGCAAGAACACTAGATGGCAGCAGTATTGCACAAATGTTATTTATTTGCAAGAACACTAGATGGCAGCAGTATTGCAAGAATGTTATTTATTTGCAAGAACACTAGATGGCAGCAGTATTGCACAAATGTTATTTATTTGCAAGAACACTAGATGGCAGCAGTATTGCAAGAATGTTATTTATTTGCAAGAGCACTAGATGGCAGCAGTATTGCACAAATGTTATTTATTTGCAAGAACACTAGATGACAGCAGTATTGCAAGAATGTTATTTATGTGCAAGAGCACTAGATGGCAGCAGTATTGCAATAATGCTATTTATTTGCAAGAGCACTAGATGGCAGCAGTATTGCAAGAATGTTATGTATTTGCAAGAGCACTAGATGGCAGCAGTATTACAAGAATGTTATTTATTTGCAAGAGCACTAGATGGCAGCAGTATTGCAAGAATGTTATTTATTTGCAAGAGCACTAGATGGCAGCAGTATTGCAAGAATGTTATTTATTTGCAAGAGCACTAGATGGCAGCAGTATTACAAGAATGTTATTTATTTGCAAGAGCACTAGATGGCAGCAGTATTGCAAGAATGTTATTTATTTGCAAGAGCACTAGATGGCAGCACTATTGCAAGAATGTTATTTATTTGCAAGAGCACTAGATGGCAGCACTATTGCAATAATGGTATTTATTTGCAAGAGCACTAGTTGGCAGCACTATTTCCTGCCATGTAGTGCTGCAGATGCCTTCCTAGGGAATTTGATAATAGAAGTAAATAGGAACCTTTTTTTTTTTTTTAAACTGCATGCTCTGTCTGAATCACAAAAGAACATTTTTGGGTTTCATATCCCTTTAAACAAATTTCAAATGTACTTTTATTATCAAATGTGTTTCATTTTCTTGTTATTTTTTTGCTGAAGGAACAGCATTGCACTTCTGGCAGCTAGTTAAACACATCTAGTTAGCCAATCACAAGAGACAAATGTGTGCAGGCACCAATAAGCAGGCAGCTCCCACTAGTGTAGTATATGTGCATATTCTTTTTCAATAAGGGATACCAAGAGAACGAAGCACATTTGAAAATAGAAGTGGATTTAAAAGTGTCTTAAAATTGCATGTTCTAGCTGAATCATTCTAGTTTAATTTTGACTTTCCTATCCATTTAAGTTTGAAAAAAATAAATATATATAATATATTTTGAAATACTGAAACAAAGACTTAACAAACTTGTCAAGAAAGGGTTGTGCAGTGTTAATGAAACCACATACAAGCATACAATGCAACAAATAGTTTGTGGGAGAAATGTTACAATACGACATTGTCTTGTATGCCAAAAATATGGTATTTTAATTTCAGGGAGAAAATGTCAGATGGTTAGTAAGAGGTTCCTCTTTGCTAGCTCTCCAATCTACAAGTTCTTCCACCACCCCCTGCGTTCTTGCACAATATTACCACAACCCTTCTTTCACTCCATCTAGTCGGACTACACCATGTATTTGGCATATAAGAAGCACACAATGAGAAAATTTATAAAATAAAGTAATGAAAACATTACAGGGAGTGCAGAATTATTAGGCAAGTTGTATTTTTGAGGATTAATTTTATTATTGAACAACAACCATGTTCTCAATGAACCCAAAAAACTCATTAATATCAAAGCTGAATAGTTTTGGAAGTAGTTTTTAGTTTGTTTTTAGTTATAGCTATTTTAGGGGGATATCTGTGTGTGCAGGTGACTATTACTGTGCATAATTATTAGGCAACTTAACAAAAAACACATATATACCCATTTCAATTATTTATTTTTACCAGTGAAACCAATATAACATCTCAACATTCACAAATATACATTTCTGACATTCAAAAACAAAACAAAAACAAATCAGTGACCAATATAGCCACCTTTCTTTGCAAGGACACTCAAAAGCCTGCCATCCATGGATTCTGTCAGTGTTTTGATCTGTTCACCATCAACATTGCATGCAGCAGCAACCACAGCCTCCCAGACACTGTTCAGAGAGGTGTACTGTTTTCCCTCCTTGTAAATCTCTCATTTGATGATGGACCACAGGTTCTCAATGGGGTTCAGATCAGGTGAACAAGGAGGCCATGTCATTAGATTTTCTTCTTTTATACCCTTTCTTGACAGCCACGCTGTGTAGTACTTGGACGCGTGTGATGGAGCATTGTCCTGCATGAAAATCATGTTTTTCTTGAAGGATGCAGACTTCTTCCTGTACCACTGCTTGAAGAAGGTGTCTTCCAGAAACTGGCAGTAGGACTGGGAGTTGAGCTTGACTCCATCCTCAACCCGAAAAGGCCCCACAAGCTCATCTTTGATGATACCAGCCCAAACCAGTACTCCACCTCCACCTTGCTGGCGTCTGAGTCGGACTGGAGCTCTCTGCCCTTTACCAATCCAGCCACGGGCCCATCCATCTGGCCCATCAAGACTCACTCTCATTTCATCAGTCCATAAAACCTTAGAAAAATCAGTCTTGAGATATTTCTTGGCCCAGTCTTGACGTTTCAGCTTGTGTGTCTTGTTCAGTGGTGGTCGTCTTTCAGCCTTTCTTACCTTGGCCATGTCTCTGAGTATTGCACACCTTGTGCTTTTGGGCACTCCAGTGATGTTGCAGCTCTGAAATATGGCCAAACTGGTGGCAAGTGGCATCTTGGCAGCTGCACGCTTGACTTTTCTCAGTTCATGGGCAGTTATTTTGCGCCTTGGTTTTTCCACACGCTTCTTGCGACCCTGTTGACTATTTTGAATGAAACGCTTGATTGTTCGATGATCACGCTTCAGAAGCTTTGCAATTTTAAGAGTGCTGCATCCCTCTGCAAGATATCTCACTATTTTTGACTTTTCTGAGCCTGTCAAGTCCTTCTTTTGACCCATTTTGCCAAAGGAAAGGAAGTTGCCTAATAATTATGCACACCTGATATAGGGTGTTGATGTCATTAGACCACACCCCTTCTCATTACAGAGATGCACATCACCTAATATGCTTAATTGGTAGTAGGCTTTCGAGCCTATACAGCTTGGAGTAAGACAACATGCATAAAGAGGATGATGTGGTCAAAATACTCATTTGCCTAATAATTCTGCACTCCCTGTATAGTGCTAGATGTGCCCTGAATACTTATTTGTATACGTAAAAGTAAATGAGCGCTGTCATAAACAAACACTGACCTGAGTTTCAAGCTGTGGATAGAGCTTTGTGGACAAATTCCCCGCTTCCAAAGCCTCAGAAACATCTTTAGTCCAGAATGCTTGACACCCAGCTATAACCACTTGGCCAGGCCAGTTCATCACCCAATCTGTTCGCAGTGTCTGGAAGAAAAAGCTTTCTTAGCTAAGGCTATACAAGACAAATCATACAGAGGACTGCAGACCTTACCTCAGGGTACATCATGATAGACCTCTCTATGTGATCGCGCACACTGGCCTTCATAACCTGCTCTACCTTCCGCAACCAGTCTTCCACATTGCCGGTAGGATAAATGGGGGAACATAGTTTGACTTCCTCCCCCTCTCCTGAGTACATGTGTGTAATCTGTAGATCTGGCTGGAATAGCAGCTGCGGATAGATCAGTAAAGATACTCAGAAGGGCAGTCAATTTGATCACTAACAAGTTGTAAAGACAAATGAAAAGTAATTCATATGTCAATGTAATGTGAAGTAACAAATGTGAAGAACAAACACAAAAAAAATATGTAAAGCTCAACCCTAATAATGACTAAAACAATTTAACTATAGTGCAACCTAGAGAACTGTTCAGTAATAAATGCAAAAAGAAAGAAGATTGCACCGACACGTGCAATCTCAAAGTCTAGGATAATTAGCACATATAGAAACAAAGACCAATATTTCAATGCAAAAAATATCTTTTATGTAGTATCAAAATGTCATATACATAAAAAGTGCACACGATAAATAAAAAACATCCATACACACTTCCATACATACTAATGGGGTTCCCCAAAATGTAGCAAGAGCTAGCATATAAATGTGGTGCACCAAATACTAACACTGGAGGCTGTAGATCACAAAAAACACAACAGAGGCTGATATCATGCAGTTAGTCAATGCAAATTTTTGCATAAGCAAGATGAAGAAAGAGTTAAGCTTCAGCGTGTTATTCAAAGGATTGCAAGCAAGATGTAATGATGCAATGAAAAGGTGAGCAACAGACCCAGCCAAACATAGTTATTCTGTAGAAATAATGTTTCAAAGTGGTGCATGTAGTCGTCAGTATAGACTTAATCCACAATAAGAATAAACCATGGCCATAGCAAAGTCACTTGTAAATCCCAAACAGATGATAAATATGTGGGAGTACACAGACAGGTAATCACATACCAGCCGCACCGAGCGGCAAACTTTGTTTCCAAAGTCGGGTAATCCTCATCCGTCCGTGTAGTAGATTGACAGAATGGCAAGTGTTATTTCCAAATACCACCATGGAGCTCTGCATACATCAGGGGACCTTCCCAACGGGGAACAGCGGTATGAAGTATCGACCTCACCAACGCATCCCTGTGCGCATTTCGCTCCACTCTCGTGGTCGCTCTGAGCTTCTTCCGGGTCTGACGTAACTGCAGCAGACACGTTCATTTATTGGTTGTTCTAACCACATGGTTTAGAGGCTTGTTTCATTGACATTGTGAAAACGATTCTTATTGGTTAAGAGTAACAAACTGCAAAGTCCAGCTGATAATGTATTATACAAATTTAGTTATTTGAGCCGCTATTTGCTAGGTTATTATAAGCGAATACAGCCTCTAAAATAAACAATTGTACAGCTGCAGAACATACTATTCATTCAAACTCACATTCATACATTTACCCTGCTAACAAATTGCAGGATATACAAATTTTATTCACAGGAACTGATTAGTTACATAATAAAGTTAATCAAAGTTATATTTAACCTTTAAGAATTAGCTGGTTAATTTTTGTCCGCAGATCACGGGTGATCAATACCCTAAAACGTCATGATTATGAGCATAGATATAAAAAAGAGGAAGAGAGTGTTAGTTCAAAAAGGAAGTAAACTCTATTTTCTCATTTAATCCATTGTGGGATAGTGTATTAAGATAATATATCCAATGGGTTTCTTTTTGTAGTAGAATCGTATCTATGTCTCCTCCCCTCTTACTGGATTTTACTGTCTCAATCCCAATACATTTTAAGCAGTCTGTCCTAGACTGGTGGTACTGGGCAAAATGCCTGGCTATAGGACTATCAATATTGAAATCTTTAACATCATCACAATGTTCGGTTATTCGATAGCGGAATTCTCTATAGGTCTTGCCTACATAGAAAAGGGGGCAGGAGCATGACAACAGATATATTACACCTGTTGTTGAACAGTTTACAAAGGATTTAATTTGGTAGGTTAAATTTGTATTACTTGCAAAGGTTTTAGTTCTTTTTACAAATTGGCAACTAACACAGTGGTTGCATGGGGGACATCCCACAATCTTCTGTGAGTGTACCTCTAGCCAATTGGTATTTCTAACTTGGTTGAATTTCACTCCTAACCAAAAAATCTTTCAAATTTCAAGCCCTACGTGCTGTCATGAGGGGATATTCTCCAACATGTTCTTTTAGCACAGGGTTTAAGGACAGTAAATGCCAATTTTTCTGTAATATATTTCTAATCTTCCCCCAATGGGAGTTGTATCTCGTAATATATCTTATTTTTGCTCCTGTAGTATCATTTTCACTCACTTTATTTTGAAATAGAAGATCCCTTCTATTAGTATTTCTTGCTCTAAAGAGGACTCTTTACACATCTTCGGGAGTATCCTCTAGCATAAAATCTCTCAGCCATCTCAAAAGCCTGCCTGTTGAAGATCCCTTCATCAGTACAGATACAATGTAATCTTAAAAACTGCCCATAAGGGATGCTTTTTTTCAGATTTTCCGGATGATGGCTGGAACACAACAGGAGACTATTGGATGCAGTGGGTTTCCTATAAACTTGAGTTACAATCAGATTCTCCTTTCTGCCAACCAGGAGATCCAGAAAACTGATTTCATTGACATCATAACTGCAAGTTAGAAAGATATTGAGATCATTTTGATTAAGGACAGAAACAAAGTTCAAGAGTTCTTGTTCAGTGCCATCCCATAAAATGAGAATATCGTCGGCATAGCGGATCCAGAGGGCCACATGTGCATCAACCCACCCTGAGTGTTCGCCAAACACAATGTTATCTTCCCACCACCCAAGGTGAAGGCAGGCATAGGTTGGTGCACATGTGGCCCCCATGGCTGTACCGTGTTTTTGTTTGTAATATATCCCATTAAAAAGGAAAATATTATTAGACAGGACGAAATCCAGGAGATCAACAACAAATTGTATGTGTTTCACATATCCTGGTCCTCTAGTTGTTAGGTATGACTTACAGGCTTTAATTCCAACTGAATGCGGAATAGAGGAGTACAAAGACTTGACATCCAGAGAAACAAGCAACATGTTATCTGATATTGTTATGCCATCCAGTTTCTTAATCACATCAGTGGAATCCTGTACAAAACTATGAAGTTCGAGGACAAATGGTTTTAAGAAAAAATCAATATATCTACTGATACCCTCAGTTGGACCGCCAATCCCAGAAATAATGGGACGGCCTGGTGGTTTAACCATGGACTTAAAGGTGAGCGGAAAGCTTTAGAAGACTTGCTATGCCATAAAGAGCTGGTGATAAAACCAGCCGACAAGGGTGGAAACGTGGTCATTCTTCATCAGGGTTATTATGTTAGTGAGGCAATGCGCCAACTCCAGGATCAGGAACAATATACATCAGTAACTTTTGATGACTTCCAGAGATCTCACAATGAATTGCTATTCATGCTTAATGACGCGAGAAGGTACAACTTAATCACTAGCCAAGAGCAAGGATATATGTATAATGCCAAACCAGTAACTCCAGTCTTCTATTGGATACCGAAACTACATAAGTCCATGGTTAAACCACCAGGCCGTCCCATTATTTCTGGGTTTTGTACAGGATTCCACTGATGTGATTAAGAAACTGGATGGCATAACAATATCAGATAACATGTTGTTTGTTTCTCTGGATGTCGAGTCTTTGTACTCCTCTACTCCGCATTCAGTTGGAATTAAAGCCTGTAAGTCATACCTAACAACTAGAGGACCAGGATATGTGAAACACACACAATTTGTTGTTGATCTCCTGGATTTCGTCCTGTCGAATAATATTTTCCTTTTTAATGGAAGATATTACAAACAAAAACGCGGTACGGCCATGGGGGCCACATGTGCACCAACATATGCCTGCCTTCACCTTGGGTGGTGGGAAGATAACATTGTGTTTGGCAAACACTTAGGGTGGGTTGATGCACATGTGGAATCAACCGGAAAATCTGAAAAAAAGCATCCCTTTTGGGCAGTTTTTAAGATTATGTCGTATCTGTACTGATGAAGGGATCTTCAACAGGCAGGCTTTTGAGATGGCTGAGAGATTTTATGCTAGAGGATACTCCCGAAGATGTGTAAAAAGAGCCCTCTTTAGGGCAAGAAATACTAATAGAAGGGATCTTCTATTTCAAAATAAAGTGAGTGAAAATGATACTACAGGAGCAAAAATAAGACATATCACAAGATAAAACTCCCATTGGGGGAAGATTAGAAATATATTACAGAAAAATTGGCATTTACTGTCCTTAGACCCTGTGCTAAAAGAACATGTTGGAGAATACCCCCTCATGACAGCACGTAGGGCTAGAAATTTGAAAGATTTTTTGGTTAGGAGTGAGTTCAACCAAGTTAGAAATACCAATTGGCTAGAGGTACACTCACAGAAGATTGTGGGATGTTCCCCATGCAACCACTGTGTTTGTTGCCAATTTGTAAAAAGAACTAAAACCTTTGCAAGTAATACAAATAAAACCTACCAAATTAAATCCTTTGTAAACTGTTCAACAACAGGTGTAATATATCTGTTGTCATGCTCCTGCCCCCTTTTCTATGTAGGCAAGACCTATAGAGAATTCTGCTCTCGAATAACCGAACATTGTGATGATGTTAAACATTTCAATATTGATAGTCCTATAGCCAGACATTTTGCACAGTACCACCAGTCTAGGACAGACTGCTTAAAATTTATTGGGATTGAGACAGTAAAATCCAGTAAGAGGGGAGGAGACATAGATATGAGTCTACTACAAAAAGAAACCTGTTGGATATATTATCTTAATACACAATCCCACAATGGATTAAATGAGAAAATAGAGATTGCTTCCTTTTTGAACTAACACTCTCTTCCTCTTTTTTATATCTATGCTCATAGTCATGACATTTTAGGGTATTGATCACCCGTGATCTGAGGACAAACATTAACCAGCTAATTCTTAAAGGTTAAATATAACATCGATTAACTTTATTATGTAACTAATCAGTTCCTGTTAATAAAATTTGTATATTCTGCAATTTGTTAGCAGGGTAAATGTATGAATGTGAGTTTGAATGAATAGTATGTTCTGCAGCTGTACAATTGTTTATTTTAGAGGCTGTATATAATAACCTAGCAAATAGCGGCTCAAATAACTAAATTTGTATAATACATTATCAGCTGGACTTTGCAATTTGTTACTCTTAACCAATAAGAAACATTTTCGCAATGTCAATGAAACAAGCCTCTAAACCATGTGGTTTGAACAACCAATAAATGAACTTGTCTGCTGCAGTTACGTCAGACCCGGAAGAAGCTCCGAGCGACCACGAGAGTGGAGCGAAACACGCACAGGGACGCGTTGGTAAGGTCGATACTTCATACCGCTTTTCCCCATTGGGAAGGTCCCCTGATGTATGCAGAGCTCCATGGTGGTATTTGGAAATAACACTTGCCATTCTGTCAATCTACTACACGGACGGATGAGGATTACCTGACTTTGGAAACAAAGTTTGCCGCTCGGTGCGGCTGGTATGTGATTACCTGTCTGTGTACTCCCACATATTTATCATCTGTTTGGGATTTACAAGTGACTTTGCTATGGCCATGGTTTATTCTTATTGTGGATTAAGTCTATACTGACGACTACATGCACCACTTTGAAACATTATTTCTACAGAATAACTATGTTTGGCTGGGTCTGTTGCTCACCTTTTCATTGCATCATTACATCTTGCTTGCAATCCTTTGAATAACACGCTGAAGCTTAACTCTTTCTTCATCTTGCTTATGCAAAAACAGAATTTATGTTTACCTGATAAATTTCTTTCTCCTATGGTGTATTCGGTCCACGGCTTCATCCTTACTTGTGGGATATTCTCAATCCCTACAGGAAGTGGCAAAGAGAGCACACAGCAGAGCTGTCCATATAGCTCCCCTCAGGCTCCGCCCCCCCAGTCATTCGACCGACGGTTAGGAGAAAAAGGAGAACCATAGGGTGCAGTGGTGACTGTAGTTTTAGAAAAATAAATTTTAGCCTGACTAAAATGCCAGGGTGGGCTGTGGACCGGATACACCGTAGGAGAAAGAAATTTATCAGGTAAACATAAATTCTGTTTTCTCCTACATTGGTGTATCCGGTCCACAGCTTCATCCTTACTTGTGGGAACCAATACCAAAGCTTTAGGACACGGATGAAGGGAGGGAACAAGTCAGGTAACCTAAACGGAAGGCACCACTGCTTGTAAAACCTTTCTCCCAAAAGTATCGAATTTGTAAAATTTGGCAAATGTATGCAGAGAAGACCGAGTCGCTGCCTTACAGATCTGTTCAACAGAAGCCTCATTCTTGAAAGCCCATGTGGAAGCCACAGCTCTAGTAGAGTGAGCTGTAATTCGTTCAGGGGGCTGCCTTCCAGCAGTCTCATAAGCCAACCGGATGATGCTTTTCAGCCAGAAAGACAGAGAGGTCGCAGTCGCCTTTTGACCTCTCCTCTTGCCAGAATAGACGACAAACAAGGACGATGTTTGTCTGAAGTCTTTAGTTGCTTTTAGATAGAACTTTAAAGCACGAACCACATCAAGATTGTGCAACAGAGGTTCCTTGTTAGAAACTGGGTTAGGACACAGAGAAGGAACAACTATCTCCTGGTTAATATTCTTATTGGAAACCACTTTTGGAAGAAAACCAGGTTTGGTACGTAAAACAACCTTATCTGCATGGAACACCAGGTAAGGTGAATTACACTGCAAAGCAGACAATTCAGAAACTCTTCAAGCAGAAGAAATAGCTACCAAAAACAAAACTTTCAAAGATAATAACTTGATATCTATGGAATGTAGAGGTTTAAACGGAACCCCTTGAAGAACTGAAAGAACTAAATTTAGACTCCATGGAGGAGCCACAGGTCTATAGACAGGCTTGATTCTGACTAAAGCCTGTACAAACGCCTGAACATCTGGCATCGCTGCCAGACGCTTGTGTAACAAAACCGACAGAGCGGAAATCTGTCCTTTTAAGGAACTAGCTGACAAACCTTTCTCCAATCCTTCTTGGAGAAAGGCTAGAATCCTTGGAATCCTAATCTTACCCCATGAGTAACCTCTGGATTCACACCAACAAAGATATTTCCTCCATATCTTATGGTAAATTTTCCTGGTGACAGGCTTTCTAGCCTGGGTCAGGGTATCTATAACTGATTCCGAAAACCCACGCTTAGCTAGAATCAAGCGTTCAATCTCCAAGCAGTCAGTTGCAGAGAAACTAGGTTTGGATGTTCGAATGGGCCTTGAATTAGAAGGTCCTGCCTCAAAGGTAGCTTCCATGGTGGAACCGATGACATATTCACCAGGTCTGCATACCAAGTCCTGCGTGGCCACGCAGGAGCTATCAGAATTACCGAAGCCTTCTCCTGTTTGATCCTGGCTACAAGCCGGGGGAGAAGGGGAAACGGTGGAAAGACATAAGCTAGATTGAACAGCCAAGGCGCTACTAAGGCATCTACCAACGTCGCCTTGGGATCCCTGGACCTGGACCCGTAACGTGGAACTTTGGAGTTCTGACGTGACGCCATCAGATCCAGATCTGGAATGCCCCATAGCTGGGTTAACTGGGCAAAAACCTCCGGGTGAAGTTCCCACTCCCCTGGATGGAAAGTCTGACGACTCAGGGAATCCGCTTCTCAGTTGTCCACTCTTGGGATGTGAATTGCTGATAGATGGCAAGAGTGATCCTCTGCCCATTTGATGATCTTGGATACCTCTCTCATCGCCAGGGAACTCTTTGTTCCCCCCTGATGATTGATGTACGCCACAGTTGTCATGTTGTCCGACTGAAATCTGATGAATTTGGCCTCCGCTAGTTGAGGCCATGCCTGGAGCGCATTGAATATTGCTCTCAATTCCAAAATGTTTATCGGGAGAAGAGATTCTTCCCGAGACCATAGACCCTGAGCCTTCAGGGACTCCCAGACCGCGCCCCAGCCTAGGAGGCTGGCGTCGGTCGTGACAATGATCCACTCCAGAGACAACCACCAGAGGATTGAGTCTCTGGTTTTCTGGTCCATTTGAATCTGGGGAGACAAATCTGCATAATCCCCATTCCACTGTTTGAGCATGCACAGTTGCAATGGTCTTAAATGAATTTGAGCAAATGGCACCACGTCCATTGCTGCAACCATGAGTCCTATTACCTCCATGCACTGAGCTATGGAGGGTTGAGGAATGGATTGAAGAACTCGACAAGTGTTCAGAAGTTTTAACTTCCTGGCCTCTGTCAGAAAGATCTTCATTTCTACTGAGTCTATAATTGTTCCCAGGAAGGGAACCCTTGTGAACGGGGACAGAGAACTTTTTTCTATGTTCACCTTCCACCCGTGGGACCTTAAAAAGGCTAGAACAATGTCTGTATGAGCCTTTGCCTTGTGAAAGGACGACGCTTGTATTAGAATGTCGTCTAGGTAAGGTGCTACTGCAATGCCCCTTGGCCTTAGCACCGCTAGAAGAGACCCTAGCACCTTTGTGAAAATTCTGGGAGCAGTGGCCAATCCGAAGGGAAGAGCCACGAACTGGTAATGCTTGTCCAGAAAGGCAAACCTCAGGAATTGATGGTGATCTTTGTGGATAGGAATATGCAGGTACGCATCCTTTAAGTCCACGGTAGTCATATATTGACCCTCCTGGATCATTGGTAAAATTGTCCGAATGGTTTCCATTTTAAATGATGGAACTCTGAGGAATTTGTTTAGGATCTTTAAATCCAGAATTGGCCTGAAAGTTCCTTCCTTTTTGGGAACTACAAACAGGTTTGAGTAAAATCCCAGTCCTTGTTCTGCTGTTGGAACTGGGTGTATCACTCCCATTTTTAAAAGGTCTTCTACGCAATGTCAGAATGCCTGTCTCTTTATCTGGTCTAAAGATAAGCGAGACATGTGGAACCTTCCCCTTGGAGGAAGGTCCTTGAATTCTAGAAGATACCCCTGAGAGACAATTTCTAGTGCCCAGGGGTCCGGAACATCTCTCGCCCAGGCCTGAGCAAAGAGAGAAAGTCTGCCCCCTACTAGATCCGGTCCCGGATCGGGGGCTACCCCTTCATGCTGTCTTGGTAGCAGGAGCAGGCTTCTTGGCCTGTTTACCCTTATTCCAGCCTTGCAATGGTTTCCATGCTGGTTTGGGCTGGGATGCGTTACCCTCTTGCCTAGTGGCTGTAGAGGTAGAAGCCGGTCCGTTCCTGAAATTGCGAAAGGAACGAAAATTAGACTTGTTTTTAGCTTTGAAAGGTCTATCCTGTGGGAGAGCATGGCCCTTTCCCCCAGTGATATCTGAAATAATTTCTTTCAACTCTGTCCCAAATAGGGTCTTACCCTTGAAAGGAATATTAAGCAATTTTGTTTTGGACGACACATCCGCCGACCACGATTTTAGCCAAAGCGCTCTACGTGCTACTATTGCGAAGCCGGAATTTTTCGCCGCTAATTTAGCTAACTGCATAGCGGCATCTGTAATGAAAGAATTAGCCAACTTGAGGGCGTGAATTCTATCCATGACTTCATCATAAGAAGTTTCCTTCTGGAGAGAGTTTTCTAATTCCTCAAACCAAAAAGCAGCTGCAGTGGTTACAGGAATAATGCAAGAAATTGGTTGTAGAAGAAAACCTTGTTGAACAAAAATTTTTCTTAAGTAAACCTTTTAATTTTTTATCCATCAGATCTTTGAAAGCGCAACTGTCTTCTATTGGTACAGTCGTGCGCTTAGCTAGCGTTGAAACTGCCCCCTCTACCTTAGGGACCGTCTGCCATGCGTCCCTTCTAGGGTCAACAATTGGGAACATTTTCTTAAATATAGGAGGGGGAACAAAGGGTACACCTGGCTTCTCCCACTCTTTAGTCACGATATCCGCCACCCTCTTAGGTATCGGAAATGCATCAGTGTGTACTGGGACCTCTAAGAATTTGTCAATTTTACACAATTTTTCAGGGATCACCAAAGGATCACAATCATCAAGTGTAGCTAAGACCTTCTTAAGTAGGGCGCGGAGGTGTTCTAGCTTAAATTTAAATGCTATGGCATCAGGCTCTGCCTGCTGAGAAACTTTCCCTGTGTCAGAAATTTCTCCCTCAGACAGGCCCTCCCTCACCGCCAAGTCAGATTGATGTGAGGGCACTACAGAAAATTATCCTCTGCGTCAGCTTGCTCATTTTCTGTGTTTAAAACTGAGCAATCACGCTTCCTAAGAAAAGCTGGCAGTTTAGATAAAAATGCTGAAAGAGAATTATCCATTACTGTCGCTAACTGTTGCATAGTAATCACAATTGGTGCGCTAGATGTACTGGGCAACGCTTGCGCGGGCATAGCTGGTATTGACACAGAAGGAGAGGATAGCGAGCTATCTTCACTACCTTCAGCTAAAGAATCATCTTGGGCTATATTTTTAAGTGTGATTGTATGGTCCTTAAGCTGCTTGGACGCTATGGCACCCTTCACACATAAATTTAATGGGGGAACCACCTTGGACTTTGAGCATACAGAACATAGGCTATCTGAAGGTTCAGACATGTTTGACAGACATAAACAGAACTTCAATGCAATAAAAATTATTTTTGACAAAAACTTTACTGTCTCTTTAAATAATAAAAGTGCACACTTTATTACTGAAACATCAAAAAACCATCAAATAAACGTCCGATTTTAATGAAATTTTCACCACAGTGTCTTAATGCTTTGAAAAGATTGCACACAAGTTTTCAGACCAATTAACCCCTTAATGCCCAAACCGGAGCTAATAACAGTTATTAACCGGTTAACACAGTACAGTCCCCTGCCACAGCTTCCACTGTGGCCTTTAACTTCCTTAGGGATTATTTTGGTAGCAAATAAGCCTTTCTGGAGTCCTTTTCTGAGCCTCTGGACTCCCCACGTGAAGCTGCATGAACTGCCTAGTCAAAAAATACTGCGCAATTGAGGCGCGAAAATGAGGCCTCCTCCCTCTTCATTCCAGAGTGGAGGGGCCTTTCTGACTAGATTAGGTGTCTAACTAAGTGCCAGGCGCAAATTAAACCCCAAAAGTGTTTTAAAGTTTGAAAAAACACCATATTTATAGCCAAAAACATGCTAAAAAGCAATCGATTAAGCCCACAATTAGTGTCAACCAGCATAGAGCCCTAAATATAAGCCATCATTTCATACTGAGTCTAAGAAAAATGGCTTACCTATCCCAGAGGGAATTTCTGACAGTCTTCTAGCATTACATGGTCTTGTTAGAAAAATGACTGATCATACCTGAAGCAGTTAAGCCTGCAAACTGTTCCCCCCAACTGATGTTCTCTGGTTTCAACAGTCCTGCGTGGGAACAGCAATGGATTTTAGTTACTGGTGCTAAAATCATATTCCTCTCGGCAGAAATCTTCATCACTTTCTGCTGCAGAGTAAATAGTACAAGCCGGCACTATTTTAAAATAATAAACTCTTGATAGAAGAATAAAAAACTACAACTAAACACCACATACTCTTTACCACCCCCGTGGAGATGCTACTAGTTAGAGCGGCAAAGAGAGTGACTGGGGGGGCGGAGCCTGAGGGGAGCTATATGGACAGCTCTGCTGTGTGCTCTCTTTGCCACTTCCTGTAGGGATTGAGAATATCCCACAAGTAAGGATGAAGCCGTGGACCGGATACACCAATGTAGGAGAAAAAGGAAAGTTATGCTTACCTGATAAATTGATTTCTTCTACAATACGACATGTTCACAGATTCATCCTTACTTGTGGGATATTATCCTCCTGCTAACAGGAAGTGGCAAAGAGCACCACAGCAGAGCTGTATATATAGCTCCTCCCTTCTCTCTACCCCCAGTCATTCGACCGAAGGTATAGGAAGAGAAAAGAAAAGCTAAAAGGTGCAGAGGTGACTGAAGTTTTGAACAAAAAATATAATCTGTCTTAAATTGACAGGGAGGGCCGTGGACTCATCGTATCGTAGAAGAAATCAATTTATCAGGTAAGCATAAATTTCCTTTTCTTCTACTAGATACGACGAGTCTACGGATTAATCCTTACTTGTGGGATACAATACCAAAGCTACAGGACACGGATGAACGGGAGGGACAAGACAGATACCTAAACAGAAGGCACCACTGCTTGAAGAACTTTTCTCCCAAAAACAGCCTCAGAAGAAGCAAAAGTATCAAATTTGGAAAATTTGGAAAAAGGTATGAAGGGAGGACCAAGTTGCAGCCTTACAAATCTGTTCAACAGAAGCATCGTTTTTAAAAGCCCATGTGGAAGAACCGCCCTAGTAGAATGAGCTGTAATCTTTTCAGGAGGCTGCTGTCCAGCAGTCTCGTATGCCAAACGGATGATGCTTTTCAGCTAAAAAGAAAGAGAGGTAGCCGTAGCTTTTTGACCCCTACGCTTTCCAGAATAAACAACAAATAGAGAAGATGTTTGATGTAAGTAAAACTTCAAGGCACGAACCACGTCCAGATTATGTAACAGACGCTCCTTCTAAGACGTAGGATTGGGACATAGAGAAGGAACAAAGATTTCCTGATTAATATTCTTATTTGAAACAACCTTAGGAAGGAATCCAGGTTTAGTACGCAAAACCACCTTATTAGAATGGAATATAAGATAAGGCGAGTCGCATTGTAATGCAGAAAGCTCAGAAACTCTTTGAGTAGAAGAGATAGCAACTAAAACCAAAACTTTCCAAGATAAAAGCTTAATATCTATGGAATGCATAGGTTCAAACGGAACGCCTTGAAGAACATTTATAACTAAATTCAAACTCCAAGGCGGAGCAACAGGTTTAAACACAGGCTTGATTCTGACTAAAGCCTGACAAAAAGACTGAAAGTCTGGGACATCCGCCAGACGCTTGTGAAGTAAAATTGACAAAGCAGAAATTTGTCCCTTTAAGGAACTAGCCGATAATCCCTTCTCCAATCCTTCTTGGAGAAAGGACAAAATCCTAGGAATCCTAACCCTACTCCATGAGTAGCCCTTGGATTCGCACCAATAAAGATATTTACGCCATATCTTATGGCAAATTTTCCTAGTGACAGGTTTCCGAGCCTGAATCAAGGTATCAATAACCAACTCAGAGAATCCCCGCTTAGATAAAATCAAGCGTTCAATCTCCAGGCAGTCAGCTGCAGAGAATTTAGATTTGGATGTTGGAACGGACCTTGAATGAGAAGGTCCCATCTCAGTGGCAGTTTCCATGGTGGCAGAGATGACATTTCCACTAGATTTGCATACCAGGTCCTGCGTGGCCACGCTGGCGCTATCAAGATTACCGAAGCCCTCTCCTGTTTGATTCTGGCAATCAGACGAGGCAGGAGAGGAAAAGGAGGAAACACAAAAGCCAGGTTGAATGACCAAGGTACTGCTAGAGCATCTATCAGTACTGCTTGGGGATCCCTTGATCTGGATCTGTAACAAGGGAGTTTGGCATTCTGACAAGATGCCATCAGATCCAATTCCGGTGTGCCCCATTGATGAATCAATGTCGCAAACACCTCCGGATGGAGTTCCCACTCCCCCGGATGAAAAGTCTGATGACTTAGAAAATCTGCTTCCCAGTTTTCCACTCCTGGGATGTAGATTGCTGATAGATGGCAAGAGTGCGTCTCTGCCCATTGAATTATCTTGGAAACCTCTATCGTCGCTAGAGAACTCTTTGTTCCCCCTTGATGATTGATATATGCTACAGCCGTGATATTGTCCGACTGGAATCTTATGAATTTGGCCAACTGAGGCCACGCTTGAAGCGCGTTGAATATTGCTCTCAGTTCCAGAATATTTATTGGTAGTAGGGACTCCTCCTGAGTCCAAACACCCTGAGCCTTCAGGGAATTCCAGACTGTACACCAGTCCAAGAGGCTGGCGTCCGTCGTCACTATGACCCATGCTGGCCTGTGGAAGCACATTCCCTGGGACAGATGATCCTGTGACAACCACCAAAGAAGAGAGTCTCTGGTATCTAGATCCAGATTTATCCGAGGAGATAAATCTGCATAATCCCCATTCCACTGTCTGAGCATGCACAGCTGCAGTGGTCTGAGATGTAAGCTAGCAAACGGAACTATGTCCATTGCCGCTACCATTAACCCAATGACCTCCATACACTGCGCCACTGATGGCCGAGGAATGGAATGAAGTGCTCGGCAAGTAGTTAGAATCTTTGACTTTCTGACCTCCATCAGAAAAATTTTCAGAAAAATTTTAATGTCTACAGAGTCTATCAGAGTTCCTAGGAATGGAACTCTTGTCAGTGGAACTAGTGAACTCTTTTGTATGTTTACCTTCCACCCGTGAGTTCTTAGAAAAGCCAACACGATGTCCGTGTGAGATTTGGCTAGATGTTAAGTTGACGCCTGAATCAAAATATCGTCCAGATAGGGCGCCACTGCTATGCCCCGCGGCCTTAGAACCGCCAGAAGGGACCCTAGCACTTTTGTGAAGATTCTGGGAGCTGTGGCCAACCCGAAAGGGAGGGCCACAAACTGGTAATGTTTGTCCAGGAAGGCGAACCTGTGAAACTGGTGATGATCTTTGTGGATAGGAATGTGAAGATATGCATCCTTCAAATCCACGGTGGTCATATATTGACCCTCCTGGATCATTGGTAAAATTGTTCGTATGGTCTCCATCTAATTTGTTTAGGCATTTGAGATCTAAAATAGGTCTGAAGGTTCCCTCTTTTTTGGGAACCACAAACAGATTTGAGTAAAACCCCTGCCCCTGTTCTAGTTTTGGAACTGGACAGATTACACCCATGGTATATAGGTCTTTTACACAGCGTAAGAATGCCTCTCTTTTTGTCTGGTCTACACACAAACGTGAAAGATGAAATCTCCCTCTTGGGAGAGAATCCTTGAATTCTAGGCGATACCCCTGGGTCACAATTTCTAATGCCCACGGATCCTGAACGTCTCTTGCCCAAGCCTGAGCAAAGAGAGAAAGTCTGCCCCCTACTAGATCTGGTCCCGGATCGGGGGCTGCCCCTTCATGCTGTCTTGGTAGCAGCAGCAGGCTTCTTGGCCTGTTTACCTTTATTCCAGGTCTGGTTAGGTCTCCAGACTGACTTGGATTGTGCAAAATTCCCCTCCTTCTTTGTGGCGGAGGAGGAAGTTGAGGGTCCACCTTTAAAGTTTCGAAAGGAATGAAAATTATTCTGTTTGGCCCTCATTTTAACCGTCTTGTCCTGAGGAAGGGCATGACCTTTACCTGCAGTAATGTTGGAAATGATCACCTTTAGTTCAGGCCCGAATAGGGTCTTACCCTTAAAAGGAATAGCTAAAAGCTTGGATTTTGAGGACACATCAGCAGACTAAGACTTAAGCCATAACGCTCTATGCGCTAAAATGGCAAAGCCTGCATTCTTTGCCGCTAATTTAGCCATTTGAAAAGTGGCATCTGTAATAAAAGACTTAGCTAGCTTGAGAGCTTTAATTCTATCCAAAATATCATCTAATGGGGTCTCACCCTTAAGAGACTCCTCTAGAGCCTCAAACCAAAAAGCTGCTGCAGTAGTTACTGGAACAATGCACGCTATAGGTTGTAGAAGAAAACCCTGATGAATAAACAATTTCTTTAGAAGACCCTCTAAACTTTTATCCATAGGATCTTTGAAAGCACAACTGTCCTCAATAGGTATAGTTGTACGCTTAGCCAGGGTAGAAATAGCTCCCTCCACCTTAGGGACCATCTGCCACGAATCCCGATTGGCGTCAGATATGGAAAACATTTTCTTAAAAGTAGGAGGGGGAGAGAACGGAATGCCTGGTCTATCCCATTCCTTAGTAACAATGTCCAAAATTCTTCTAGGGACTGGAGAAACATTAGTGTAAGTAGGGACCTCTAGATATTTATCCATTTTACACAATTTCTCTGGTGGGATGACAATAGGGTCACAATCATCCAGAGTCGCTAAAACCTCCCGGAGTAACAAGCGGAGGTGTTCAAGCTTAAACTTAAAGGCCGTCACATGTGAGTCTGTTTGAGGGAACATCTTTCCTGAATCTGAAAGCTCTCCCTCAGACAGCAATTCCCCCACCCCCAAATCAGAACACTGTGAGGGTACATCGGAGATGGCCAATAAAGCATCAGAGGGCTCAGCATTTACTCTAATACCTGACCTGCTGCGCTTACCCTGTAAACCTGGCAGTTTAGATAATACCTCTGTAAGGGTAGTAGACATAACTGCAGCCATATCTTGCAGAGTGAAAGAATTAGACGCGCTAGAAGTACTAGGCGTCGCTTGAGCGGGCGTTAAAGGTTGTGACACTTGGGGAGAATTAGTTGGCATAACCTGATTCTCTTCTGACTGAGAATCATCCTGAGACATACTTTTATCACCTAAAATATGTTCTTTGCAATGTAAGGCCCTTTCAGTACATGAGGGACACATTTTAAGTGGGGGTTCCACAATGGCTTCTAAACACATAGAGCATTGACTTTCCTCAATATCAGACATGTTGAAACAGGCTAGTAATGACCACAAACAGGCTTGAAAACACTTTATTTAGTGAAAAAAATAACAATTTGAAAAACGGTACTGCGCCTTTAAGAGAAAAAAAGCGTACAATTTTCCAAAACTGCTCTAAAATGTTATAATGATCCCAATTTTAGTATATATGTGTCTTATCTTGCCAGCTAAGATTGCACCACAAGTAAGGTATGCTTAACCCTTAATGGAAAAAATGTTACTCAAAAAAACGTTATGAAATTAAACAATCAAACCCCATGCACCTCGCCACAGATCTGCTGTGGTGCCTACCTGCCCTCAGGGGTCTGTAAAAACACTCTAACACTTTGTTTAGGCCAAATCTTCCAGTTTAGGCCCACCAGAGCTGGAGCTTGCTGCTTGCATGGGGAATTCAACTGCGCATCTGAGGCGCAAAATTAGGCCCCACCCATCTACATCGGTGTCTCACTGCCTAGTAAAAACCGCTGTAAAGCGGTCTAGGATTACTGCTTACCCCTTCCCTTATGGGAATACTGTCAGTCAGTTCTGAAATAACACAGTCTCTCCAGAAAAAAATGACTGAACATACCTCAATGCTTGTACCATGAAAAACGTTCCTCACACTGAAGTTTCTCAAGTACTCCTCAGCCATTCTGTGGGAACTACTCTGGATCTTAGTGACAACTGCTAAGATCATCAGTCTCCAGGCAGAAATCTTCATCCATCTGCTGCCTGGGAAAAAATAGCACCCACCGGTACCATTTAAAATAAAAAAGTCTTGCTTGAAGAAAATAAAAACTATCATTTTATCACCTCTTTCACTTTACCTCTTCCTATTACTTAGTATAGGCAAAGAGAATGACTGGGGGTGGAGAGAAGGGAGGATCTTATATATACAAGCTCTGCTGTGGTGCTCTTTGCCACTTCCTGTTAGCAGGAGGATAATTTCCCACAAGTAAGGATGAATCTGTGGGACTCGTCGTATCTAGTAGAAGAAAATACTTTTGAGTATGAACAAATTAGGAAAAATGGTGATCAGTTTGAAAAGCTGCAGAAGACTTCTTACCCGAGCAACGTTCTCAAAACATTTACGTAGATGGGGCTGCACTGCTGTGGGATCCTTAGTCTGGGACAAGATCTCCAATAGTTCATCATCAGAAAGAAAGTAAAACCTAAAAGACATTTAGAAACAGTTTGTTAGACATTTGTGCTGTATTATTGGCTATATACATAAAGAACGGAACTTATGTACATAAAGAAGGGACCATAGAAATGTAGTGATTTACACATTTTGGTAACAGCTAAAATATTACCTGGGAAAAGCTGCTCTCTTAGTCTCTAAATATTCACTAAGTCCTTTCTGTACCAACTCCAGAAGCTTGTTGCATTCCCGCAGACTCTCCAGGAGACGAGGATCAGGACACAGAGAAATAACCTGTATGCAAAGACCCCATTATTCAAGAATGCCTTTAAAGGACCACTAAATACAGTACAATTGCATAACAATTGCATAATTGTTTAACAAGTGCATAATAAAAAGACTATGCAATAACACTTAATCTGAATTTCAAATAAGCAGTAGATGTTTTCATTTATTTTTTCTTCCATTTGCTGGCCCCCTACATCATGTGACAGACATCAGCCAATCAAAGACTAGTATACATATTTACTGTGAATTGGCCGCTAGCAGGGGGTGTCAATCAACCTGATCGTATTTGATCGGGTAAATGATGTCCGCAGCCTCAGAAGCAGCAGACGAGTTAAAGAGCAGCGTTCTTAAGACCGCTGCTTTTTAACTGCTGTTTTCGGCGAGCCTGAAGGCTTGTGCGGAAAAAGGGGGATCAGGGGCCATTCAGAGCTTGCTTCAACTATGCACTTAACCCCTTTGTATAAGCAATAGTAGAATAATACAATTATCTAATGCATTAGAAAATGTCATTATTGTTCTTTCGGGTCCCTTTTTATCAGTATTTGGGGATGCATCAATGCCTGAAGGTTCCATTCCAACAATGAATATGAGACTATGCTGGTTATATCTGGGGCAGACACTGAGTTTGTTTTAGAGTTCTTTGTTTAGAAAATAAGGGAAACAGAATTCATTCATTTGATTATGATAAAAAAAGATGTTTTAGAGATTGCTTAGGCGTCATATATGACAATTACTAAAGGGATATAAAAATATTTTGTGATTCAAAGCATACAATTTAATAAAGTTTCCAATTTACTTTTATTATCACATTAGCTTTGTTCCCATGATATTCTGTGTTGAAGAGATACCTAGGTAGTCATCTGGAGCACTAAATGGCAGGGAATAGTGCTGCCACCTAGTGCTCTTGCAAATGGATAACATTCTTGCTAAACTGCTGCCATATAGTGCTCAGAAAATAGGTCGGCCCCCAAGCATTATGTCCCTGCTTTTTAACAAAAGATATCAAGAGAATGAAAAATTGATAATAAGAGTAAATTAGAAAGTTGTTTAAAATAACATGCTCTATCTGAATCATGAAAGAAAAAAAATAGGGTTTCATATCCCTTTAAGGAAATGGATGATCTTAGCACTTTAATACTGATACTTTCAGGTGTTTCACACTATTGAATGCACAATCCAGCATTTATCTACATGCAGAAGCACCGCAAAAAAACATTCACATTTATATCTATCCCACCTGCTTATTTTCATGTGCATTCTTCATAATCTTCCTCCAGGTCCTTTCCATAGTCTGGTAACGTTTGCTCTCCGTGGGTAGCTGTCTGGTAATATCATCAGAACTAAAGATTGGTTCCAGATACAACCAGGAGCGCTGACAGGTCAACCACTCATCCAGCACATCCTAGAGACAACATTTTAGAATTAAAACCGGTAATGTTGTCATTCATCTCTAATACTATTTACTGCTGTTCTATAATCTCCAAACCTGCATTATCAATATCTGAGAACATGTGATGTGCAATATTTGTCCATGTGGAAATCCAGCGATGGTTCCTACTCCAAGCATAGACTAACACTCACATCCCACTCAAGGGGCCACCCTAGACTTACCCTAACCCTGGGAGATACACCTGCTGTGGGGCATAGATACTGATATGGGCAATAATATGCCAAGTAAAGTGTACCATATGGAATGTGCTAAGTAATTATTACTGTGCAAACATGTCACTGTGTAATGTCACACAAGGTATAATACACTGAGGGCTAGATTATAAGTGGAGAGCTAAATTATTGCAATAACCAGCCATTTGTAATGGCAGTTTAAATATTTTGCGGTCCTGCAAACGGGCAAATTTGCCCGTTTGCGGGAGCGCAATATTTAAATTGCCATTACAAGTGGCTTGTTATTGCTACCGCAATTAGCACTCCGAAAATTAACCATAGATCTCTGGTTAATTTTCTAAAAGTGTCCCAAATGCCCTCAAAATAGAAGGCATTGTAGTTTTTTATTTTTTAAAAAAAAAGGCTACTTTTTTTTTTTTTAAATTAAAAAACTAAATTTATGCTTACCTGATAAATTTCTTTCTTTCCGGACATGGAGAGTCCACAACGTCATTACAATTACTAGTTGGATATTTAAATCCTGGCCAGCAGGAGGAGGCAAAGAGCACCCCAGCAAAGCTGTTAAGTGTAACTTCCCTTACCTATCCCCAGTCATTCAGCCGAAGGAAAATGGAAAAAGAAGAAACACAAGGGTGAAAAGGTGCCTGAAGTTTACTAAAAAAAAACTGTTGAATTATAATCAAAAAGAGGGCGGGGTTGTGGACTCTCCATGTCCGGAAAGAAAGAAATTTATCAGGTAAGCATACATTTTGTTTTCTTTCCTATGACATGGAGAGTCCACAATGTCATTCCAATTACTAGTGGGAACCAATACCCAAGCTAGAGGACACAGAATGAACAAGGAGGGAGAACAAAGGCAGAAGGACCTAAACAGAAGGCACCACCGCTTGAAGAACATTTCTCCCAAAAACAGAATTTATGCTTACCTGATAAATTACTTTCTCCAACGGTGTGTCCGGTCCACGGCGTCATCCTTACTTGTGGGAATATCTCTTCCCCAACAGGAAATGGCAAAGAGTCCCAGCAAAGCTGGCCATATAGTCCCTCCTAGGCTCCGCCCACCCCAGTCATTCGACCGACGGACAGGAGGAAAAAATAGGAGAAACCATAGGGTGTCGTGGTGACTGTAGTTAGAGAAAATAATTCATCGGACCTGATTAGAAAACCAGGGCGGGCCGTGGACCGGACACACCGTTGGAGAAAGTAATTTATCAGGTAAGCATAAATTCTGTTTTCCTCCAACATTGGTGTGTCCGGTCCACGGCGTCATCCTTACTTGTGGGAACCAATACCAAAGCTTTAGGACACGGATGAAGGGAGGGAGCAAATCAGGTCACCTAAACGGAAGGCACCACGGCTTGCAAAACCTTTCTCCCAAAAATAGCCTCCGAAGAAGCAAAAGTATCAAATTTGTAAAATTTGGCAAAAGTGTGCAGTGAAGACCAAGTCGCTGCCTTACATATCTGATCAACAGAAGCCTCATTCTTGAAGGCCCATGTGGAAGCTACAGCCCTAGTGGAGTGAGCAGTGATTCTTTCAGGAGGCTGCCGTCCGGCAGTCTCATAAGCCAATCGGATGATGCTTTTAAGCCAAAAGGAAAGAGAGGTAGAAGTTGCTTTTTGACCTCTCCTTTTTACCAGAATAGACGACAAACAGAGAAGAAGTTTGTCTGAACTCTTTTGTAGCTTCTAAGTAGAATTTTAGAGCACGGACTACATCTAAATTGTGTAGCAAACGTTCCTTCTTTGAAACTGGATTCGGACACAAAGAAGGTACAACTATCTCCTGATTAATATTTTTGTTGGAAACAACCTTTGGTAGAAAACCAGGCTTAGTACGCAGAACAACCTTATCTGAATGGAACACCAGATAGGGTGGAGTACATTGTAGAGCAGATAACTCAGAAACTCTTCTAGCAGAAGAAATAGCAACCAAAAACAAAACTTTCCAAGATAACAACTTAATATCTATGGAATGTAAAGGTTCAAACGGAACCCCTTGAAGAACTGAAAGAACTAGATTTAACCTCCAGGGAGGAGTCAAAGGTCTGTAAACAGGCTTGATCCTAACCAAAGCCTGAACAAATGCTTGAACATCTGGCACAACTGCCAGTCGTTTGTGTAGTAGGACAGATAAAGCAGAAATCTGTCCCTTTAGAGAACTCGCAGATAATCCTTTATCCAAACCTTCTTGTAGAAAGGCAAGAATCCTAGGAATCTTTATCTTATTCCATGGGAATCCCTTGGATTCACACCAGCAGATATATCTTTTCCATATTTTATGGTAAATCTTTCTAGTTACCGGTTTTATGGCTTGAACCAGAGTATCTATCACGGAATCTGAAAACCCACGCTTTGATAGAATCAAGCGTTCAATCTCCAAGCCGTCAGCTGGAGGGAGACCAGATTTGGATGTTCGAATGGACCCTGAACAAGAAGGTCCTGTCTCAAAGGTAGCTTCAATGGTGGAACCGATGACATATTCACCAGGTCTGAATACCAAGTCCTGCGTGGCCACGCAGGAGCAATCAAGATCACAGAGGCCCTCTCCTGTTTGATCCTGGCTACCAGCCTGGGAATGAGAGGAAACGGTGGAAACACATAAGCTAGGTTGAAGGTCCAAGGCGCTACTAGTGCATCCACTAGAGTCGCCTTGGGATCCCTGGATCTGGACCCGTAGCAAGGAACCTTGAAGTTCTGACGAGACGCCCATCAGATTCCATATCTGGAATGCCCCATAGTTGCGTCAACTGGGCAAAGATCTCCGGGTGGAGTTCCCACTCCCCCGGATGGAATGTCTGACGACTCAAATAATCCGCTTCCCAGTTTTCCACACCTGGAATGTGGATCGCAGATAGGTGGCAGGAGTGATTCTCCGCCCATTGTATTATTTTGGTCACTTCTTTCATCGCCAGGGAACTCCTTGTTCCCTCCTGATGATTGAGATACGCAACAGTCGTCATGTTGTCTGATTGGAATCTTATGAATCTGGCCTTTGCTAGTTGAGGCCAAGCCCTGAGAGCATTGAATATCGCTCTTAGTTCCAGAATGTTTATCGGGAGAAGAGACTCTTCCCGAGACCACAGTCCCTGAGCTTTCAGGGATTCCCAGACCGCGCCCCAGCCCACTAGGCTGGCGTCGGTCGTGACGATGACCCACTTTGGACTGCGGAAGCTCATTCCCTGGGATAGGTGATCCTGGGTTAGCCACCAACGGAGTGAGTCTCTGGTCTTCTGATCTACTTGAATCACTGGAGACAAGTCTGTATAGTCCCCATTCCACTGTTTCAGCATGCACAGTTGTAATGGTCTTAGATGAATTCGCGCAAAAGGAACTATGTCCATTGCTGCAACCATCAATCCTACTACTTCCATGCACTGAGCTACGGAAGGACGAGGAATAGAATGAAGAACTTGACAAGCGTTTAGAAGTTTTGACTTTCTGAAGAAAATCCTCATTTCTAAGGAATCTATTATTGTTCCCAAGAAGGGAACTCTTGTCGACGGAGACAGGGAACTTTTTTTCTATGTTCACCTTCCATCCGTGAGATCTGAGAAAGGCCAGAACGATGTCTGAGTGAGCCTTTGCCTTTGAAAGAGACGACGCTTGTACGAGAATGTCGTCCAAGTACGGTACTACTGCAATGCCCCTTGGTCTTAGCACCGCTAGAAGGGATCCGAGTACCTTTGTGAAAATCCTTGGAGCAGTGGCTAACCCGAATGGGAGGGCCACAAACTGGTAATGTTTGTCCAGAAAGGCGAACCTAGGAACTGATGATGTTCTTTGTGGATGGGGATATGTAGAGTACGCATCTTTAGATCCACGATAGTCATAAATTGAACCTTCCTGAATTGTGGGTAGAATCGTTCGAATGGTTCCATCTTGAACGATGGTACCCTGAGAAATTTGGTTTAGGGATCTTTAAATCCAGGATTGGTCTGAAAGTTCCCTCTTTTTTGGGAACTACAAACAGATTTGAGTAAAATCCCATTCCTTGTTCCGCAGTTGGAACTGGGTGTATCACTCCCATCTTTAACAGGTCTTCTACACAATGTAAGAATGCATGTCTCTTTATTTGGTTTGAGGATAAGTGAGACATGTGGAACCTTCCCCTTGGGGGTAGTTCCTTGAATTCCAGAAGATAACCCTGAGAAACTATTTCTAGCGTGCAGGGATGCTGAACATCTCTTGCACCAAGCCTGAGCAAAGAGAGAGAGTCTGCCCCCCACTAGATCCGGTTCCGGATCGGGGGCTACTCCTTCATGCTGTTTTGTTAGCAGCGGCAGGCCTCTTGGTCTGCTTACCCTTGTTCCAGTCTTGCATCGGTTTCCAGGCTGGTTTGGTCTGTGAGGTATTACCCTCTTGCTTAGAGGATGCAGAATTAGAGCCTGGTCCGTTCCTGAAATTACGAAAGGAACGAAAATTAGACTTATTCTTGGCTTTGAAAGGCATATCTTGTGGGAGGGCGTGGCCCTTTCCCCCAGTGATGTCTGAGATAATCTCTTTCAATTCTGTCCCAAAAGAGAGTTTTACCTTGAAGGGGATATTAAGCAATTTTGTCTTGGATGATACATCCGCTGACCAAACTTTAGCCAAATCGCTCTGCGCGCCACAATTGCAAACCCTGAATTTTCGCCGCTAATCTAGCTATTTGCAAAGCGGCATCTAAAATAAAAGAGTTAGCCAACTTAAGTGCGGTGAACTCTGTCCATAACCTCCTCATATGGAGTCTCTCTACTGAGCGACTTTCTAGTTCCTCGAACCAGAACCCACGCTGCTGTAGTGACAGGAACAATGCACGAAATGGGGTTGAAGAGGTAACCTTGCTGGTATAAAAAATCTTTTTAAGCAAAACCCTCCTATTTTTTATCCATAGAATCTTTGAAAGCACAATTATCCTCGATAGAATAGTAGTGCGCTTGTTTAGAGTAGAAAACTGCCCCCCCTCGACCTTAGGGACTGTCTGCCATAAGGTCCTTTCTGGGGTCGACCATCAGGAAAATAATTTCTTAAATATAGGAGGGGGAACACAAAAGGTATGCCGGGCTTCTCCCATTCCTTATTCACTATGTCCGCCACCCCGCTTGGGTATAGGAAAAGCGTCGGAGGTGCACCAGAACTCTAGGAACTTGTCCATCTTGCATAATTTTTCTGGATGACCAGGTTGTCACAATCATCCAGAGTAGATAACACCTCCTTAAAGCAGTGCGCGGAAGATGTTCTAATTTAAAATTAAATGTCACAACATCAGGTTCAGCCTGTTTGGAAATTTTTCCTGAATCTGAAATTTCCCCATCTGACAAAACCTCCCTCATGGCCCCTTCAGATTGGTGTGAGGGTATGACAGAACAATTATCATCAGCGCCCTCCTGCTCTACAGTGTTTAAAACAGAGCAATCGCGCGTTCTCTGATATGCAGGCATTTTGGATAAAATTTTGCTATGGAGTTATCCATTAGAGCCGGCCAATTGTTGCATGGTAATAAGCATTGGCGCGCTAGAAGTACTAGGGGCCTCCTGCGTGGGCAAAACTGGTGTAGACACAGAAGGAGATAATGTAGAACCATGTCTACTCCCTTCATCTGATGAATCATCTTGGCAACTTCATTATCTGTGGACAGTACTGTCCTTACTTTGTTTGTGGACGCTTTGGCACAATTATCACATAATTTAGAAGGGGGAGACACATTGACTTTCATACATATAGAACATAGCTTATCTGAAGGCACAGTCATGTTAAACAGGATCTTAAACTGTCAGGTAAAACACAAAAACTGTTTTAAAACAAAACCGTTACTGTCTCTTTAAATTTTAAACAGAGCACACTTTATTACTGAATATGTGAAATAATATGAAGGAATTGTTCAAAATTTACCAAAATTTCACCACAGTGTCTTAAAGCATTAAAAGTATTGCACACCAATTTTCAGAGCTTTAACCCTTAAAACAGTTTTAACCCCTCTACAGTCCCAGCTACAGCCTCTGCTGCGACTCTACCAAGCCCAGAGGGGAATACGATACCAAATGACGCCTTCTAGGAACTTTTCCAACTATTTTCAGGTCCTCACACATGCATCTGCATGTCTTGCCTCTCAAAAACAACTGCGCAGTAATGGGCGCGAAAATGAGGCTCCGCCTACAACTGGGAAGGCCCTTCTGACTGGAAAAAGGTGTCTAACATAGTGCCTGACGTTAAAAAACGTTCCCCAAGTTTATAAATGTGAAATACCAGCATAAACATGTATAAAATGCCCAAATAAAGCAATCGATTTTGCCCATAAAAGTGTCTACCAGTTTTATAGCCCATATTAAGCCCTTTATTCTGCTTGAGACTAAGAAAATGGCTTACCGGTCCCCATGAGGGGAAATGACAGCCTTCCGGCATTACACAGTCTTGTTAGAAATATGGCTAGTCATACCTTAAGCAGAAAAGTCTGCTAACTGTTTCCCCCAACTGAAGTTACTTCATCTCAACAGTCCTATGTGGAAACAGCAAAGGATTTAGTTACTGTCTGCTAAAATCATCTTCCTCTCACAAACAGAATTCTTCATCTCTTTCTGTTTCAGAGTAAATAGTACATACCAGCACTATTTTAAAATAAACAAACTCTTGATAGTAGAATAAAAAACTACAACTAAACACCACATACTCTTAACCATCTCCGTGAGATGTTGCCTGTGCAATGGCAAAGAGAATGACTGGGGTGGGCGGAGCCTAGGAGGGACTATATGGCCAGCTTTGCTGGGACACTTTGCCATTTCCTGTTGGGGAAGAGATATTCCCACAAGTAAGGATGATGCCGTGGACCGGACACACCAATGTTGGAGAAATAGGCCTTAGCCGAGGCAAAAGTATCAAATTTGTAGAATTTGGAAAAAATATGTAAAGAGGACCATGTTGCCGTCTTACAAATCTATTCCACAGAAGCATCATTTTTAAAGGTTCAAGAAGAGGAGACAGCCCTAGTGGAATGAGACGTAATTCTCTCAGGAGGCTGCTGTCCAGCAGTCTCCTAAACAAAACAAATCAAACTTCTCAACCAGAGAGAAAGAGTAGTTAAAGTGGCCTTCTAACCCTTATGTTTTCCAGAGAAAACAAGGAACAGGGCAGAAGACTGCCAAAAATCTTTAGTGGCTAGTAAGTAAAATTTTAGAGTGCGCACAACATCCAAGTTATGCAAAAGACGTTCCTTATGAGAAGAAGGATTAGGAGAAAAAAAAAGGAACACAAATTTCCTGATTAATGTTTCGATTTGACACCACCTTAAGGAGAAAACCTAATTTAGTATGAAGGACCGCCATATCTGCATGAAGATAAGGTACAGGGAATCACACTGCAGAACTGAAAGCTCAGAAACTCTACGAGTGGAAGAAATAGCAAGGAGAAACAAAACCTTTCAAGATAACAATTTTATATCAACAACATGTAGGAGGAGCAACAGGTTTAAACACAGGCCTGATTCTGACCAGGGCCTGTACAAAAGCTTGAACAGCTGGTAAGTCTGCCAGATGTTTGTACAAAAGGATAGATAATACGGAAATCTGACCCTTCAGAGTACTGACTGACAAACCTTTCTCCAGGCCATCCTGAAGAAAAGATAAAATATGGAGAATCCTCACCCGGCTCCAGGAGAAACTCCTAGATTTGCACCAATAAAGATATTTACGCCATACCTTATGGTAAATCTTGCGAGTAACAGGTTTGCAAGCCTGAAGCATAGTAACAATGACCACTTCAGAAAAACCACGTCTAGACAGAACTAGGCATTCAATCTCCAAGCAGTTAGCTTCAGAGAATCCAGATTTGGATGGAGAAAAGGACCCTGAATTAGTCCTTCCTAAGAGGTAACCTCCAAGGAGGGAGAGATGACATCCTTACTAGATCCGCAAACCAGATCCTGCAAGGCCAAGCAGGAGCTATTAGAATTACTGATGTGCTCTCCTGTTTGATATGATCCTGTTTGATATGAAGGAGAGCAAACGGAGGAAACAGGAATGCTAGAGAGAAAACCCAAGGAACCGATAGAGCAAAGTAAAACCAAGGAAGTTCCATAAGATAGAGTAAAGGCTCTAAGAAGGGCTAGACACTACAATAGGTTGAAGTATTGTTGCATATCATAGAACATATGAAGTGTATCGTATGTAACAGAGCCGTATGAATAAGTTAAAACACTAAGCCCAAAGGTAGAGCAGCTCTAGCCAATACTCATATCACAAGCAATGACAGCGACAACCAATTGATACCTCACCTTAGTGTATGTTGCATAAAGTTAAATGCTTTTAGTGAATGGTGGTGATGAGAGTCCCTATACTATCACAATGAGCCTCAAACTTTTCTTATGTAAGTGGGTTAAAATAGAAGGAGCTAGGGGGGGCGGAGCGAGCAGCTGACCATGATGGCCGCACTTCAGTGAAGCTCTGTGCACGGGCCGGGTGTTTTCACTAAAAAAGCGATCATATCCGCACTTATGGTGATCCTTTAATGATATACAGATGTGATAAGTAACCAGAAGCCATCCTTGAAAAATCAGCTCTAATCTAGCACGAGGCCGGAGAATCTCGACTGGCCTACGGCCATCACTGCAGCAAACACCAGGCGGCACTACTACTCATAAGGGTTTTAATGCGGAACTCTGCAAGTGCCGGAGCCTACACGCAGCTGATAAAGAAGGCGCTTAAGGACCAGGATGCCTAAAGACACCGGCTGTATCAACATCACTGACTACGCAATCTGTCAAGACCGATCCAGCTTAACATTAGCCGTAAGGCGTTTCGCTATACACACTGACCCGGGCCTATTACCGCCCCAGACGGGCACTCATTATTACAAATGTATGCACAGACGACTCAGCGGTTTATTCCACCACCAGACCCACACCACTGCTGAATAGGGCCTAATCCATCTGCTCACATGCCACCGCAGATAAACTAGGAACCGCTCATACAACGCACTTCTATATCAAGCACTCATTACCTCTGTACTTTGGGATATTACTAATTTTATTAAGTTGAAAAGACACTTGAAAGCTGTGGTTACCCTTTATTAATGGCCTCCCTATATATATATATAGGACCAAAAAGAGTTAGATCTGTATCTGGATTACAAGACAAAATTCAATGACGCACTTTTAATATATATGTAAATTTCTTTTCTGCGTGGCTCAAGCTACAGAGAGCAATATTGTACCAACTGTTGAAGTACAGACCCACTACCAAACCCTGTCCGGTCATCAGCTCAACTTAATCCATGCTACTATTATCCCTGAAACAGGCACATCCAAGCAAGGGAATCCTTTAATTTGTGAAACCGCTTGCATGATTTTGCAATTTACTTGCAATTTACTAGCTGCTTTACCCCGGCCTACACGGACTCTCTACCCAGATCATAGAAAATAAAAAGGATTACGCAGAGCGCTTTAAAAGCTGAGTATACACATCCTCTCACAGGGGCTACATAAAAAATCACTGCTGTCACCAAATACCAGGATTATTACATCTCTTACAGCAAGTTGCAGCACATACCCCTGCTCCGTTTCCCACCAAGCGCAATTGTGACAGGTCATAACCAGCTCCCTTTTTACCGCTAACACCCTGTGTGGGTACATTCCCTGGGAGATACTGTGCATTGGGATTTTTTTTAAGGAAGATTGTAAAAACCTACCACCAACCTCCAATACCATGTCACAAAGAAAGAACACCCGCCAAGATAAACCACAAAAATCATCACAAACTAATCAGGGCGCAGTACACGCTTTTTTTAAACAAACAGACCAAGTACCCACAGCCAAATCATTGGAACCCCAGATGGCTCCCATTGAAGAAGATCAAGATAATGGATCATCTATAACTAATGACACTACAACCACAAATCTGACTCAAGATGACGACACACCAATAACCTACAAAGCCATAGCAGCCCTAATCGAACAGGTCAAAACATGTATCAAAAACGAATGTGCTGACTTGAAAAAAGAAATTAATGATCTTAACCACAGGGTCGACACCCTAGAAGAGCATGAGTATGTGGTAGCACAAAAACTGGCAAATCTCTCAACTAACCAGATACGGCAAATCCAACACATCACAGAATTAGAAGACAAAATTGACGATTTGGAAAATCGTACCAGGAGAGGGAATCTCCGTTTTAGGGGGATACCAGAATCAGTCTCAACCAATGATATCCGAGAATACCTTCAGGCTCTATTTACTGTCATATTAGGAGATAACCTTTTGGAGCATTCAGAAATCCCTCTGGATAGAGCTCACAGGGCACTCCGACCAAAACCCCCTGAAGACTCTCCTCCAAGAGACATTATAGTACATTTTCAGAACTATAGACAAAAAGAGGAGATATATAATGCTGCCAGGAAAAGACAAGTTATTCACTTTCAGGACCATAAAGTACAAATTTACCAAGATTTATCCCTCAGGACACTACAAAAGAGACGAGATTTCCAGCCCTTGACATCACATCTTCGTACACTTCACATCCCTTATGGGGGGCTTTCCTACATCTGTTATCGTCATGAAAAATGGAAAAAAAACAGAGTGCTCTTCGCCTTCTGACATCGGTAGATTCTGCAACATCCTGAATATCTCCACACCGGATGAGAACATTCCTCACTCCCCTCACAAGATACAGAACAGACTTCCCAATTCTTTGCCTCAAAGAAGGCCAGGTCCAGATTCCATCCCCAGTCAGAATAAAAGAAGGCAAATCTCCTCCACTAACATGGACATTACTGATACCATGGACACGGACTCTGTCAGATGAGTAACCTTATCATGTTGTTCTACACTACTTGCTTATTTCCCTTGCTTGTCCTTTATAGCTGATCCTGAATGTTGAAGATGAACCTCTCAATATCCTTTTTGTAATGATCTTCAGTTATAGATCTGTAGATAACCATATGTTCTTTTCACAGGTTTTATGTATATGTTATTTTCTCACTGTTGAAATGTTCCCCACATTCTCCCAAGTATACAAGAAATATCTGTGCCTGAACCCAGGACATTTATCCACCTTTTATATATGCTCAAGGGGGATGGAAAAAGACACTGGGGCTATATATGATGGAGTCTATATCCCAGACATGTTATGAGGACATTATATTCCTTTTATTTAATGTTTTGTTAGATTCTATATTGAGTTTAACTCATCGCTGTTGTTTACAGTTGATTTTGCTTTGACAATATTGCACAACATACAGATTGCACATTCCATATACAAATTCTCTATAGCTATAAATACAGACCTATAGACAAAAGAGGCGGCACAACCTGATGTAGTTAAGATCTTTATCACACTATCCACTTTGTAGTTATGGTCTTTAATGATTGCCCAATAAGACCCGAATCTCCAAACTATATTACAAAACATAATCACATATTATACAGCCGCTCAGTCGTTATCATACGACACTCTTAGTGCCATCTTATCATCATTAGGTATAACACCCTAAAAACTAATAGCAGATCTCGAATCAGACAATCTCCACAACCCAGATATTCCTCATAGCTGAAGAAGTACTACATCTCGCTAAATAATAATTATGTTACCTTTGATTGCACTGACACCCGGCCTGTAACAATAGCTCCCAAAACGAAATTTTAAATCACAACTCCACTTTACATTCATATCTACGATCTCTCAGGAATAATATTCTATTTTATTGCTAACAGAATTATTGTTATTCTGATCACTGTTATTTGCTTTCATATTGTTTTTATTACCATTACCCCCTTTTCATCCCTTCCTGCTATATTTGTTCCCTCCTGGTTACTCACTCCACCAATACCAACCCTCTCGTCCCACCTCAACAGGTTCCCTCAACTAACCCCTTCCCCCAACATCCCATCTGGTTTCTCTTTTTAGATTTGTTCCAAAACCACATACACACCAGTTACTATGACAACTCTTCGTCCAAGCCATAGAGCAGAGTCTCTACGCATAGCCACACAAAATGTTAAAGGTTCTTATCAGCAGAAAAGACGCTCTATTGCGTTCCCACGATTTTCATAAACGTAAAATTGACATCATAATGACCCAAGAGACACATTTAAGAAAAATCACGAGCCGCCAATCCTATCCAAGAGTTATTTCGACCAACATTTCTGTAGCTCGGGTACACATAGAAAAAATGGAGTATAGTATTTCATTTAGAACGCAACCTCCCCTTCGAGTTAATACAAAAACATTCAGACAATGAGGTAGAATCTTAATTTTGATTGGATGTTGTTATGGCGCTCCTATTACCCTGGTAAATATTTATGCCCCAAACAGACCCACCCCCCCCCACTTCTTTAAACATCTAACCAACTTAATACTAGATACAGCCAAAGGCGCCGATTATAGTTGGTGGAGATTTAATTTCCCTATGAATCCAGTTCTAGACACATCAAGTGGGAAATCATACTTGCGCAATAATACCCTCAAATCCAACTGTATGGCCCTACGAGCTATTAATTTGTTTGATACTTGGAGAATAGTACACACTGATATGCAGGATTACACTTTCTTTTCACACCCACAGCACACATACTCCAGGCTTGATTACATTTTATGTGATCAAACTCTCCTCTCAGGCCTAGTTAGCTCAAAAATAACCCATACTTCTTGGTCCGACCACAGTATGGTTTCTACTTGCTTTAAGTGGGCTAGTAAACCTAACACTACATACAACTGGAAACTCAATGACCAACTACTAACTGACCAAGCTATAGTTGACGACCTTAAAAAATTCTCAGATGAATTCTTTGCCCTTAATAGACCAGAAGACACGTCATCCGCAAATAATTGGGAAGCCTACAAATGTTACATAAGGGGGGTCATAATAAAACATAACGCAACTCAGCGCAAATTACATACTGCTCAATTCACCTCCTTAAACTAATGATCTGACGACCTGTGAAGCCGCACTTAAGCTAGACCCTCTTCTTCTTCTAAACTCGATAATATGACTGCAGCAAGAGAGGCCCTTAATAGATTTCTAGTTCAAAAAGCCCATATGAGAGCACTGACCACAAAATCAAATTTTTTGTAGAAAGCAACAAGGCTGGACGTCTACTTGCTAGATCTCTTAAAAAACAGAGACTCTCCAATTTCATTAGAACGAAATTCGACGACCTACCGGTGAAACCATTCATGCTAATGAAGGCATTGTTAACTCATTTGTTTCTTATTTAGGAAGCTATACAATATTGCAGATAACCCATCCCAAAATAAGAAAGAACTTTTAAATTCGTACCTAGCTACTATCGACACACCTACTATCACAGAAGAAAACAGGCAATTTCTAGATTCCCCCATCACCCTTCAGGGACATTAGCACGGTCATAAAAATCATTACCGAGCGGAAAAGCCCCAGGCCCTGACGGTTTCATGACGAAATTTTACCAACTTTTACAACAACAGCTTAACCCACATCTATTATCGCTCTATTAACTGATATTGATCAGGTGTCATTTTCCCTGGCTCCCTTCTAGAAGCTATGATCACAGTTATTCCTAAGCCAGCAAACCGACAGATTCGTTAGCAATTATAGACCTATCTCACTTATAAATATAGACATGAAAATATACGCTAAAATTTTAGCCAATCGCTTGAATCTGATATTACCTGATATTATCCACCCTGACCAGGTGGGGCTTCATTAAAGGAAGGGAAGCCAGGACAATACAACCAGACTGCTCCACTCACTGCAATGCGCACGATAATGACCGTTCACCACTTACCCTACTATCCACAGATGCTGAGAAAGCATTTGACAGGGTGGACTGGGCAATTTATGTGGTCCACACTGTCAAAATTCGCTTCTCCGAGTTGTTCGTCAATAGAATACAGGCACTCTAACCGCAATCCTAGTGCAAAAGTTAAAGTAAATAGCACTATCTCTCTATCTTTCCCCATTTCCAACGGAACCCGTCAGGGCTGCCCACTTTCACCCCTATTATTTGCCCTCACAGTCGAAGTATTAGCACTACAAATCAGAAATTGCCATCAAATTCAGGGCCTCAAGTTCGGAGACATAACCCAAAAAATGCCTCTTGTTTGCGGATGACGTGATCTTTACATTGACGTCCCCAACTACTTCCCTACCGGCCCTCATACGAATACTAGACGACTACAAACAAATTTCCAACTTCACCATTAACATGGAGAAGTCGGGCATAATGCTACTTAATCTGACGCCTCAAGATATCCTCAGTATAACACACACACAAAATTTCTATTAGTCGACAAACTCAAATACCTAGGCTTTAACGATTCCCAAAGATTACATAAACTATTTCCTGACAATTTTCATAAACCTTCAGAATAACATTAAAACCTTACTAGAAAACTTGGCATAGACAAGGACATCTATCTTGGCTTGGACGGATAAACACAGTGAAAAATGATGATACTACCTAAATATTTGTATCTTTTTCAAACCCTGCCCATGGCCATACCGAAACCCTTTCTCCGTAAACAGCAAAAAATTGTTTAATCCTCCTTTATTTGGTCATACAAGCGACCTAGAAGTAGCCCAACACACTATGTATTTGAGCAAGGAAGATGGAGGGGTTGGGTGTACCTAATTTACTTAACTACTACAAAGCTGCACATCTGGCAGAGTTGTGGCATGGAATCATGCAGCAACCCCTCAAAGATCTGGGATACAAATAGAAAGCTATTTATCACGAGTTGACCATATGAGAGACTTGCCTTGGATACCCAAAGACTCCAGACCGCATATCATACAACTCAATGATTTACACTAAAACCACTTTGGCTATATGGGACGATATACTCACACATACAAAAGGTGTATCCACAATTATATCCCCCTTAACCCCTCTACTTCAATACCACTTATTTCTCAAACATAGCCGCTTTACACATACCCCTGCCAACAAAATCCTTACGGCTTTACCTATCTACTTAATAACCACCCCTTTCAGATGTGAAAGACAGAATCCCACTTAATGAGAGCTAGGATCACCCTTTCATTGTTGGTACTCTGTACTTACAGATTAGACACGCCATCACACATAGGTCCACATAAAGATATGATTCTGAGACCCTTAACTGCTTTCGAACAGCTATGTGTCAACCCAAAAATAAGTAAGGCGCATCTATCCTTGATGTACAAAATCCTCAGAGGCTCATTCCCTGAGAAAAAACCAACATACTTAAAGAGATGGACAGACGAGCTCCTCATTGACCTAGACGCTGAAACTTGGAGGCGATGCTACCGCTATACACATTCCTCTTCCATGTCCTTGACCATTTCTAAACTCATTACAAATTTTAGCTCGTTGGTATTTAACCCCACAACGCTTGAAAGTTATATATCCTACCCCGCCTCCTCCAGTTGCTGGAGGAGATGTGGAGAAGAGGGGTAACATCATCCATATTGGTGGTCCTGCCCCCTCCTAAATAACTTCTGGAATCAAATAGAGAGACACATATCTAATATCTTGGGCACTAACATTACGCTATCTCCACAAATCATTCTCCTCAGCCACATCCCTAAACTCACATGTATTTATCGCAGAAAACTACTTTTATTAATGCTATCGTGTGCTAAAAGATTAATTCCTCGATTGTGGAAAACACAAGAGATACCTACGGTTGCTCAATGGCAATGTGAAGTCAGCCATATTCTCACATTAGAAAAGATGCATCATTGTTATCTAGGTAAGCAAGACATGATAACTAACATTCAGTTTATATGGGAGCAGGGCCCCCAAGATCATAATTATTAGGCTTATTCCACAACTTTTCCCTAGCGGTAACAATCATATATCACCCCGTATTTGAAACCTTCATGACATAATTATAATCTTCCAACTCAAATTTTGCATTAAACCAGATGGGATAAAATTCTGTACCCTTCTCTTTTAAACCTTTCTCCCTAAACCCTACCCCACTCCCCGTCCCCCACCTCATCATACTCCTCTTCATGAATACCTTCACCCAGGTCTTCCCTGGTGTGATTCACCTCTTCCCTTATCTAATCCTCAAAACTTTTTCTTAAAAAAAAAATTGGTCATTGATTATTGAAAGTTGCTGTTCTAACGAATTGTCACTTTAATGTTGATGTAAGAAATGTGCCTTTACCGTGTATATTTCAATGCACCTTTTGTTAATAAAAATCATTTAAACAAAAATAGAAGGAGCTAGAACAGGAGCTATCCCAAAATCCCCCTGAGACTTATAGGCGGCATTTTCCCTATCTTCACCAAGTGTATAGATGAGTGAACTAATATTTAAATGTCTGCAATCAGAGTCCTGTTAGATCGTTAAGTGTCTCAAAAATATCAAAGAAACAACTTTATGTGTTGTGACACTTCCGAGAACAATTAACTACCTACTGTGGTGGCAGTAATGGTATGAGGGTGGTATGGGAATGGCATATTTGTACTGGAGGGGTCATTTAAACACAGAGAATATGTCTCATTTCTCTAGTGTTAGAGTCTACTTGTACATGGCTAAGAGAAGCCTACTCTGAGCGCGGTACTGCACTGACCTCATGAGGTATGTGGAGAAGGGAGTGGTAAGGTTTATGACCTGTGATTTACTAACATAAAGTTGTGAAATGAGTTATTTACCGGAAAATGTGGGGAGATAGTATAGCTTACCTTAGGTCTAAACATAGTAAGAGACAACAAATTAACAATTATCTGAGTAACTACAGAACATATATATCTGCATGCAATCAGCCCCCTTATTAGCAATGTATGACAAAGGAGTGCACTAGTAATTAGCAGTTCAGGGTCCTCCAGACATCAGGCTTGTTGCCATCATTAGTGGGATTCAAAACATATATTGCAAAAAGTTACTAATGTTTGTGTGCTATGTCTATGAGCTGTATCTGACTTTTGCGGCAACGTAAGCACATTCCCTATATACTATATCATCCATCCTGAATAATATGAGTTAGAAACCTCCTAGCCGATTCCAGTCTGTATAAGACCCATTGCAACATGTCTCCAGTCCAGGAAGTGCTGCAGTTCACAAGTCAGGGAGATGTCCAGACACATGATTGCCCGATTGTTGCCTCTGTCATCCGCTCTGGGTAATGGCAATGCTGGGTGTGCTTGATGAAGAGAATATGACACATCCACTACCCAGTCTGACGGAACATAAATATGGCAGGGTTTACTCTCAGTGAGATCCGTGATGTAAACTGGCGGGGAGAGCGAGCAGGTGTCACTGCTCGTATGTAATGGGATCAGCTGAGCGGGTCCGGAAGGGCTGCAAGGTCTGACATCTAAATGCTTAGATCTGTCCATCTGGGAGAGTGGGTCCCCGTCACACAGTTTCTGGGTTAATGGTAAGTAGTTAGCCGCATCAGGTGGGACACAGCTAGATGCAAATAGAGTTTCCGCTTCCTCAATTAAGATCTTGAGAAGCTTCTTAATGTCCAGGTAAGTAGCGGTAGTTACATGTTCATTGCAGGTCCCCATGCTGACATCGTGAGTGATGTCGCCCCACTGAGATCCAGTTACTGCCATGGCTATAAGAGGCTGCCGCACTAGTATTGCTTCGTGTATCTAGCTCAAAAACTCACTGCTTCAACATAGTCAGCGGGTCTTAGTGATCAGTGAGTGCTGCTAACGACAAGTCCCTCCTGCGTGAGTCCTCTCGTGAGGCTGAAAGATGGCTGCCATCATGGGACCCGCTAAACAGCACAACACAATCCGGTCGAGTAGCTTTGTCCCAATATGCTCTACAATCCTCAAACTGCTCCAGCATGAGCCATGGGTTGTCAGATAGTTAGCAACGATCGCTTCTACTGAGCTGAACGGTCAAATATATACATTTTAGCAATAGATAGCCGGAGCTATGGTTCCATGCGACCGCTCAGGCTCAGAGCTGGCTCCGCCCCCCGACAACGTCTTTTTGATTTGGCGTGGGACCCCAGACACACTTGTGTCTTGGGTACATGACCTAAATAAGTTGACAGTCCCAATCAGATTCAAAATTGAATATGATGTTGATATGGTCCATTTTTTGGATCTGAACATCTTTAAGGTGATTGAGGGGGAGACATGTAGGTTTGGCACGTCTCTCTATACCAAACCCACAGATCGCAATTCCCTGTTAGATGCATGTAGTTATCACCCTGTACATCAAAAGAAAGGGATAGTAGCCTCTCAACTCACTCGGGTTCTGCGCAACAATACCGAGGCACTGAATAGAGAGACACAATTGAATGAGATGTCGGAGAAACTGATCACATGTGGCTATGACAGAGGGATGGTTATGGATATTAAGGATGGAGCTATGAAACGTTTTGAAGACACCTTGACTAGAGTAAGAGACACTACTAAGTCTGAGGAGAAACTCAACTTTATTACCACATTTGATCCTATGCATCAAAAAGTTGCAAAAGCAGTCTCTAAACATTGGGACTTAGTCAGTTCAGATAAGTCTCTACCATTCATAGATGACTTGCATTCTATAAAGAAACAAAAAAAGAAGAGGCGCTCTGGTGCAGATGATCCTTGGCTACAAATGAATCTATACTAACAGTTCAGAGTAATACTCACAAAGATGTTTGCACATGCAGTGCAATAACAGGTGAGCCGAAGCTTCAGAGCCGCTCGGCTGACTCGCTAAGGGTGAAATCAGCTGTTCACTGGGTAATCACTTTACCAACGATTTAGGGAAAGAGATACCTATAACAAAAAATATAAATACCGCCCTTGGTGCAGATTATCCCAGACACAGAATACACATACAGCAAGTGTCGAGAAGTTATACTCACAAGCGGAGTTGCACAAGCAGTGCAATATCAGGCGTGCCGAATCTTAAAGAGCCGTTCGGCTGACTCCCTTATTGGATTCACAAATTAAAAACTTTACATCCATCAGGACTCAACCTTAATGTAGATCTGGCAGCCTTTTAGATTATATTTACTAAATAGAAGCATAAAGCTGTTGTATATAATCTCTCTCTGCCTACCAAAATTACTCATACCTGTATGTATTAGTATAGTATCGAATTAGCATTTGAATGATCTTAGCAGATCTTATACAACTGTTAATATCTATCTACATTTATTGACAAAACTTATACCAGTGACAGGTACATATGAACCCAGCCTAAATACTGGAAATTAGTAACGGCAATAGTATTCTTAAGACCATTTGACCACTTTTTGCATACATGCAGTTGTGGCCTAGTGGTTAGATTGATAGTTTTATATCATTAGGTCAGGAGTTCAAATCCGGCCACCATTGTTTATTAGTATTAATATACATTAAATTTTATTTTTAGACTCATGATATAGATGCATAATAATGCTACATCAAGAACACATTAGCATATCAAATATGTCACACGAATAAACGGAGCATTCTTAATATTTACTCACAATTTCCTTTGAGTAAAATTTTTTTTTAATATATTAGCACTCTAATAATCAATAGTATTCTTTATGATATTGGCTCTTAGTCAATCTTTATATCCAGCCGCCACATCAGTATGTTAACTATTTGACCACTCTTTGCATACATGCAGTTGTGGCCTAGTGGTTAGGTTGATAGATTTTTATATCACGAGGTCGGGAGATCAAATCTGGCCACCATTGTTTATTAATATTAATATACATCACATTTTATTTTTAAATTTATGATATAGTTGCACACCGCCACATTAAGAATACATTAGCACATCAAACATGTCACACGAATACACTGAGTATTTTTAATATCCACTCACAATTTCCTTCTAGTAAATTATTAATATATTAGCACTATAATAATCACTAGCATTCCTTATAATATTGGCTTTCAGTCAATCTTTATTTATTTATAGCTATCACATCAGTATGTTAACTAACACGATACACATTTCTGCTATGGCTATACATAGCAATCCATCACATAATGGTATATTATCGATTCCCCCTATATATATATCACCATAAAGGTAAATACACCTATTTATCATGCACTAGCCGTTAGGTAAATATATTTTATTTACACATCCTTTCACACACACGCTTATTTCGCACAATGCATCACTTGCACTAGTCACAGCATTGTCAAGATTCATTTAGTACACTTTGAACACTCGCATTAGAGGCCCGTTTGTAGCCTAGTGGCTGGGCTGATGGTTTCCTAGCCACTAGGTCGTGAGTTCAAATCCGGCCACTACATTTAGTAATATGATCAATTTTATGGTTTTAATTTTATATTTATATATAATTTGTCATTATATCATTTATACATTTATTATAAACTTATCACTGTGTATCCATCAATTGCATTTATAAATATTCGATTATTATATCATATTCTTTTATATTGTCATATTGTTTGTATGACCGGAATATCAAAACATTATTGTTCCAATCATTGAGATCATAACTTGTTATCGATTTGTGCTAATTTGTCCTTTGTATATATAGAAAGATTTTTTGAAGTTTGTATAAATTGTATTTATTGTATTTATTTTATAAAAAGTGCTATGTATCTCAGGGCAACACCCTACAATCTGATAGTACACCTGAGTAAGGGAGGTGTGTGAATTTCCAGGGTTTTGATTGGTCCTGTCAGTCCTTTTAAGTCAGCAAGGTAGCTTTTAGAATTATGTAGCCTGATGAAACGGCATGTTAGCCGAGAAACGCGTTGCTAAGTAATTTTTATATTTTTAATAAACACTTTTATTTCTTCTACCTTGCTGTGGAATATTTTGCCCTATTGATCCCTTGCTTGGATTAACCTCTATCGGCATAGCCACTTCTATTCTCCACCACTCTTTCAGCGATCCTGGTTCATTAAGGAGCAGCTGTACAGGTCTCAGGGAGTCAGCCGAACGGCTCTTTAAGATTCGGCATGCCTGATATTGCACTGCTTGTGCAACTCCGCTTGTGAGTATAACTTCTCGACACTTGCTGTATGTGTATTCTGTGTCTGGGATAATCTGCACCAAGGGCGGTATCTATATTTTTTGTTATAGGTATCTCTTTCCCTAAATCGTTGGTAAAGTGATTACCCAGTGAACAGCTGATTTCACCTTTAGCGAGTCAGCCGAGCGGCTCTGAAGCTTCGGCTCACCTGTTATTGCACTGCATGTGCAAACATCTTTGTGAGTATTACTCTGAACTGTTAGTATAGATTCATTTGTAGCCAAGGATCATCTGCACCAGAGCACCTCTTCTTTTTTTGTTTCTTTATAGAACGCAAGTCATCTCTTTTTCAACATCTCTGGAGAGAGCAGCTATCGTTTGGGACATCATTTCCAGATTGGACACCACTCTATATTGGGACATTCACTTGCATTAACGGATGTTTATTTCCTTACCATATGATTGTGGTGACTATTTTTAATGTTATGTATTCGTATTTATAATTATACAGTTCACATTTGTTGTTTATTGCCAGACATACAACTTAGGATCTATCCATACTTTTACTTTTGAAATAGCATAAATTAGGCGCACCTTATTTCTGGACATACTACTTAGATTTAGTAGAGTCCCATTTGTTTTTCTCTACCATTCATGAAGCAACAGCATCTTAGAATGGTATATCGTCGAGCAAGGAACTTGCAAGACTTGTTGGTGAAAACAGACCTGGTTAGGTGTTATGAGACGAGTAATTGGTTGAAATCAAACAAAAAAGGCTGCTTTAAATGTGGTGACTGTGTCACATGTGATAGCATGCTGAAAGGAGACACATTCCAACATCCACACACTAATAAGCGCTATAAAATCAACTACAGACTCTCATGCAGGAGTACCCATGTGATTTATATGTTGATTTGCCCTTGCTCCCTTGTATACATAGGGAAAACGGTCACTACGTTCCGAGAGCGCATGGCTAATCATCGCTGTGCGATCAGGGAAGCCATCAAAAATGGCGACTCTGATCAACCAGTAGCACACCATTTCGCCCGACACAAACATGGTGTTTCAAGTCTTAAGACCATGCTAATTGACCAAGTACCACCGCTGACAAGGGGGGGTGATAGGGGCAATCGGCTTCTGAGATTGGAGACAAGATGGATTTACACCTTGGATACCATAACACCTAGAGGGTTAAACACTATGCTGGACTTCTCACCATTTTATACTGGGAACTGAGCCTTTTTTCTTCCACTTGTTTCTATTGTCATATCCATCCATTCAATAACTTTTTTGACTCCTATGCACGATTATAACAACCTCAAGTCCTCAAGTCCTCTGGTATCTTTTTACCATGCTCCAGGAAACATGAATAACGTATAGATATATTGGGTGTATATATATTTTTCAGGGTTTGGGTTATTTATATGTGATGTTTTAAAGCATTTCCCAATATCCACTTAATGAGTAGGTTATATATATAAATATATACACACCAATATATATGAGGTTTTTCTAGATATTGGTAGACTCATATATCCTTCATATACATGTTTTTTTAACTGTTATTGATCACTTATGATTGATAGCTTTCATTGTTTTTATTTTCACACAGTGCTCTTATATACGTCTGCTTGCATAGGTATGTGACATAGGCGGAGTGGATTTAAATGATGGCTGATGAGGATTTTGGCCTTTTGTGTTTTTGGCGTTCAGATGGGCCACTCCGCTCTGTCTAAGACATCGCTAGACAACAAACAATGCCACTATGGTAACATACGTCATCACGTGATTCACGTGGATGATGCAACTTCCGGTCACATGATTTCCGGATATGGAGCATGTGGGCCGCGGACGCGGCTTGGCGTTGTCAGAAGCCAATTGGGTATTTAAGGTGAAGGGGTAATGTATTCTGTATACTGCTTTTTGTATTCTTCAAAATGTCTGTATCATGCATTTGAAAAAGGAGGTGGAATGCCTCCGAAACGTTATGCGCTTTTAACCTAATTATTTATTAAAAGCTAAGTCTTAATTTTTCCAGTGAGTGCCTTTTTTTCTACGTACGTGTATATATATATATATATATATATATATATATATATATATATATATATATATATATACAGGTGGCCCTCGGTTTACGACGGTTCAATTTGCGCCGTTTCAGAATAACGCCCTTTTTTTTGCTATTGAAAAGCATTGACTGCTATTAAAAGCATTAGCACATGCATACATTAAAATAGCCAGTAGGTTTAGCTGTCCGCTTGTGTTGCAGCAAACACATGCAAAGAAAAGCAAGCCAGACATGATCAATGGATCAGCTTTCAAAGGAACAAGATCTAGCAGACACTTCCCTTAGCTGCAGACTCAATGCAGAGAACTGTTTGCAGAAAAAGGCAAGTAAAAAAACGTTTATGTTCATTAAACTTAGTTTGATGATGATACAGTCTGTTGTGTGATTAAACACAGGCAGGCTGAAATTAATCAGTGTATAACCAGACCTGAGCAATGGAGCCGTTTTTAAAGGAACAAGATCTAGCAGCCACTTCCCTTAGCTGCAGAAAAATGCAAGTAAAAAAAAGTTTTTCTTTATTAAACTTAGTTTGACGATGATGCAGTCTGTTGTGTGATTAAACACAGGCAGGCTAATCAGTGTATAACCAGACCTGAGCAATGGATCCGTTTTTAAAGGAACAAGATCTAGCAGCCACTTCCCTTAGCTGCAGAAAAATGCAAGTAAAAAAAAAGTTTTTCTTTATTAAACTTAGTTTGACGATGATGCAGTCTGTTGTGTGATTAAACACAGGCAGGCTAATCAGTGTATAACCAGACCTGAGCAATGGATCCGTTTTTAAAGGAACAAGATCTAGCAGCCACTTCCCTTAGCTGCAGAAAAATGCAAGTAAAAAAAAAAGTTTTTCTTTATTAAACTTAGTTTGACGATGATGCAGTCTGTTGTGTGATTAAACACAGGCAGGCTAATCAGTGTATAACCAGACCTGAGCAATGGATCCGTTTTTAAAGGAACAAGATCTAGCAGCCACTTCCCTTAGCTGCAGAAAAATGCAAGTAAAAAAATGTTTTTCTACATTAAACTTAGTTTGATAATGATAAAGTCAGTTGTGTGATTTTGTTTTTGTTCATTAAACTTAGATTGATGATGATACAGTCTGTGTTTGTGTGATAATTTCATTAGGTGCGGTTTAGCAAATGTTTTTGTTTATTAAACTTAGTTTGATGATGATACAATCTACAGTATATTTTTAGGTTTATAATGCTGTTTACCATTTGAAGTCTTCATTTCAAAGCTTTAAAAATAATGTATTAGGTGTTACTTATGACAATTTTGAGAGGGGCCTGGAACCTAACTCCCTCACTTCCCATTGACTTACATTATAAACTGGGTTTCAATTTACAACGGTTTCAATTTACAACCATTCCTTCTGGAACCTAACCCCGGCGTAAACTGAGGGCTACCTATATATATATATATATATATATATATATATATATATATATATATATATATATATATATATGTTCTTTATTTTAAACAATAATTCCTGTTTCCATAGGAGCATGATTAGCATATAGCTGCCATCCGATGGCGGCAAATACAATAAAAACATACGGCTAGATTACGAGTTTTGCGTTAAGATGAAAAAGCAGCGTTAACAGCTCCTAATGCTGCTATTACAAGTCTTGCAGGTTTAGGGGCACCACACACTTCTTTGGCCTTACCGCAAACCGACTTACGTAAACTTTGTAAACCCTTTTTTCTATGGGACTTCCATAGCGCTAGTATTACGAGTCTGTCCTGGGAGGCCAAAAAGTGAGCTAGACACCCTCTACCTCCGAGATTCGTAACACATTCTAAAGTCAGTAGTTAAGAGTTTTACACTATAACGCTGTAGCATAAAACTCATAACTAAAGTGCTAAAAAGAACACTAACACCCATAAACTAACTATTAACCCCTAAACTGAGGCCCTCCCTTGATTTTCCTATCAATTGATTTTCCTATCAATAGTGCTGAGAGCCACACAAAAACCCCAGGATGTGACCCATAGTTTGGGCAGCCCCAGTGTACAATACAGATTTACACACTCAGAGTAGCGAGCAGTTCACAAAACTGAGTAGAGAAAGTTATTACAATAGATACATGCCTGTGTCATTCTGAGCTTGCTCTCCCATGTGCTTATACGTTCCTCAAAAGGCTTTTTGAAGGGTGAGAAGGACATACTCTGGGTCATGACTATATGGTCATCCAGCAACTGGGAAGCCTCTTCTGGGCTTTTCAGTATAAAGGTCCCCGTCTCTTTATAAGGAAGCACATTAAATAACACTGTAGTCCACTCGTTCTCCATTTTGTCCAGAGCCTGAAAATGAAGAACATACAATAGTTACTTATGATGACCGTGTCCTTATCTTAATTAGATCTATCTCATCCCATCAGCTTACAAACAACCCCTGTACCTGCTCAATAGAAAATTCCTTGCCCGCAATCTCAGCCACTTTAGCAATGCTCTCTATGTGATCCTGAAGATTCATCTCCAGACAACGGGAGAAGGTCAAGTTGGCTTTTGGTTTAATATTAATTTGTATTTGTTCAGACAGGGTTTCCCAGTGCCGGTTCCTCATACCAGGATTGCGTAGGCCATGTATTAATGGAACATAAGGCTTGAATTCTTCAATACGACCTTTAGTGTCCTGAGCAACATCTTGGCAGCCTGAGTGGAAATTAAATGGACATTAAAATCAATATGTAATTCCAGTTCTCCATCAAATGTTTAAAGTTATGGTAAATCCTAGTATTTGTGAAACGCTAGGATTTACAGGGAGTGCAGAATTATTAGGCAAGTTGTATTTTTGAGGATTAATTTTATTATTGAACAACAACCATGTTCTCAATGAACCTAAAAAAACTCATTAATATCAAAGCTGAATAGTTTTGGAAGTAGTTTTTAGTTTGTTTTTAGTTATAGCTATTTTAGGGGGATATCTGTGTGTGCAGGTGACTATTACTGTGCATAATTATTAGGCAACTTAACAAAAAACAAATATATACCCATTTCAATTATTTATTTTTACCGGTGAAACCAATATAACATCTCAACATTCACAAATATACATTTCTGACATTCAAAAACAAAATAAAAACAAATCAGTGACTAATATAGCCACCTTTCTTTGCAAGGACACTCAAAAGCCTGCCATCCATGGATTCTGTCAGTGTTTTGATCTGTTCACCATCAACATTGCATGCAGCAGCAACCACAGCCTCCCAGACACTGTTCAGAGAGGTGTACTGTTTTCCCTCCTTGTAAATCTCACATTTGATGATGGACCACAGGTTCTCAATGGGGTTCAGATCAGGTGAACAAGGAGGCCATGTCATTAGATTTTCTTCTTTTATACCCTTTCTTGCCAGCCACGCTGTGGAGTACTTGGACGCGTGTGATGGAGCATTGTCCTGCATGAAAATCATGTTTTTCTTGAAGGATGCAGACTTTTTCCTGTACCACTGCTTGAAGAAGGTGTCTTCCAGAAACTGGCAGTAGGACTGGGAGTTGAGCTTGACTCCATCCTCAACCCGAAAACAGAATTTATGCTTACCTGATAAATTACTTTCTCCAACGGTGTGTCCGGTCCACGGCGTCATCCTTACTTGTGGGATATTCTCTTCCCCAACAGGAAATGGCAAAGAGTCCCAGCAAAGCTGGTCACATGATCCCTCCTAGGCTCCGCCTACCCCAGTCATTCGACCGACGGACAGGAGGAAATATGCATAGGAGAAACCATATGATACCGTGGTGACTGTAGTTAGAGAAAATAATTCATCAGACCTGATTAAAAAAACCAGGGCGGGCCGTGGACTGGAAACACCGTTGGAGAAAGTAATTTATCAGGTAAGCATAAATTCTGTTTTCTCCAACATAGGTGTGTCCGGTCCACGGCGTCATCCTTACTTGTGGGAACCAATACCAGAGCTTTAGGACACGGATGAAGGGAGGGAGCAAATCAGGTCACCTAAACGGAAGGCACCACAGCTTGCAAAACCTTTCTCCCAAAAATAGCCTCCGAAGAAGCAAAAGTATCAAATTTGTAAAATTTGGCAAAAGTGTGCAGAGAAGACCAAGTCGCTGCCTTACATATCTGGTCAACAGAAGCCTCGTTCTTGAAGGCCCATGTGGAAGCCACAGCCCTAGTGGAGTGAGCTGTGATTCTTTCAGGAGGCTGCCGTCCGGCAGTCTCATAAGCCAATCGGATAATGCTTTTAAGCCAAAAGGAAAGAGAGGTAGAAGTCGCTTTTTGACCTCTCCTTTTACCAGAATAAACAACAAACAAGGAAGATGTTTGTCTGAAATCTTTAGTAGCCTCTAAATAGAATTTTAGAGCACGGACTACGTCCAAATTGTGTAACAAACGTTCCTTCTTTGAAACTGGATTCGGACACAAAGAAGGTACAACTATCTCCTGGTTAATATTTTTGTTGGAAACAACTTTCGGAAGAAAACCAGGCTTAGTACGCAAAACCACCTTATCTGCATGGAACACCAGATAGGGCGGAGAACACTGCAGAGCAGATAACTCTGAAACTCTTCTAGCAGAAGAAATTGCAACCAAAAACAAAACTTTCCAAGATAATAACTTAATATCTACGGAATGTAAGGGTTCAAACGGAACCCCTTGAAGAACTGAAAGAACTAGATTTAGACTCCAGGGAGGAGTCAGAGGTCTGTAAACAGGCTTGATCCTAACCAGAGCCTGCACAAATGCTTGAACATCTGGCACAGCTGCCAGTCTTTTGTGAAGTAAAACAGATAAAGCAGAGATCTGTCCCTTCAGAGAACTAGCAGATAATCCTTTCTCCAAACCTTCTTGTAGAAAGGAAAGAATCTTAGGAATTTTTATCTTGTTCCAAGGGAATCCTTTAGATTCACACCAATAGATATATTTTTTCCATATTTTATGGTAAATTTTTCTAGTTACAGGCTTTCTAGCCTGAATCAGAGTATTTATTACAGAATCTGAAAACCCACGCTTTGATAAAATTAAGCGTTCAATCTCCAAGCCGTCAGTTGGAGGGAAGCCAGATTCGGATGTTCGAATGGACCTTGAACAAGAAGGTCCTGTCTCAAAGGTAGCTTCCATGGTGGAGCCGATGACATATTCACCAGGTCTGCATACCAAGTCCTGCGTGGCCACGCAGGAGCTATCAAGATTACCGAAGCCCTCTCCTGATTGATCCTGGCTACCAACCTGGGAATGAGAGGAAATGGTGGGAACACATAAGCTAGGTTGAAGGTCCAAGGCGCTACTAGTGCATCCACTAGAGTCGCCTTGGGATCCCTGGATCTGGACCCGTAGCAAGGAACCTTGAAGTTCTGACGAGACGCCATCAGATCCATGTCTGGAATGCCCCATAATTGAGTTATTTGGGCAAAGATTTCCGGATGGAGTTCCCACTCCCCCGGATGGAAAGTCTGACGACTCAGAAAATCCGCTTCCCAATTTTCCACTCCTGGGATGTGGATTGCAGACAAGTGGCAGGAGTGATCCTCCGCCCATTGAATTATTTTGGTCACTTCTTCCATCGCCAGGGAACTCCGTGTTCCGCCCTGATGATTGATATATGCAACAGTCGTCATGTTGTCTGATTGAAATCGTATGAATTTGGCCTTTGCTAGTTGAGGCCAAGCTTTGAGAGCATTGAATATCGCTCTCAGTTCCAGAATGTTTATCGGGAGAAGAGATTCTTCCCGAGACCATAGGCCCTGAGCTTTCAGGGGTTCCCAGACCGCGCCCCAGCCCACCAGACTGGCGTCGGTCGTGACAATGACCCACTCTGGTCTGCGGAAGCTCATTCCCTGTGACAGATTGTCCAGGGTCAGCCCCCAACAGAGTGAATCTCTGGTCTTTTGATCTACTTGAATCGTCGGAGACAAGTCTGTATAATCCCCATTCCACTGTCTGAGCATGCACAGTTGTAATGGTCTTAGATGAATTTGTGCAAAAGGAACTATGTCCATTGCTGCAACCATCAATCCTATTACTTCCATGCACTGCGCTATGGAAGGACGAAGAACGGAATGAAGTACTTGACAAGAGCTTAGAATTTTTTATTTTCTGACCTCTGTCAGAAAAATCCTCATTTCTAAGGAATCTATTATTGTTCCCAAGAAGGGAACTCTTGTTGACGGGGACAGAGAACTTTTTTCTTTGTTCACCTTCCATCCGTGAGATCTGAGAAAGGCTAGGACGATGTCCGTATGAGCCTTTGCTTTTGACAGAGACGACGCTTGAATCAGGATGTCGTCCAAGTAAGGTACTACTGCAATGCCCCTTGGTCTTAGAACCGCTAGAAGGGACCCTAGTACCTTTGTGAAAATTCTCGGAGCAGTGGCTAATCCGATTGGAAGTGCCACAAACTGGTAATGCTTGTCCAGAAAAGCGAACCTTAGGAAATGATGATGTTCCTTGTGGATAGGAATATGTAGGTACGCATCCTTTAAATCCACGGTGGTCATAAATTGACCTTCCTGGATGGTGGGAAGGATCGTTCGAATGGTTTCCATTTTGAACGATGGAACCCTGAGAAATTTGTTTAGGATCTTGAGATCTAAAATTGGTCTGAATGTTCCCTCTTTTTTGGGAACTATGAACAGGTTGGAATAAAAACCCATCCCTTGTTCTCTTATTGGAACTGGATGAATTACTCCCATCTTTAACAGGTCTTCTACACAATGTAAGAATGCCTGTCTTTTTATTTGGTTTGAAGATAATTGAGACCTGTGGAACCTTCCCCTTGGGGGTAGTTCCTTGAATTCCAGGAGATAACCTTGAGAAACTATTTCTAGTGCCCAAGGATCCCGAACATCTCTTGCCCAAGCCTGAGCAAAGAGAGAAAGTCTGCCCCCCACCAGATCCGGTCCCGGATCGGGGGCCATCCCTTCATGCTGTTTTGGTAGCAGTGGCAGGCTTCTTGGCCTGCTTACCCTTGTTCCAGCCTTGCATCGGTCTCCAGGCTGGTTTGGGTTGTGAAGTATTACCCTCTTGCTTAGAGGATGTAGAGTTAGAGGCTGGTCCGTTTCTGCGAAAGGGACGAAAATTAGGCTTATTTTTAGCCTTAAAAGACCTATCCTGAGGAAGGGCGTGGCCCTTTCCCCCGGTGATGTCTGAAATAATCTCTTTCAAATCAGGCCCAAACAGTGTTTTACCCTTGAAAGGGATGTTAAGCAATTTTGTCTTGGAAGACACATCCAAAAAACTCTTAACCATCTCCGTGGAGATGTTGCCTGTGCAACGGCAAAGAGAATGACTGGGGTAGGCGGAGCCTAGGAGGGATCATGTGACCAGCTTTGCTGGGACTCTTTGCCATTTCCTGTTGGGGGAAGAGAATATCCCACAAGTAAGGATGACGCCGTGGACCGGACACACCTATGTTGGAGAAAAGGCCCCAACAGCTCATCTTTGATGATACCAGCCCAAACCAGTACTCCACCTCCACCTTGCTGGCGTCTGAGTCGGACTGGAGCTCTCTGCCCTTTACCAATCCAGCCACGGCCCATCCATCTGGCCCATCAAGACTCACTCTCATTTCATCAGTCCATAAAACCTTAGAAAAATCAGTCTTGAGATATTTCTTGGCCCAGTCTTGACGTTTCAGCTTGTGTGTCTTGTTCAGTGGTGGTCGTCTTTCAGCCTTTCTTACCTTGGCCATGTCTCTGAGTATTGCACACCTTGTGCTTTTGGGCACTCCAGTGATGTTGCAGCTCTGAAATATGGCCAAACTGGTGGCAAGTGGCATCTTGGCAGCTGCACGCTTGACTTTTCTCAGTTCATGGGCAGTTATTTTGCGCCTTGGTTTTTCCACACGCTTCTTGCGACCCTGTTGACTATTTCGAATGAAACGCTTGATTGTTCGATGATCACGCTTCAGAAGCTTTGCAATTTTAAGAGTGCTGCATCCCTCTGTAAGATATCTCACTATTTTTGACTTTTCTGAGCCTGTCAAGTCCTTCTTTTGACCCATTTTGCCAAAGGAAAGGAAGTTGCCTAATAATTATGCACACCTGATATAGGGTGTTGATGTCATTAGACCACACCCCTTCTCATTACAGAGATGCACATCACCTAATATGCTTAATTGGTAGTAGGCTTTCAAGCCTATACAGCTTGGAGTAAGACAACATGCATAAAGAGGATGATGTGGTCAAAATACTCATTTGCCTAATAATTCTGCACTCCCTGTACTATTGGGACAAATAAAGGGGACTTTCCGCCATGGAGTATAAAATACTTCATGCTGAATGTCCCTTTATTTGTTGGAAGCGTTCGCCGCACTGAGCTGCTCAGGCAGCCCCTGACAGAACGCTATTTTGCTGAGAGGTGACATTTCCACCTCTTACCCAATAGCCATGGCTGCTATCCGGCACGGTGCTACCTGGAGCACATGGCTATTTGCTAAGAGGCGGAGATTTTTCAGTTAACCATGAAACCTTGAATATATTATATGCAGCTCCCACTGTAAGCATTAGGATTTGCAAAGTCAAATTTGTTATTGTTTTTGTAGATCAAATTGATTTGAATTTTAGATGACACGATTATAAAAGTGTAAATAGTTTTCTGAGCAATGTCAGAGAGGAGGGGTAGGGTAAACACTCACTATTCCTTCTGCAGTGAACCTGTGTAACATGATAAGAATAGAAAAGAGGACAGAAGCACTATATGGCACACTTGTTACATATAGAAAGGAGTGTTTACCAAACTATAGGAAGGAGGGAGGGAAAGGGGGATCATTAAGATAAAATTTTACTTTTAATTAAAGTGATTAAAAGCAAATTAAGGACACATTAAAATTATTAAAAAACAAACAAATACACATGTCTGCCACCTGTTTGTGAATAACAAGTATCAGCACAATTAAATTAGTATCAAACTTACTATTAAATATCACAGATTAGCACAATATGGGTGATTATCCCCATTGCACAGTGTACTGCGAGTAAAAAAGATCCCTATCTCACTGAAAGTCACACAGGCTCTGTCTATCTCTCGCAGTACCCCTTTGCAATTATTTAAAAAGGCTGGTTATCCCAGTGCTATATCTGCTGATATTGGAAACTATAAAGTTATAGTCGATACATAATAACCTCAGTTATCAAATAGTGCATACACACAGACATATAAAGTGAAGAACAAAACAGAGGGTAGTGTGAACGCCTGACGCGCGTTTTGCCAATAATTTTAATGTGTCCTCAATTTACTTGTAATAACTTTAATTTAAAGTTTAATTTTATCTTAACAGTCTCCTTTTCCCTACCTCCTTCCTATAGCTTAGTAAACACTCCTTTCTATATGTAACAAGTGTGCCATATAGTGTTTCTGTCCTCTTTTCTATTCTTATGATTATAAAAGTTAAAAAAAAAACACATTTCCATATATGTTATGTTAAAGTAAGCAAACAAAAATACTAAAGGAAGACAAATAAATTGTGCCATATATACCTGCTTCTGATTACAAAATATATTATTAAAGTCTATGTGGATTTTGGCAGATAAATCAGTTGATACATTTTTTTTAAAGTATTGTGATCACCCCCAGAGTTTGTAATGGCAAAGATGATAAGGGAATTCAAGAATGCCTGAAATATCCTAAGAATTAATTAAGCCTATGTTTTACAAATCAATATTGGCAGACTCTATGGGCTTATTGGAGTTAAAATCTATGTTTATGTGTTTCTATATGTTGATGATATAGTTATATGTTTGTACAGAATATAATTTTTTTCAGAGTTATCCATACATAGTGCTTTTTATAGTGTTTGCAAAAAAGGAGATTTCTAACAAATTAGAATAAAAAAGATCATATGAAATCCCTGCAATAAATGAACTACAACTGAACTTACCTGGTATGTCCCGAAAAAGTTTCACACACTTGTGCATTGTCTTATATGATTCTACCACATTCTTCTCTAGCTGCTCTGCATCAATAGAAGTAAGAGGATCATTCATCCAGCTATCGAACCAGCGCATCCAATCAGATGCTGTGGTCCACAGGTCACGATAGGGCTGAAAATCCTTTACCATCTTCAGCAGCTTGTCATACTGTGGGAGGGAAAAAAACATGTCTGTATCAGGTCAGGAGAGGTAAAACACAGTACTTGGGCTTTGATCACAATCTATCATCAGCAACTTGTTCTTCGCTTTTTTCAGATCCTGGATAAATGCCATATTTTCTCTATGGGGCCAAAAAGTTTTTAGGCGATCACCTTACAATTTAAACTCACTTTTTAACAGCTTGAAAAGCTGTTTGTGACATTCACAACAGTGCATGTGAGACTTACAATCAAATATCAATAATATAATATAAAAACACGCCATTTGTAGATGTTGTGTTGGAGTGACTAGAAAAGTAGAGTAGGACTATAATGCCAAGATATGTATGGGATTCATATAGTTACTGAGTGTTGAAATTGTATTTTGATAAACAATAGGTTATGTCACACATGCAAATGAATATTTACTTTTCAGGGTGAATAAAGAATTACATGAATAGAGCTTTCCTGTAACCTTAAAGTGAAAGTAAAGTCAAACAGACAGTTCGCTACCACTTAAAAGTATATTAAAAATAAAGTATAGTTTCATTCATCATTTTTTTAGAAACATTTTTCACATTTGTAATATACTTATTTATTGTGCCGTCGTCTACCCTCGCTCCTCCACCCGCATAAAAAAATTTTTTCGTTCAATCGTGACGTTATCATCCGTATCTAACGGATTGGGTCCCCCACTGGCGTCTCTTTCGGAATTGAAGACACCCACTTCCTCTATTGCGCATGCGTTAGAGATAAACCTCTATGCCACAAGATTTGCGCGTTCACATCTACCGCATGCGCACTGTGAGCCATAGTTCAATATTGATCGTCAACTGAATCAAAGCTTCTATTTCTGACATTCCGTAATTCTATATTCATAATAATTTATGTATATATACTAACGAGCACAAAATAAGTATTATCATACTTTAATAAGCAACAATAATGTTTATAAAAGAATTTGATATTAATCGCAATTAATTTAATAGAATACTAACTTTTAAATAAGATGTATTATTTCAAATACATGATAGATTAGCGCAAGTGTCATTTATGAGTTCATTCTTTGTAAATATAATTCATTTAATATCTTCATTTATATCAATCTCTATATATATACACGTTTAAATTACTTATATCATTTTTTTTTCTTCCTATAATATATAATCCTAAAGATATGAAAATAAATTTGATAAAAATTTTAAAATTTCATTCAGAACTGTTCATAATCTCTAAAGGAAATAAAAATCAATTGATTTATCTCTTAAAACTAAGAATTGCATACGCAAAGTTTCCTTTTTTTATTGTAACATAATTTAGTCTTTTTATATTAGCAATTAATTGATATTTTCTGAAAAGAAAGGTATGTAGAACATAACATAGATTTAAATAAATAATAAATATGTTACCGAAATGAAATGCTGAAAATAAAAGTATTTCTATATTATATTCAACTCATCCTAAAAAGCAATAAAGATTTTGGAATTTTTCTTTTGTTCATATCTTTATATAACTTATCTCTTGTTAAAACTATAAAAAGAAAATCATGAATACAAATTACATTATTTTACATCCATACTAACGAAGTTTTCAACATTGAATGCTGCTAATAACAGTTATTCTATATTATAGTCTAGTCACTCAAAAAATAACTATTTCTACAATCTTTTCTGTCTGAGCGAGAGATTCTTTATTACTTGCTCTGAACAATGAATTAAATGTTTCTCATAACAAGGAACAAATAATCTCTTGCTAAGAATGAAACGATTTTACAAATATTAATTTATTTTTTACTTGACTATAATGTCTTTTAGTAACAGCATTTCATTTTGCAAACATTGTTAGTATCGATGCAAAACAATATAATTTATCTGCATCCTGATTTGTTAAAGAAACTTTTAATCATTTGCTGATTATAATGAAATAAAATTGCAAGCTTAGAAATAAAAGTTCTCAAAATATATAGTTCATTTTTGGTTGACTTGACTATAATATATAATTCCATTTCTTTTCTGATTTCGATTTTTAAAACTGTTATTACTAATGCAAAGCAATGTTTTTTTCTCTGCATCCTTTTAATGAATACAGATTGCTTTGCTAAGAAAGAAAAGCATTTAAAACAATTTTTTCGTTTGAGATTGACCTGAATAATGTAGATTTACTTTTATTATGCACATTATTATTTATGCTAAGCAATCTGCTTTATCAGCATCCTTTGCTTCTAAGAAATTTTAATTTCATTCATGAAAAACAAAGGATGCAGATAAATCACATTACTTTCTATCAATACTAACGAACATTTCAAAATGAAAAGCTCATAAGAACAGCATATTAGTCTACTCCAGAAAAAAACAATAAATCTTTTTTAAATTCTTTTCTTAGCTAAAAAAAATCTTTATTACTTGCTCTAAGCAATGAATTACCAGTTTCTGATAACAAGGAACAAACTCAAACTCTTGAGAAGAAAGAAATGAGTTTACAAAGATTTATAGTATTTTTCTTGAGTAGACTAATATAGAATGGCTTTTATTAGCGTTAGATTTTGCAAACATTGTTATTGATGCAAAGCAATTTGCTCTATCGGCATTCTTGGCTTGTAATACATTTTAAATTCATGGCTGAATAACAAAGGATGCAGATAAATCACATTCCTTTTTCTCAATCCTAACGAAGTGTTCAAAATGAAATGCTGATAAGAACAGCACTTCCATAGTATTCTACTCAAGCAAAAATCAATAAATCTTTTTTATAATCTTATCTTTATTAGCAAGACTTTCTTTATTAGTTGCTCTAAGCAATAATTACCAGTTTCTGATAACAAGGAACAAACAATTGCTGTGTAAGAAAGAAATGAGTTTACAAATATATATTTTGTTTTTTCTTGAGTAGACTAATATAGAATGCCTTTTCTTATCAGAGTTACATTTTGCAAACATTGTTAGTATTGATGCAAAGCATTTTGTTTTATATGCATCCTTTGCTTGTAAGAAAATTTTAACTTCATTGCTAAAAATCAAAGGGTGCAGATAAATCACTTTCCTTTTTATCAATACTAACGAATATTTCAAAATGAAATGCTGATAAGAACAGCTATTTGTTATTATTCTACTCAAGAAAAAAGCAATAACTCTTTTTAAAAAGTTTTAATTCTTAGCAAAACATTGTTTATTACTTGCTCTAAGCAATGAATTTACTTTTTATGATAACAATGAACAATCTCTTTCTAAGAAATAAACGATTTCACAAAGATTTATATTTTTTTGCCTTGACTATAGACTATAATATAGAATGCCTTTGATTATCAGCTTTTTATTTTGCAAACATCATTAGTCTTGAAGCAAAGCAATGTTATTAATCTGCATCCTGTTTTTTTCTATAAAATATTAATTATTGCTGATATCAAGTAAACCAAATTGCAAGCTAATAAAACAAAGTTTAGATTTATTTTATCCATTGTAAAGAAATAGCCTTTTTCTTGCGCTCCCCTCTTCTTCTTATATATTATTAATATAATTGATATAATGGTTTTCATTTATTACTTTTACCAAATCTAATTTATTCATAGTTTGATCATATATACAGTGTGTTATAATAGCTACATGGATCCGCTATAGAATGTTCATTATTTCACAATTGCATTGCCACCATCAGTGATATTGTTCTGTTTCTCTGTGTCTATAAATGTATCAGTGTTTTTATTATTCATATATTCTCAGTTTAGCTACACACATGTATCCATGCTTTAAAATGTAATCGATATTAATTGTATATAATAAAGTTTATATTTATTTTATACATTTTAAAGAAATAGCCTTTTTCTTGCGCTCCCCTCTTCTTCTTATATATTAGTCTTGTAATTTATAATAAAATGAAAATAAATAACAAATAGTTTTAAAATACATGTACAGCCTTGTGCAAACACCAAGATAAAAATATATACAATGCCAATAGATTTATTAATAGATTTCAATCTTTAAAAAATAATAATAAAAAAGGCAAATAAAGAGATTGTTATCAAATTCCTTATTGATATCAAATTATAATGAATAATATTGGATATATATATTACATATTATTTATACTTAATCAGTTTCTAGTATATTGCTTAACAATAATAATCAAATTTGCTCGTTGTGGTCTATAGGGGATTCTATGAAAGACGCTATGCTTCTCAGTCCGATATTACAGAACAGAGTGCACTGCTGAATGGCTAAAGTGATTCATTGATATAATGCATCGGAGTGTAGATGGTAGAATTGCGCATGCGCATAGTTCTACAGATCGAGAACGTGCACGCTTAGTTACGCTAACAGCGGTTAGGAGCGCATAACTCATTTACAGAGACAAAGCCGGAAGAATGCGAGGGGGAGGAGGAAGCTGCGAAAAAAGGGTCTGAATAAAGATAAGATTTATTTGAAAGCAATGGTATTATGAAAAAACAAAGTTAGCGACTAGGATGTTGGTCACATTATATGTTAAAAAATGCATTGAACTAAGAAAAACTTTACTTTCACTTTAAGATGTGTGAATGAGCTATTGTATAAGTCAGTTTCAGGAGACTGCCCAGTTTCTGTTTTGAAAAGAAGTACTTTCAGTTTAAAACTCATTTGCGGCGGCGACAGGGTTTTTTATAAAACAATATAGCATTGTGATCACTTGAGAAACTCTGCTATTAATTTGGTCTGAAAGCAAAACATAATCAAGGCCATGGTCTCACAATGTCTGTTCATTGTTCATCCCTTTTGTAACAAAGGATAGCAAGAGAACACAAAAAAAGTAGATAATAGAAGTAAAATGGAAAGTTGTTTAAAATTATATGCTCTATCTGTAACATGAAAGAAAAAAAAACAAAATGTATGCTTACCTGATAAATGTATTTATTTCCGGACATGGTGAGTCCACAACGTCCTCAATTACTAGTGGGGATATCACTCCTGGCCAGCAGGAGGAGGCAAAGAGCACCACAGCAAAGCTGTTAAGTATCACTCCCCTTCCCACAAACCCCAGTCATTTGACCGAAGGGAAATGGAAAAAGGAATAACGTAAAGGTGTAGAGGTGCCTGAGGTTTAGTAAAAAATAACTGTCTTAAATAAAGGGTGGGGTCGTGAACTCACCATATCCGGAAATAAATACATTTATCAGGTAAGCATACATTTTGTAGATATAAGTTTTAAAGAAGATATACAAAGAATCATCAATGTTAAATTAAAAAAAGAAGAAGAGAGAGATTGAGACAAAAAAGAAGAAGAGAAGAAGAGTAATAAAGAAGAGAAAAAAGAAGAAACAAGATAGCTTAGAATTCCTCCTGTTAGTTAGTTCACGCTATTTTTGCAGTGTTTTTGTCTATACACTATTGTTGTATTATTATTTTTTTCAATAAACAATAAAAAAATAAAAAAAACATGCATTTTGTTTTCTTAGCCTGAGGAAACAGCCTGTGGTGGCTGAGAAACATGTTGCTGTTTTTAAAATAAAAGTTTTTAAATATACACTTGCTTTATCACAATTATTCTGCTCCTGTTTGGGGGCAGAGTGTGTGTGCTAGTTCTATCTTCCAAAGTGGTGATTTTCTGCATCCTGCAAATTGGATTCCACAGTCCACTGGGAGGCTGAGAGGTCCCAGTACTGCTGATATTGCACCTGGTGGTGCTTTGTTTCCTGTAAGTACAACCTTGAATCCTTTTATATCTGGTGTAAAAACGTTACTGGGCTATGTGTGTGCCTTTTTTGCCCTTATAGGCATCATAGGATAGGCCCTCGCCAAGGATCATCTCTATCTGGCTGGAGACACCAGTGAGCTGGACCACTGTTTGATGTTCCAGGCTGCCACAATAGCACCATTTGGGTGCGCTACGCTTGTGAGTATATTTCCTATCCTGCTGATGTTTTGTATCTGACTGCCGTGACGTTACTAGGCCATGTTGGCGCCTCTGTGCTTCTTTCTCTTATACATTTTGTTTTCTTTCCTAAGATATGGTGAGTCCAAAACGTCCTCAATTACTAGTGAGAACCAATACCCAAGCTAGAGGACACAGATGACTAGGGAGGGAAAACAAGACAGGCAGACCTAAACAGAAGGCATCACCGCTTGAAGAACTTCTTTCCCAAAGGAAGCCTCAGCCGAGGCAAAAGTATCAAATTTGTAAAATCTTGAAAAAGTATGCAAAGAGGACCAAGTTGCAGCCTTTCAAATCTGTTCCACAGAAGCTTTTTTTTTTTTTTTTTTTTTTTATGAAAGCCTAAGAAGAAGAAACAGCCCTCGTGGAATGAGCTGCAATTCTCTCATGAGGCTGCTGACCAGCAGTCTCATAAGCAAAAAAATTATACTTCTCAACCAGAGGGAAAGAGAAGTAGCAGTAGCTTTCTGACCCTTACGCTTTCCTGAGAAGCAAACAAACAGGGCCGAAGACTGGCGAAAATCCTTAGTCACCTGTAGGTAAAATTTAAGAGCATGCACAACATTCAGGTTGTGCAACAAACATTCCTTATGAGAAGAAGGATTAGGACATAACGAAGGAACAACAATTAACTGATTAATATTTCTATCAGAAACCACTTTAAAAAGAAAACCCAACTTAGTACGAAGAACCGCCTTATGAGCATGAAAGATAAGATGAATCACACAGCAAAGCCGAGAGTTCCGAAACTCTCCGAGCAGAAGAGATAGCAAAAAAACAAAAAAAAAAAAAAAACCTTCCATGGTAATAACTTAAAGGGACACTGTACTCAAATTTTTTCTTTCATGATTCAGATAGAGCATGCAATTTTAAGCATCTTTCTAATTTACTCCTATTGTCAAATTTTCTTTATTCTCTTGGTATCTATATTTGAAAAGCAAGAATTTAAGTTTAGATGCCGGCCCATTTTTGGTGAACAACCTGGGTTGTCCTTGCTGATTGGACAGTACCAATAAACAAGTGCTGTCCATGGTTCTGAACCTCAAATTGGCTGGCTCCTTAGCTTAGATGTCTTCTTTTTCAAATAAAGAAAGCAAGAGAACGAATAAAAATTGATAATAGGAGTAAATTAGAAAGTTGCTTAAAATTGCTTGCTCTATATGAATCACAAAAGAAAAATTTTGGGTTCAGTGTCCCTTTAATATCTATGGAATGCAAAGGCTCATAAGGAGCCTGCTGCAACACTTTACAAACAAGGTTAAGGCTCCAAGGAGGAGCAACAGACTTAAACACAGGCCTGATTCTGACCAGAGCCTGACAAAAATATTGAACACTTATGTAACAAAATAGATAATGCAGAAATCTGACCTTTTCGGTGTACTGACTGACAATCCCTTCTCCAGCCCTTCCTGGAGAAAGGACAACATCCTAGGAATCCTGACCTTACTCCAAAAAAAGCCCTTGAATTCACACCAATAAAGGTATTCAAACAATACCTTATGGTAAATCTTTTTAGTAACAGGTTTACGAGCCTGAATCAAGGTCTCAATGACCGACTCAGAAAAACCACGCGTAGATAGAAGTAAACGTTCAATCTCCAAGCAGTCAACTTCAGAGAAACGAGGTTTGGATGAAGGAATGGATGATGTGTTAGAAGGTCCTTCCTCAGATGCAACCTCCTAGGTGGAAGAGATGACATCTTCATTAGGTCTGCATACCAGGTCCTGCGAGGCCACACAGAAGCAATTAGAATTACTGATGCTCTCTCCTGTTTGATACGAGCAATGACTTGTGGACGGAGAGCAAACGGAGGAAACAGGTATGCTAGACTGAAATCCCAAAGTACCACCTATCAGGGCGGCTTGCAGATCTCTTGACCTTGAACCGTACCTTGGAAGCTTGGGGTTCTGCAGAGACGCCATCAGATCTATCTCCGGCACCCCCCATTTAAGAGTTAACCTCCGGATGGAGAGCCCCCTCCCCGGGATTAAATGTCTGTCTGCTCAGGAAGTCCGCTTCCTAGTTGTCCACTCCTGGAATGTGGATGGCAGATAGACAGCAATTGTGTGCTTCCGCCCACTGAACAATCTGAGCCCCCTCCTTCATTGCTAAGGAACTCCAAAGTCCTCCCTGGTGGTTGATGTAAGCCACTGAGGTGATATTGTACAACTGGAACCTGATAAACCAGGCTAAGGACAACTGAGGCCAAGCCATCAGAGAATTGTAAATCGCCCTCAACTCCAAGATGTTTATGGGAAGAGCAGACTCCTCCCGAGTCCAAAGTCCTTGCACCTTTAACAAGTCCCAGACTGCTCCCCAGCCCAGCAGGCTGGCGTCCGTGGTCACAATCACCCAGGAAGGTCTGTGGAAGCACGTGCCCTGAGACAGATGCTCCTGAGAAAGCCACCACGGAAGAGAGTCTCTTGTAGACTGATCTAGATCTATCCTCTGAGACAGATCTGAATGGTCCCTGTTCAACTGTCTGAGCATCCATAACTGCAGAGCTCTCAAATGGAATCGAGCAAAGGGAATGATGTCCATGGAAGCGACCATCAGACCAATTACCTCCATACATTGAGCAACTGGTGGTCAAACAGTAGACTGAAGGGAGAAGCAAGAATAAAAGATCTTGGATTTTCTGACGTCTGTCAGAAATATTTTCATAGATAGGGAATCTATGATGGTCCCTAAGAAAACCACCCTTGTAGATGGAACAAGGGAACTCTTTCCCAGATTCACTTTCCATCCATGGGAACATAGAAAAGACAACAAGATCAATGTATGAGAGTTTGCTTGTTGAAAAGATGGCGCCTGAACAAATATATTGTCCAAGTAAGGCGCTACAGCAATTCCCAGAGACCTGATCACTGCCAAGAGAGCCCCCAGAACCTTTGAGAAAATTATGTCTGTCGACTGAGGTGCCTACCTGCCCCTATAAAAGCAAACAAGTGCTGAGGAAAACTGACTACACCTAAGGCAGCCACAGGCAACCGCTCCGATCAGATCCATCTCTCTCTATGAGCGGAGTTAGAGACACATGACTGGCAATTGAAGCAGCGCTAGAAATGAAAGTGCGCACTTCAAGCCGGATGAGCCACAACGGAAAAGCCGCTGCCTGACAGAGAAATACGTCAGAGCCGGCAAGAGACCGCAGACATTTTGAGCAATAGCATAGGCAAAAATCTAAATTGCTCACCACTCCTGGTCTCCGTTCCATTTACTGCAGTAAATTACGTGAACACAGGAAAAGGAAACAACAGCCACCTGTCAATTTAATAAACAATAAACTCATGAGCCAAATTAGTGTTAACTCCTTATTGCCCATAAAGGAGATTAACCCCAGTCTCCATTGTCGCATAACAATTGTGCCTGCCCACTGCCAGAAATGAATCCTGTACCCAGGATTCTAGTCCCATATTAATGCAAAGAGATTGGGCAGCAATCTCAGCTTAACCCTTCAGTGCCAGCCTCCTAGCCCCAAAAGACAAAAGGCACTTAACTGCACATCCAGCTGTCCGGCAGTTGGACAGCACACACAGTGTGAAAGGATGCCACTCCTTACAGAGACCTGTGTAACAAGAGAAAGAACAGAGTAACCATACTCTGGCTTTCTAAACTAGGGCAGCAACCTGTTAGGAAAACGCAGTGAGGTCCACCTCACAAGTTCCTAACTGCTTTAAATCCACCACTACCCTACTGAAGAGATTGACGTGGACTACGGCTAGACCCAAAAATCTTGCTTGTAGCAAAATAATTCCAATTTTCTTCAGACACCAAAACGTTAACTCCTCCATTGACAAGGCAAAGAGAATGACTGGGGTTTATGGGAAGGGGAGTGATACTTAACAGCTTTGCTGTGGTGCTCTTTGCCTCTTCCTGCTGGCCAGGAGTGATATTCCCACTAGTAATTGAGGACGTTGTGGATTCACCATATTTTAGGAAAGAAAATTTGAGTTCCATGGCCCCTTAAAATCAGAAAATTTTGAGTTTTCGCACACTACCAAGACTGAGCCTGCAATATGGTACACAGTGATTATCTGAACAGTGCAGAATTTAATTTATATCTGTAACCTAATTTTCCACATGAAAAATGTTTCCACATGAAAAAATGACAGTTGTAAATGTTTGTTCAATGTGGTTTGTAAGCAGACCTTTTACATTGCAATGTTAATTACATATACATTATATATAAAGTATATGTTAAAAAACATAAATTATGCTTACCTGATAATTTAATTTCCTTCTGTATAAGGAGAGTCCATGGTATCATTCCTGGTATCATTCCTTACTGTTGAGAAATACTGAACCTGGCCACCAGGAGGAGGCAAATAAACCCCAGCCAAAGGCTTAAATATTCCCCCTACTTCCCTCACATCCCCGTAATTCTGCCAAGGGAACAAGGAACAGTAGGGGAAATATCAGGGTATAAATGGTGCCGGAAGAGAAAAACAAATTATGGTCCACTCATCTGAGTATACAGGTGGGGGACGTGGACTCTCATACAGAAGGAAATTAAATTATCAGGTAAGCATAATTTATGTTTATGTAATATGAGGAGAGTCCACAGCATTATTACTTACTGTTGGGAAAACTATACCCAAGACCTAGAGGACACTGAATGATAATGGGAGGGGTAAAAAAAAGGCATACCCTAATCTGAGGGCACCACAGCCTGTAAAACCTTTCTCCCAAAAGCTGCTTTGACCGAAGCAAAAACGTCAAACTTGTAGAAGTTTGAAAAAGTATGTAAGGAGGAGCAGGTAGCCTAGAGGCCTTATAAATCTGATCCATAGAGGCCTCGTTTTTAAAGGCCCAAGAGGAAGACACTGCTCTAGTGAAATGTGCCATAATCCTCTGAGGAGGTCTAAGTCCCGCTGACTCGTAAGCTAAGCGCATAACACTCTGCAACCAAAAAGATAAGGAAGTCGAAGAAGCCTTCAGACCCTTACGCTTCCCAGAGTAGATAACAAACAAGGAAGAAGTTTACCTAAAATCCTTAGTAGCTTGAAGATAAAACTTCAAAGTTCTGTCAGGGTTTTTTCCCTGCTTTGTTTGCCATGTGTCATTTTACTTACCTCTTACTGAATCTGGTGCAGAGTGTCTGATGCTGCTCATTTCCTGAATGCCCTCTTATGGCCGGACTGGTGTACACCATCTGTGTGAGACAGGTTGCAGTCTCAGTATTGTGATGTCATCACTTATTATTTAAAGGGTCTCTGTTCAGTATGCTTTGCCCTTGCGTTGTCTCAGACCTGTTTGTGAGTTGCTGTGTATTACCTGGCTGTCTGACGTCCCTCCTGCTTCCTGACTTGGCTTGTCTGACTACTCGCTTTGGCTCCTGACTCGGCTTGTCTGACTACCAGCTCTGGCTTTGACTCCTGGCTTGTTATTTGACTTGTGGACTTTTTATTATTTTTTTTGTTATTAATAAAGGTGTGCTTATTTTTGCACTTCTCGTCTCAGTCTGATTCCTGGCATCCTGACAAGCTCGAACCACATCCAGATTATGAAGTAAACATTCCTTCGAAGAAGAAGGATTAGGACATAAGGAAGGAATCACAATCTCCTGATTGATGTTGCGATCAGACATAATCTTAGGCAGAAAACCCAAGCGGGTATGTAGGACAGCCATATCAGTGTTGAACACCAGATAAGGAGGCTCACATTGCAAATCAGCTATTTCAGAAAGTATGTGTGCCGACGCAATAGCCAATAGAAAAAGAACCTTCCAGGACAACAATTTAATGTCAATTGAATGCATAGGCTCACACGGAGCCCGTTGCAAAAAATTTAAGAACAAGATTCAAACTCCAAGGTGGCGCATTAGATTTAAACACAGGTCTGATCCTAATCAGAGCCTTAACAAAAGATTACACGTCAGGAAGCTCTGCTAGCCTCCTGTGCAGTAAAACAGAAAGGGCCAAAATCTGTCCCCTCAGGGAACTGGCAGAAAGGCCCTTCTCCAGCTCCTCCTGGAGAAAGGAAAATATCCTGGCAGCTTTAACCTTATGCCAGGCTAAACCACACTCTTCACACCAGAATAAGTAAGTGTTCCATAACTTATGATAGATGCAACGAGTAACAGGCTTACGAGCCTGAATGAGAGTGTCAATAACCCTCTCAGAGAAACCTCTCTTGGCTAGGACTAAGCCTCAGAGAATCTAGATTTTGACGAGCAAAAGGACCCTGTTCCAGCAGATCCCTGTGACAAGGTAACCTCCTCGGAGGAGATGAGAACACCCCCACAAGGTCCGCGAACCATATCCTTCACGGCCACGATGGAGCAATCAGTATAATTGATGCCTGCTCCTGCTTGATGCGGGCCACTACACGAGGAAGAAGTGGTAAAGGCTGGAAAATGTAAATTAGATTGAACCTCCAAGGAACTGCAAATGCATATATTAGCTCCGCTTGAGGATCCCTGGACCGCGACCCTTATCTGGGTAGCTTGGAATTGAGACGGGATGCCATGAGATCCATCTCCAGTGCCAGCCATTTGTTGCAAATCTCTGCAAACACCTCAGGATGGAGAGACCATTCCTCCGGATGAAAGGGTTGTCTGCTGAGGAAATTTGCTTCCCAGTTGTCAACACCCGGAATGTGGATAGCTGACAGCGAGCAGTTGTGGGCCTCTTCCCACTCCAGAATCTGAGATACTTCGTAGGGAGTTTAATGTTCGCCCCTGAGGGTTGATGTAAGCCACCAAGGTTATGTTGTCTGATTGGAATCTGATAAACTGGGACGAACCCAGAAGAGGCCAAGACTTCAGAGCATTAAAGATTGCTCAAAGTTTCAGAATGTTGATTGGGAGGAGGGATTCCTCTCGAGTACACAGGCCCTGTGTCTTCCTGGCACCCCAAACAGCTCCCTATCCTGATAGACTTGCGTCTGTAGTCACAATCTCCCAGGATGGTCTCAAGAAAGATGTCCCTTGGGACAGGTGATCTGGACAGAGCCACAAGGAGAGCACTTCTCTCGACTGATTGTCCAGAGAAATCTATTGAGACAGATTTGAATGATCGCCATTCCACGGTTTAAGCATGCACAGCTGAAGTGGTCTGAGATGGAATCTGGCAAAAGGAATGATGTCCATGCTGGACACCATGAGACCAATCACCTCCATACACTGAGCCACATAGGGCCTTAAGGAGGTCTGGAGGGCAAGACAAGCAGAAGTTAGCTTGTAACGTCTCTGGTCTGTATGGAATATCCTCATGTATATGGAGTCTATTATAGTGCACAGGAATTCCACCCTGGTACTGGGAATAAGATAACTATTTTCTAAGCTTATCTTCCAACCATGAGATCGAAGAAGAAACAGAAGAGATTGTGAATGGTCTTCTGCCAGACGACAGGATGGTGCTTGAACCAGAAAATTGTCCAAGTATGGACTACTGCTATACCTCTGGTTCTGGCCACTGCAAGCAGAGCCCCTAGAACCTTTGTAAAAACTCTTAGAGCAGTAGCTAGACCAAATGAAAGTGCAATAAACTAGAAGTGCTGGTCCAGGAACACAAACCTTAAGAACTTTAAGTGTTCCTTGTGGATTGGAACGTGAAGGTAAGCATCCTTCAGATCTATAGTGGTCAGGAACTGTTCTTCCTGAACTAAGGGAAGAATAGACTTTATTGTCTCCATCTTGAACGAGGGGACAGATAGGAATTTGTTTAAGCACTTAAGGTCCAGAATTGGGCGGAAAGTTCCCTTCTTCTTTGGGACCACAAAAAGGTTTGAATAGTATCCCAAACCTCTTTCTGCAAGAGGTACCGTGACAATGACTCCTAGGGAGGAAAGATCCCTCATGCACCCCAGAAAGGCTTCTCTCTTTTCTGGCCTGGCAGACAGGTTTGATAGGAGGAATCTGCTCCTGGGTGATGAGACTTGAAACCTATCTTGTATCCCTGAGTGATGACTTCCAGGACCCATGGGTCTTGCACGTCCCCAAACCAAGTGTCCAAAAAAGAGTGACAGTCTGCCACCTACGTGATCCAGAACCGGATCGGGGGCTGCCCCTTCATGCCGACTTTGTCTCGGTGGGCTTCTTGCTCTGCTTGGATTTATTCCAGGACTGAGCCAGTTTCCAAGTACCCTTGGATTGCTCAGGCTTTGCAGAGGGCAGCTGATTTGGGGATTTATCAGAACGAAAGGAACGGAATTAGGACCTTGTCCCTTAGGCTTGTTCTTCTTATCCTGCGGTAAAAAGGCACCCTTGCCTCCAGTAAACATGGAGATAATTGAGTCCAGGCCTGGGCAAAATAAAATATTTTCCCTAAAGGGAAGGGGAAGAAGTCTGGACTTAGAAGTCATGTCTGCAAACCAGGACTTCATCGAGAGTGCCCTACGGACTTGAACAGAAAAACCTGAAGCCTTAGCGTTCAGACAAATAATTTGCATATTAGAATCACAAATAAAAGAATTAGCCACCCTTAAGGCCTTAATTCTTTCCTGGATCACGTCGAGGGGACCCTCCACATCGATCAACTCAGATAAGGCATTGAATCAATAGGTAGCCGCTCCAGCAACCGCAGCAACAGCCACTCGCAGTTGAAACAAATATCCTGTATGTTGAAACATCTTTCTTAACAGAGTTTCTAACTTATCATCCAAGGGCTCTTTAAATGATGAACTATCCTCAAGCGGGATAGTAGTGCGTATAGCAAGCATGGAGATAGTGCCATCCACCTTGGGGATGGAACCCCACAACTCCAATTGAGAGTTCGGGACCGGGAACAATTTATTAAAGGAAGAAGAAGGGGAAAATGAAGAACCAATCCTTTCCCATTTATTCTTAATAACGTTCCTCATCTTTACGGGAACCGGGAAAGTCTGTGGTACAACCCTGTCCTTGTAGACCTTATCTAATTTAGGAATCAAGTTTCCTCAGGCAATTTGGGCTCAAGAACCTCTAACGTAGCTAAAACTTCCTTCAACAGAAAGCGTAAATGCTCAAATCCTAAAGTCTGGTTTCTCCGCAGCTGGAGGTTTAGAGGCACCATATTCTGACCCAGAAAGAGCGCCCTCTGAAGAATCAGAGGCACCTTCATCATCAGATAATCTTGTATCAGATAAATCCAGCAAACTAGTTGATGACCCCTGGTTGATGACCCCTGGGAAGGATAGCAATATTTGACCTTCTGCTTTTGCTTAGCAGGGTGAGGTAAAGTACTAAAGGCTGCAGACACTGCCATTTGTAACTGCTCAGTAAAGTCTGGCGGTAAAAGGCCCCCTCCAGATGGAGGATTAGGAGTGCTACTGGAAGCTGCATGTGTATTAGGAGATGACTGTAGGGTGCACACCTCACGGGACGGAGACTCCTCAGAGGTAGGCGGCTCAGTGGTATCAAACATATTAACCTTATTTGACATGATTACTTTATCAAGGCATGGGTGGGTATACTGCGGCCTCCTCACAATATAGACAGCTATTAGACTTAGATAAAGAGTACCCTCTAAGGCATCAGAATCCTCCATAGCTTGTGCTTACAAAGCAGACTATTGATTAATAAGAAAAAAAAACTGCACCTTTATACCCCCAATGGCTGGGGCACTCAATACCGCCTATGACCCAGGCCAAAACAGAGAAACAGTTTCTTCTCCGGTAAACCACACGGTCAGGAAAGAGGAAATAAGTGCGACCACACCTGGTCACTTGGTGCGCAATGCAGGACCTACCTTGCTATAATAGCAAAAAAGTGTGCCAAGCCATACAGGCTGCTCAGCTCCCAAAACAAAAGTAAAAAACCCTGTATGCTCCAACATCTGCCTGAGCCTCATCTCACACATGTTGCAGCATAATGAAATAAACTTATGTGATTAATCCCCACCATTCTTACAGAGATATTAACCCTTGATTCCATACAGATAAAAGGAGCCACACTGTGACCCTGTCTTCTTGCGTTATCATATGTGTAAAAAATGAAACAATCTTACCGGAATCTATGCCGTTGAACAGAAACACAGCCTCTCAAGTTTGACAGTCTTGTAGCATCGCTCCTGACATGGACTTGAGTGATGGAAGCAGGCAGTGAAACTCGTCAACACTGATTGCTTAGGAGCTGTTAATACGAGTCTGGATGCGTTCGCAGAAAGACTCTCCCTGCATCACCAGACTCTAACGTTTGTCAATGCTCCCACTTAGAGGTTGACAAGACTACTTAAAACTACAGTCCCATTTCGAAGGGTAGATACCCTTCATAAGGAACTACTCCAAATCGTCTGACACTTGCCAAGCTCCTGTGACGAAAGGCAAAAAATGACTGGGATGTGAGGGAAGTAGGACATTCAGTGTCCTCTATAGCTTGGGCATAGTTTTCCCAACCGTAAGGAATGATGCAGTGGACTCTCCTCATATTAAGAAGGAAAACATAAATTATGCTTACCTGATAATTTAATTTCCTTCTGTATGAGGAGAGTCCACGGCCCCCGCCCGTATACTCTGATGGGCGGACCAAACTTTGTTTTTCTCTTCCGGCACCATTTATACCCTGATATTTCTCCTACTGTTCTTTGTTCCCTTGGCAGAATGACTGGGATGTGAGGGAAGTAGGGGGAGTATTTAAGCCTTTGGCTGGGGTGTCTTTGCCTGGTGGTCAGGTTCAGTATTTCCCAACAGTAAGGAATGATGCCGTAGACTCTCCTCATATTAAGAAGGAAAAAAATCTATAAAACATAAACCATAACATAATGTTAGTTAATGGACTCCTCTCAGTAATAGAGGGGCAGAAACTTACCAGAAAAGACATTTGTAGATAGCCTTTCCTTCCAGCGACAACAGTACTGTGCGGTTAGTAAGAGAAGCAGTGAGGGAGAACAACCTTTGGAATGTACCCCTACAGCCGGTATTGTACATGAGACTGCACTAAACATGTATGCTGTACTGCAATAGTAAACTTTGGGTTAGGTCCTCATTGTGAGTGTGTATATGGCTGATTAAAATGTTTGCCGTTTTAATAATAGCATACTATACTTATTTTTGTGGTGCATTTTTAGTATTAGTTTTATAGCTCCGTAAAAAGAGTCTATTCCAGTGGGAAGATATGCAGAAGCAGAAGGAAAGTGGAGTTTTGATCTGTCTTTAAAGAAACATGAAAATTGTTTTTGTTTTTTTTACATATGGGTTACAATCTATTTTATTAAAATGTTTAAAGTCCCATAATAAACAATTATATTTTACATATAGTTAAATCCTTGTTGTTGTTTTAATTACATTCATGTGATTTTTGTTTTTGTTTTTTTAAACTAGTATTTTTTATATTAAAAAACATACTCTAAAGTAGGAAAAATAGTCCCTCAGTGAGCTGTTCCAAAACGCCCCAGAAATGGGTGTTTTTTCTTCTTCTCCTTTCCCCATGTCCAATCAGCATTGGCGTGCTGATCAGACATGGGAGCGTGCACGGGAGCAGGCTGAAAGTGGAACGCTAGCAGATTAAATGGTTGCCCTTTGCAGCGTTTACACAATCTCTGCTAGCGTGTTAGGATGCTTCAAAGGTTGCCACCAATCATTGCCGATCGGTTCCCTCGTGAACCTGTGCAGAGTGGTCGAATTGTTTTTTGATTGGCATTTGGCAGCCCACTCTTCTTTGCATAAGCTGTGAAGAGCTAAAGAAATGCTGGATTGTGCATGCTCCGACTTACATGTCGGTCAAACGACTCACAGACAAATTGGAAGCTAAATCTGCACTTTTCATGGGCAGAGGAAGCAAAATAAATTTGTTAGAAAAATATCTCTAAAACAATAAATTACATTTAATAGATGTATATTGGTAAAATGTTATTATTGTCATCAACTGTTTGTTAAGCCTTTAACCCCTTAATGACCGGACCATTTTTCAATTTTCTTACCCTTAATGACAATGGCTATTTTTACATTTCTGCAGTGTTTGTGTTTAGCTGTAATTTTCATCTTACTCATTTACTGTACCCATACATATTATATACCGTTTTTCTCGCCATTAAATGGACTTTCTAAGGATACCATTATTTTCATCATATCTTATAATTTCCTATAAAAAAAAATATAAAATATGAGGAAAAAATTGAAAAAAACACACTTTTTCTAACTTTGACCCCCAAAATCTGTTACACATCTACAATCACCAAAAAACACCTATGCTAAATAGTTTCTAAATTTTGTCCTGAGTTTAGAAATACCCAATGTTCACATGTTCTTTACTTTTTTTGCAAGTTATAGGGCCATAAATACAAGTAGCACTTTGCTATTTCCAAACAACTTTTTTTCAAAATTAGCGCTAGTTACATTGGAACCCTGATATCTGTCAGGAATACCTGAATATCCCTTGACATGTATATATTTTTTTTTAGAAGACAACCCAAAGTATTGATCTAGGCCCATTTTGGTATATTTCATGCCACCATTTCACCGCCAAATGTCATCAAATAAAAAAAAAGTTCACTTTTTCACAAATTTTGTCACAAACTTTAGGTTTCCCACTGAAATTATTTACAAACAGCTTCTGCAATTAAGGCACAAATGGTTGTAAATGCTTCTTTGGGATCCCCTTTGTTCAGAAATAGCAGACTTATATGGCTTTGTGGTTGCTTTTTGGTAAGTAGAAGGCCGCTAAATGCTGCTGCGCACCACACGTAAATTATGCCCAGCAGTTAAGGGGTTAAATTAGGTAGCTTGTAGGGAGCTTGCAGGGTTAATTTTAGCTTTAGGGTAGAGATCAGCCTCCCACCTGACACATCCCACCCCCTGATCCCTCCCAAACAGTTCTCTTCCCTCCCCCACCCCACAATTGTCCCCGCCATCTTAAGTACTGGCAGAAAGTCTGCCAGTACTAAATAAAAGGAGTTTTTATTTTTTTTAATAAAAAAAAATAAAATGTTTTAGCTGTGATGGACTCCTGCCTTAGCCCCAACCTCCATGATCCCCCCCCCCAGCAATCTAACCCTCTCCCCTACCTAATTGCCGCCATCTTGGGTACTGGCAGTTGTCTGCCAGTACCCAATTTGCCCCCCAAAAAAGTGTTTTTAATTATTTTTTATTACTAATTTATTTTTTTCTGTAGTGTAGCAGCCCCCCACAATACCCCAACCCCCTCCCAGATCCTCATATATATATATTTCCCCCCCTCTTCCCACTCATTGGTGTCAGTGTGGGTAGGTGATCGCGGGCGTGCGCGCGCACCCGCGCACGCGCACGCGCGCCCCCGCACGCTCCCGGCACCCGGCGTGCACATTGCACTAACAGGAGCCGGATGCCGGGTAGCGATGGGCCGCCCACCCGCCTCCCAGTTGCGCTCCCACCCACCAACGAACCGGCCGCATCGCTACCGGTGCAGAGAGGGCCACAGAGTGGCTCTCTCTGCATCGGATGCTTTCTAAGGGTATTGCAGGATGCCTCAATATCGAGGCATCACTGCAATACCCTGAGAGCTGCTGGAAGCGATTGCGATCGCTTCCAGCACTCTCTTAGACAAGTGACGTACCAGGTACGTCCATTGTCACTAACTGCAAGTTTTTGCAGGACGTACCTGGTACGTCACTTGTCATTAAGGGGTTAATAAAAAAATACTATAATGACCCTTTAACTATATTTAGTGACTATACTACATTGTATAAATTTACTGAAGGTTAGCAGGTATAGCGCTCATTTACTGAACTATAGTTCAAATTTCTGAGATAGGAAAGAAAAAAAAAAAACAATATCCCTTTAAATGAAACTTACTACAAAACTTACATTAGTAACTGGCAACCCAAACAGCCTCTCTCTATTGTTATAGAGCTGAGACAATTGCTGTGATTCCTTGAGTTGTTTGTGCACTCTCCTCACTTCATTAGCGGTCTCATGTGCTCGGTTAATATCCGTATAAGAGGAAAAACCAGCAACAGCAATCTAAGAGCAGAAAAAAAAAAAAAAAAAAAAAAAAACATTAGTTGATTGTCCCATTCTTAGTAAATTATTTTCAATTTAAAGAGATAATAAACCCAGTTTTTTTATTTAATGATTCAGATAGAGCATGCGATTTTAGCAAGTTTCTATTGTATTCATATTATTAATTTTTCTTATCTTGTATTTCAAAAGCAGGAATGTAAAGCTTAGGAGCCGGACCATTTTAGGTTTAGCACCCTGGATAGTGCTTGCTGATTGGTGGCTACATTTTGTAAATTAGAAACTTGCTTAAAATTCCATGCTCTATCTGAATCATGAAAGAAAAGATCTGGGTTTAGTATCCCTTTAGAAAATAATCAAGAAAATAGTCCATGTAGACACACAAAGTAACTGCCCATGTGAATTTACCTGGGTATTTATAAAAAATAAGTATAAGTATTCGGATATTCAGATATCCCTGTAAAAGTCCTTATTTGCTTCAATTATTTTAAAGGGACATAATACTCATATGCTAAATCACTTGAAACTGATGCAGTATAACTGTAAAAAGCTGACAGGAAAATATCACCTGAGCATCTCTATGTAAAAAACAGAATTTATGCTTACCTGATAAATTTCTTTCTCTTACGGTGTATTCAGTCCACGGATTCATCCTTACTTGTGGGATATTCTCAATCCCTACAGGAAGTGGCAAAGAGAGCACACAGCAAAGCTGTCCATATAGCTCCCCTCAGGCTCCGCCCCCCCAGTCATTCGACCGACGGTTAGGAGAAAAAGGAGAACCATAGGGTGCAGTGGTGACTGTAGTTATTAAATTTGAACCTGACTTAAATGTCAGGGCGGGCCATGGACTGAATACACCGTAAGAGAAAGAAATTTATCAGGTAAACATAAATTCTGTTTTCTCTTACTTGGTGTATTCAGTCCACGGATTCATCCTTACTTGTGGGATACCAATACCAAAGCAATAGGACACGGATGAAGGGAGGGAACAAGTCAGGTTACCTAAACGGAAGGCACCACTGCTTGCAAAACCTTTCTCCCAAAAATAGTCTCCGAAGAAGCAAAAGTATCGAATTTGTAAAATTTGGCAAATGTATGCAGTGAAGACCAAGTCGCTGCCTTACAAATCTGTTCAACAGAAGCCTCATTCTTGAAAGCCCATGTGGAAGCCACAGCTCTGGTAGAATGAGCTGTGATTCGTTCAGGAGGCTGCTGTCCAGCAGTCTCATAAGCCAATCGGATGATGCTTTTCAGCCAAAAGGAAAGAGAGGTAGCTGTTGCTTTCTGACCTCTCCTCTTACCAGAATAGACAACAAACAAGGATGATGTTTGTCTGAAATCTTTAGTTGCTTTTAAATAGAATTTTAAAGCACGAACCACGTCAAGATTGTTTAAAAGTCGTTCCTTCCTAGAAACTGGATTAGGACACAGAGAAGGAACAAAAATTTCCTGGTTAATATTCTTATTAGAAACCACTTTCGGAAGAAAACCAGGTTTGTTAAGCAAAACAACCTTATCTGCATGGAACACCAGATAGGGTGAATCACACTGCAAGGCAGACAATTCAGAGACTCTTCGAGCCGAAGAAATGGCTACTAAAAACAAAACTTTCCAAGATAATAACTTAATATCTATGGAATGTAAAGGTTCAAACGGAACCCCTTGAAGAACTGAAAGAACCAAATTTAGACTCCAAGGAGGAGCCAAAGGCTTGTAAACAGGCTTGATTCTAACAAGGGCCTGTGCAAACACCTGAACGTCTGGTACAGCTGCCAGGCGCTTATGTAACAGAATAGACAGAGCAGATATCTGTCCCTTTAAGGAACTGGCTGACAGACCTTTCTCCAATCCTTCTTGGAGAAAAGCCAGTATCCTTGGAATCCTAACCTTACTCCACGAGTAACCCTTGGATTCACACCAACTAAAATATTTCCGCCATATCTTATGGTAAATTTTCCTTGTGACAGGCTTTCTGGCCTGTATCAAAGTGTCTATAACTGATTCAGAGAAACCACGCTTAGCTAGGATTAAGCGTTCAATCTCCAAGCAGTCAGTTGCAGAGAAACTAGATTCGGATGCTTGAAAGGACCTTGAATTAGAAGATCCTGCCTCGATGGCAGTTTCCATGGTGGGACCGATGACATGTCAACTAGGTCTGCATACCAAGTCCTGCGTGGCCATGCAGGCGCTATCAGGATTACCGAAGCCTTCTCCTGTTTGATTCTGGCTATTAGCCGAGGGAGAAGAGGAAACAGTGGAAAGACATAAGCTAGACTGAATGACCAAGGCGCTATTAAAGCATCTATCAATGCCGCCTTGGGATCCTTGGATATGGATCCATAAAGGGGAAGTTTGGTGTTCTGACGGGACGCCATCAGATCCAATTCTGGAATACCCCATAGCTGGGTCAGCTGAACAAAAACCTCCGGGTGGAGTTCCCACTCCCCCGGATGAAAAGTCTGACGACTTAGAAAATCCGCTTCCCAGTTGTCTACCCCTGGGATGTGAATTGCAGATAGATGGCAGGAGTGATCCTCCGCCCATTTGATGATCCTGGATACTTCCTTCATCGCTAGGGAACTCTTTGTTCCTCCCTGATGATTGATGTACGCTATAGTCGTGATGTTGTCCGACTGAAATCTGATGAATTTGGCCTCCGCTAGTTGAGGCCATGCTTGGAGCGTGTTGAATATCGCTCTCAGCTCCAAAATGTTTATTGGGAGAAGAGATTCTTCCCGAGACCATGTACCCTGAGCCTTCAGGGAGTTCCAGACCGCACCCCAGCCTAACAGACTGGCGTCGGTCGTGACAATGATCCACTCCGGTCTGCGGAAACTCATTCCCTGAGACAGGTGAACTTGAGACAACCACCAGAGAAGAGAGTCTCTGGTTTTCTGGTCCATTTGTATTTGAGGAGATAAATCTGCATAATCCCCATTCCACTGCTTGAGCATGCACAGTTGCAGTGGTCTGAGATGAATTCGGGCAAAAGGGACTACGTCCATTGCCGCCACCATTAAACCAATTACCTCCATGCACTGAGCCACAGAAGGCTGAGGAATGGAATGAAGAGCTCGGCAGGTGTTCAACAGTTTGGACTTCCTGACCTCTGTCAGAAAAATTTTCATTTCTACCGAGTCTATTAGTGTTCCCAGGAAGGGAACCCTTGTAAGCGGGGACAGAGAACTTTTTTCTACGTTCACCTTCCACCCGTGAGACCTTAGAAAGGCCAGAACAATGTCCGTATGAGCCTTGGCTCTGTGGAAAGACGACACCTGTATTAATATGTTGTCTAGGTAAGGTGCTACTGCAATGCCCCGCGGTCTTAACACCGCCAGAAGGGACCCTAGCACCTTTGTGAAAATTCTGGGAGCGGTGGCCAACCCGAAAGGAAGGGCCACAAACTGGTAATGTTTGTCCAGAAAGGCGAACCTTAGGAACTGATGGTGATCTTTGTGGATAGGAATATGTAGGTACGCATCCTTTAGATCCACGGTAGTCATATATTGACCTTCCTGGATCATCGGCAAGATTGTCCGAATGGTTTCCATCTTGAAAGACGGAACTCTGAGGAATTTGTTTAGAATCTTTAGATCCAGGATTGGCCTGAAAGTTCCCTCCTTTTTGGGAACTACGAACAGGTTTGAGTAAAAGCCCAGTCCTTGCTCTGCAATTGGAACTGGGTGTATTACTCCCATTCTTAGGAGATATTCTACACAGCGTAAGAACGCCTGTTTCTTTGTTTGGTCTGAAGACAAACGAGAACTGTGGAACCTTCCCCTTGGGGGAGAATCCTTGAATTCTAGAAGGTACCCCTGAGCAACTATTTCTAATGCCCAGGGATCCGGAACGTCTCTTGCCCAAGCCTGAGCAAAGAGAGAAAGTCTGCCCCCTACTAGATCCGGTCCCGGATCGGGGGCTACCCCTTCATGCTGTCTTGGTAGCAGGAGCAGGCTTCTTGGCCTGTTTACCCTTATTCCAGCCCTGCAGGGGTTTCCAGGTTGCTTTGGGCTGGGAAGTGTTATCTTGCTTTGCGACAGCAGAGGTTGCAGCTGGTCCGCTCTTGAAGTTGCGAAAGGAGCGAAAATTAGCCTTGTTTTTGGCCTTAAACGGCCTATCTTGTGGAAGGGCATGGCCCTTGCCCCCAGTGATATCTGAAATAATTTCTTTCAGCTCTGGGCCGAAAAGAGTCTTCCCCTTGAAGGGGATATTTAACAGTTTTGTTTTGGACGACACATCCGCCGACCATGATTTCAGCCAAAGCGCTCTTTGCGCCATGATGGCAAAACCTGAGTTTTTTGCCGCTAATTTAGCTAACTGGAAAGCGGCATCAGTGATACAAGAATTAGCCAGCTTTAGAGCATGAATTCTATCCATGACCTCATCGTATGAAGTCTCCCTATGGAGCGACTCCTCCAGGGCCTCGAACCAAAAAGCCGCTGCAGTAGTTACAGGAATTATGCAGGCAATTGGTTGAAGTAGAAAACCTTGCTGAACAAAAATTTTCTTCAGCAATCCTTCCAATTTTTTATCCATAGGATCTTTGAAAGCACAACTGTCCTCTATTGGTATAGTTGTACGCTTAGCAAGTGTTGAAACTGCCCCCCTCCACCTTAGGGACCGTCTGCCACTCGTCCCGTCTGGGGTCATTTATGGGGAACATTTTCTTAAAGATAGGGGGGGGGGAACAAAGGGTACACCTGGTCTCTCCCACTCCCTAGTCACAATATCCGCCACCCTCTTTGGGATCGGAAAAGCCTCAGTGTATATGGGGACCTCTAAAAACCTGTCCATCTTACACAATTTTTCTGGGACCACCATGGGGTCACAATCATCCAGCGTAGCTAAAACCTCCTTAAGCAGTACGCGGAGGTGTTCCAGCTTAAATTTAAACGCTAAGGAATCTGAATCTGCCCGCTGAGAAACTTTTCCTGTATCAGAAATTTCTCCCTCAGACAGACCTTCCCTCACGGCTACTTCTGAGTTTTGTGAGGGTACTACAGATAAATTGTCCACAGCGTCTGATTGCTCATCCTCTGTATTTAAAACTGAGCTATCGCGCTTTCTTGGAAAAACTGGCAGTTTGGATAAAAATGCTGCAAGGGAATTATCCATCACTGCTGCTAATTGTTGTAAAGTAATAGGGGCCAATGCGCTAGAGGTACTAGGCATCGCTTGCGCGGGCGTAACTGGTGTTGACACATGGGGAGAGGAAGAAGGACTATCCTCATTACCCTCTGTTAAAGAATCATCTTGGGCTACATTTTTAAGTGTCACTGGATGGTCTTTAAAATGCTTAGATGTTTTAGCACACTTTACACATAAATGCAATGGGGGTACCGCCATGGCTTTCAAACATAAAGAACAAGGTCTATCTGAAGTCTCAGACATGTTTGACAGACTTATACAGCACTACAATACAGAAAAAATCACTTTTTGAAAAAACGTTACTGTGTCTTTAAATAATAAAAAGCACACACTTTTTTTCCAAATCACCAAAAAACATCCGATCTTTATGAAAATTTAAACACATGATCCCAATGCTTTGAAATGATTGCACACAAATTTTTAAATCAATTAACCCCTTATTGACCAAACCGGAGCAAATTGCAGTAAACAACCGGTTTAACACACTACAGCACGGTGCCACAGTCTTTGCTGCGGCCCTACCTTCCCTTAGGGTTATTTGTAGCAGAAATATAAGCCTCCTTGATGTCCTCCTGCACTCTCAGGACTCTACACATGAAGCTGCATGAGCTATCTTGAAAATCAACTGCGCAACTGAGGCGCAAAAATGAGGCCCCCTCCCCCTTCAGTCCAGAGTTATGGGGCCTTCCTAAGTCAGACTAGGCGTCTGATAATATGCCAGGCGAAATAAAAACCCCAAAAAGTGCTTACAACGTTTCAAACACTTAAATAAATGTAATATTCCATCAATAAAATAATCGATTTAGCCCATCACAGTGTCTACCAGTATTTAAGCCCTTAACTGAAACCATCCTTCTATACTGTGTTTCAGAAAATGGCTTACCTTCCCTCATGGGGATCTCTGTCAGTCTTCTAGCATTACCAGGTCTTGTTAGAAATAAATGACTGAGCATACCTTAAGCAGTTAAGCCTGCAAACTGTTCCCCCCGACTGAAGTTCTCCGGTACTCAACAGTCCTGTGTGGGAACAGCAATGGATTTTAGTTACAACATGCTAAAATCATTTTCCTCTCAGCAGAAATCTTCCTCACTTTCTGCCTCAGAGTAAGTAGTACAAACCGGCACTATTTTAAAATAACAAACTCTTGATTGAAGAAATAAAAACTACAAATCTAACACCACAAACTCTTTACCCTACCGTGGAGATGTTACTTGTTAGAGCGGCAAAGAGAATGACTAGGGGGCGGAGCCTGAGGGGAGCTATATGGACAGCTTTGCTGTGTGCTCTCTTTGCCACTTCCTGTAGGGATTGAGAATATCCCACAAGTAAGGATGAATCTGTGGACTGAATACACCAAGTAAGAGAAAAGGAAGATGTTTTACCTCACAATCACCTCATCTCAGCAGAGTAAGTTCTGTGTAAAAAGATATACTCAGTTACTGCCCAGCTGCAGGTAAAAAAAAAATAAAAAAAAAAAAATGAAGAAATGAACAGCAGCCAATCAGCAGTGCTGAGGTCATGAACTCTTTTACTGTGATCTCATGAGATTTCACTTAACTCTCATGAGATTTCATAGTAAACTTCCTTTAACCCCTTAATGACCACAATGTACCCTGTATGTCACTGGTCGTTAAGGGTTTTTTCAGGACATAATAGCACAAGTCTAGCAAGAACACGCTATTAATGCCCTCCCTCCAGCAGGCTTTGTGGAACAGAGCAGTCTCAACGCTGGTGGCAAGACTGCGCTATAAAACAATTAAGTCCCAAAAAAAGGCCAATGACATACAGGGTACGTCGCTGGTCCTTAAGGGGTTAAACTGAATAGGGAAATAACATGAGAGTGCACAAGGCTCAACCCCTTAGCTGTCCCGGGACAGGCATACTGATATGCTGCTTAGAAGTCCTTTACAATGGGATGTGGCTACTGAGGAACTTTTAAGGTAAATTATCTTTCTTTTTTACATAGGGATGTTCAGGTGATATTTTCTAGTCAGCTTTTTACAGCTATACTGCATCACTTTCAAGTGTTTCAACATTTGGGTATTATGGCCCTTTAAAACGTTTTGTATAAATGGATGTTTAGTGTTTACATAAACATACCAAAAAAACAAGTATACACATCCCATGCAGAGGTATTCATAATATATTTCAGAAGTTCTCCCAATAGCCAGTCAGCCCAACAAATTAGCCCAAGCTCTTTCTCGTAGCTTTAAGGTATGCAAGATACATACACTGGAGACATGCGTTTCCCAATAGGAGGGGGAGAATGGTGCCCCTGTTTCTTTACATTTTCAAATAATTGTTTTACCAATCAGGACCCAGTGAGGAATTCTTAAGTTGGAGTGTGTATTAGTGTTTTTATGGACTATGAGTACGGCTCCCAGCCTAAACGCGTTAGGTTAGTCTATTAGTTGTGTTCAAGGTGTATTGTTCCTCCATGTTTTAAATTGTCTAACTTAAATAAAAGTTAAGCTTTATTTTATCTATTACTGCGCTTTCTCTCTTTTTCGCTTAGTATACCTTTAACCATATACAACCCAAGAGAGCGTGTTTGCACTAAGGAGGCACTCGCTTTGTTTGTATTATTATTGATTTTGCTTCTATTCACAGAGCTAGGGATTTTGCTAGCACTTTACTAATAATTGCCTAGATTACAAGTTGTGCGCTATAGAGCGTGCCAAACAAGCGCATTTTGTTATTTCACCCTCCATAGCACTGCCATTATAAGTTTCTAAAAAGCCGCCTTGTGTGTGCTATATGGTGGCGATAAGCTCCATACCGCACAAAATCCAAGGGCTGAGAATATGTGCTTGTGCATGCTTTCCCCATAGACATCAATGGGGAGAGCATTTTAGAAAATACCTGAAGCGCAGAATGGCGATTTCCGTAACGCAACCCCATTGATGTCTATGAGGAAAAACAAGTTATGTTTAAACCTACCACCCTGACATAAGCCCCACTTCTAAACACCCCTAATCTGCCACCCCAACATTGCCAACACCAAAATAAAGTTATTAACCCCTAATATGCTTCTCCTGACATTGCCACCACTAATAAAAGTTATTAACCCTTATTCTGCCGCTCCCCGACATTGCCACCACTATAGTAAAGTTATTAACCCCTATTCCCCCGCACCCTAACATCGCCGCCACTATAATAAAGCTATTAACCCCTATTCCGCCGCTCCCCGACATTGCCGCCACTAAATAAAGTTATTAACCCGTAAACCTCTGGCCTCCCACATCACCACCACTAAATAAAGCTGTTAACCCCTAAACCGCCAGCCCCCGCATCGCAAAAAACTAAATTAAACTATTAACCCCTAAACCTAATAATCCCCTAACTTTAAATTAAAATTACAATATCTTAAAATAAATAAAAACTCACCTGTAAAATTAAAAAACTAAGTTTAAACTATAAATTAACATATCTATTATACTAAAATTAAAATAACTACCAATTAAATAAACTAAATTAAACATTTAAAAAACCTAACACTACTAAAAAAAAAATAAGTCTAAAATTACAAAAAATAAAAAATAATACTAAATTACAAAAAATAACGAACACTAAATTATGAAAAATAACAAACAAAATTATCCAAAATAAAAACAATTACACCTAATCTAATTGCCCTATAAAAAAAAAAAACCCATCAAAATAAAAACACCCTAGCCTACAATAAACTGCCAATAGCCCTTTCAAGGGCCTTTTGTAGGGCATTGCCCTAAAGAAATCAGCTTTTTACAAAGACCCCCCAACAGTAAAAACCACCACCCAACCCCCCGAAATAAAAAAAACTAACTCTAACAAAAACCTAAGCTGAAAAGGGCATTTGTTTGGGCATTGCCCTTCAAAGGGCATTTAGCTATTTTGCTTTGCCCTTAAAAGGGCATTTAGCTTTTATAAAAAAGCACAAACCCTTGCCGATATCCCCGATATGCCACTGCGCACCGCCGCACCACGTCATGACATCAACCCTGCGAACCCCACAGGCGGAGCTCACAGCGGTTGAGGTAAGACATGTAGTAACCTCTGCTGCACGCCCGGCCACTGCTAAATGCATTGCAATTGCATACACAATTACACACATTAATTATTTATTCAATATCGAAGTATATAATTATATATATATATATATATATATATATATATATATATATATATATATATATATATATATATATATAATCTGAACAAGGAATAAGCACTCACTGGATTTAAGTACTGCCGAATAAATAGTTTGTTGTGCTTAAATCCAGTGAGTGCTTATTCCTTGTTCAGATTGAATATTTTGTTAAGCGCCCTGGTCGGTGTTTGGGTTGGCAAGTGAGAGTGCACTAATTTGGAGTCTATATATATATATATATATATATATATATATATATATATATATATATATATATATATATATATATATATATATATATATATATATAATATTTTGGTGTTTATGTTAACTTAGTATATATTAAGTTAACTGACCACTTCACTTAGTCTCCATGTATTGTATATGACGATGGCTGACACAAAGTGTGGCACAGAAATAGAACACATACATAATTATACCTGGGTCTGCAACTCATAAAACCAATCTTGACATATACATAGATCTGAGGTAATTAAACCACAAATGGATTCAAGCAAAGTTCCGAACTGATACTTGATAATATCTGGACACAGCCACAGTTCAATCCATGTGATATAAGAATTGACTCAATCCTTCAGTGTCTGCTTAGTGTTTAGTTGAGTTCAACACTGTTTGCAGCTGCTTCAAAGAGGTCTCTTTTTCAGTGCAGTGCATTTGGTAAAAGACCTCACTGCATAGTTTCAGGCTCTCATACTCACTCCCTGTAGACTGAAGTATAAGGCTGTGATAGAGGCTTAAATACTTAGGTTTTTTGAGGGGCATGGCAAGCTGAAGAATTGATCAATATATATTATATATATATGTATATATATATATATATATATATATATATATATATATATATATATATATATATATATATATATATATATATAATATAATATAATAATGATCAATTATCCCTCAGCTTGCCATGCCCCTCAAAACCTAAGTATTTACAGAAATATTTTAATAAGTCCACAGAAAGTTTAGGCTAGTTTATAAAACAATATTACTATACTTTGTGTTTCAAGTGGAAAGAAGTTGAGTAGTGTACTGTTTGGGGTTAGATTCAGAATAGTGTTGCCCAATTTGTAATTTTCATGTTCTTTTCTGTCCATGAATGGGTTAAATTACTGTTACTGGTGTAAAATGCCACAGATGGTTATCCCTATGAGTGCCCATGTATGTGTGGGTGTTAGGGATTCAATCCACTAAAATGTATGCTCAATTTTGAAAATCATGGAGTAAAACTACCAGTTTGTCAATCAGCAGTGGTAGCTAGCTGCACCACTGGGTCACACGGCTTCTGCTGTAGATTGGCTCACAGATAGTTTCCAACTTTCCACTCAAGAGGACCAGCAGTTCTCTACGGCTCTTGAACAGCACTTTAACTATGTGTTTCACCCCATTGCAGGGGTAAACAAAAGACACAACGTTGGGGCATAGAGAGGCTGTAGAAAATTCAGTGAGTGCAGTGCAGAACCCGTCCCTGACAGTCCTACATGTTGCACAGTGATTGGCTGATATATGACTATATATATATATATATATATATATATATATATATTATATTATATGTCCCAGTTTTAGATGCCTTCAAAGCATTTATTTTGCATTTGCAAATATTTTACAATGCAGTGATTTCTTTCTGATATGTTGTTAACAATAAACAACTTTAACAGGATATTAAACTTAAAATTTCAATTAACAATATATATTGCAGCTCTGACAATAAGGCCTTGATTCATCAAAATCTGGCAGACCTGATCCGCCAGTGCGGATCAGGTCCACCAGATCTCGCTGAATACGGAGAGCAATACGCTCTCCGTATTCAGCATTGCACCAGCAGCTCACAAGAGCTGCTGGTGCAACGTCACCCCCTGCAGACTCGAGGCCAATTGGTCGCCAACAGGGGGTGTCAATCAACCCGATAGTACTTGATCGGGTTGATTTCCGGCGATCTTTGTGACCGCTGCTTCATAACTGCTGTTTCTGGCGAGTCTGAAGACTCGCCAGAAACACGGCCCTTCAAGCTTCGTATGGAGCTTGATAAATATGGGCCTATGGCTTTATTCGTGGAAGGCACAGACTAAAACGCGCAATAAAAAGTTAAATAAATTTTTTTTTAAACCACGGTCCAGCGGGGGTGTAAAATGCCAGTGGTAGGGAGTGGGACACTCCACAATTATCTCAATAAATCCAGAATAATGCACTCCTTAACCTTAAAGGGACACAAAACCCAATTTTTTTTATTTCATTATTCAGATAGAGCATGCAATTTTAAGCAACTTTCTAATTTACTTCTATTATACATTTTTCTTTGTTCTCCTCATCTCCTGATATATTTATTTGAAAAAAAAAGTGTAAAGCTTAGGAGCCAGTCCATTTTTGGTTCAGCATCTGGGTAGCAACTAGTGGTTGCTGATTGGTCGCTAATTCATGTGTGCCGTAGAGCTGCGCATCTTCACTTGTCTCACGATTCGATTCGATTACGATTATCATCGTAACGATTCGATACGATTCGATTCTACGATGCATCGCGATGCATCACGATTACTGCCTATGATTTTCATGATCTTGTTCTATTCCATATTTTATATATATATATATATATATATATATATATATATATATATATATATATATATATATATACACACACACTTATATATATATATATATATATATATATATATATATATATATAGTGTGTGTGTGTGTATATATAATAATCTTTTAAACAACTGTGTAAGATGGAAGAGCACTTATAAACATAATGCTACAATATGCACAGATATGTATGTGTAGATTTATTTTACAAAGGAAAACCAGCAGCAGTGTACTCACTCAAACATTCTCACAGAGTACATGCAGACATCTGAAACCTGACCCAGAGAGCATTACCAATAGACCTCCTCTCACATGTTCCGGTCAGGAATTTTTATGACACCTATCCTAAAGAGCCGACAGCAGCCTCATGTAAACAGTGAATCTTTTCTTGTATTATAGATTCACTGTTTACTGTTGCGGTCTCTGCTGCATGTTTCCTCTGTCAGATCCCTAGCCCAAACGAGCATTTGAGGGTTGCTGTAAAACTTTTGACTTGCTGTATCTAATAGCAACCCTCAAATGCTCCTTTGGGCTAGGGGTCTGACAGAGAGGAAACATGCAGCAGAGACCGCAACAGTAAACAGTGAATCTATAATACAAGAAAAGATTCACTGTTTACATGAGGCTGCTGTCGGCTCTTTAGGATAGGTGTCATAAAAATTCCTGACCGGAACATGTGAGAGGAGGTCTATTGGTAATGCTCTCTGGGTCAGATATCTGCGCAGAGTGCACAGCAAGTCCTGATGTGGTGTAGCTGGGGGCTGTAACCAGATTAATCCTGACACAAATGCTGTCGGCTCGTCTGCTATGTGAGAGAGGCGGGGTCACGTGACGTTGCGCGATGATGTCACCCCTGAATCGATTCTGATCTGCACTGCATCGATGCAGCATCGTTAACAGGCTGCATCGCGATGCATCGCAGAATCGATTATTTTAGGCACCCCTAGTGTGCCGTATACATAACATTCTGCTCACTCCTGTGAAGTTGTGCAGGCCACAGCACTATTTGGCTAAAATGCAGGTCAACAGAAAATAAGTAAATAGCCATGTGTTCAGGGGGCCATCAGAAGAGGCTTAGAAACAAGGTAATCACAGAGGTAAAAAGTGTATTAATATAACCATGTTGGCTCGGCTGTACAAAACTGGGGAATTGGTAATAAAGGGATTGTATATCTTTTTAAACAATAAAAAGAAAAAAAAAAAGAAAATGTATGCTTACCTGATAAATGTATTTCTTTTGCAATGTACCGAGTCCACGGATTCATCCTAACTTGTGGGATATTGTCCTTCCTGACAGGAAGTAGCAAAGAGAGCACCACAGCAGAGCTGTCTATATAGCTCCCCTTTAACTCCACCCCCCAGTCATTCGACCGAAGGCCAAGGAAGAAAAGGAGAAACTATAAGGTGCAGAGGTGACTGAAGTTTACATTAAAAAAATACTATCTGTCTTGAATAGACAGGGCTGGCCGTGGACTCGATACATCACAAGAGAAATACATTTACCAGGTAAGCATAAATTATGTTTTCTCTTGTAAGATGTATCGAGTCCACGGATTCATCCATACTTGTGGGATACCAATACCAAAGCTTTAGGACACGGATGAAGGGAGGGACAAGACAGGTACCTTAAACGGAAGGCACCACTGCTTGTAGAACCTTTCTCCCAAAAATAGCCTCCGAAGAAGCAAAAGTATTGAATTTGTAAAATTTGGAAAAAGTATGAAGCGAAGAACAAGTCGCCGCCTTACAAATCTGTTCAACAGAAGCCTCAATTTTAAAAGCCCATGCGGAAGCCACTGCTCTAGTAGAATGAGCAGTAATTCTTTCAGGAGGCTGCTGGCCAGAAGTCTCATAAGCCAAACGGATGATGCTTTTCAGCCAAAAGGAAAGAGAGGTAGCCGTAGACTTTTGACCTCTCCGCTTACCAGAATAAACAACAAACAATGAAGATGTTTGACGGAAATCTTTAGTTGCTTGTAAGTAGAACTTTAAAGCACGATCCACATCAAGATTGTGCAACAGACGCTCCTTCTTTGATGAAGGATTAGGACACAGTGAAGGAACAACAATCTCCTGATTGATATTCCTATTAGAAACAACCTTAGGAAGAAACCCAGGTTTGATGCGCAAAACCACCTTATCTGCATGGAAAACAAGGTAAGGTGAGTCACACTGTAAAGCAGATAACTCAGAAATTCTTCGAGCCGAAGAGATAGCTACTAAAAACAAAACTTTCCAAGATAGAAGCTTAATATCTATGGAAAGCATAGGTTCAAACGGAACCCCTTGAAGAACTTTAAGAACTAAATTTAGACGCCATGGCGGAGCAATAGGTTTAAACACAGGCTAAATTCTAACTAAAGCCTGACAAAAAGCCTGAACGTCTGGAACATCTGCCAGACGCTTGTGCAAAAAAATAGACAGAGCAGATATCTGTCTCTTTAGGGAACTAGCTGATAATCCTTTCTCCAATCCATCTTGGAGAAAAGACAAAATCCTAGGAATCCTGATTTTACTCCAGGAGAAGCCTTTGGATTCGCACCAAAAATATATATTTACGCCATATCTTATGATAAATTTTCCTGGTAACAGGCTTTCGAGCTTAAATCAAGGTATTTATGACTGACTCAGAGAAACCCCGCTTTGATAGAATCAATCGTTCAATCTTCAAGCAGTCAGTTGCAGAGAAATTAGATTTGGATGCTTGAATGGACCTTGAATCAGAAGGTCCTGTCTCAATGGCAGAGACCATGGTGGAAGGGATGACATGTCCACCTGGTCTGCATACCAAGTCCTGCGTGGCCACGCAGGCGCTATCAAAATCACTGATGCTCTCTCCTGTTTGATTCTGGCAATCAGAGAGAGAAAGGTGGAAACACATAAGCCAGGTTGAACGACCAGGGTACTGCTAGAGCATCTATCAGTACAGCCTGAGGATCCCTTGACCTGGAGCCGTAACAAGGAAGTTTGGCATTCTGACGAGACGCCATCAGATCCAACTCTGGTGTGCCCCATAGCCAAACCAGCTGAGCAAACACCTCCGGATGGAGTTCCCACTTCCCCGGATGAAAAGTCTGACGACTTAGAAAATCTGCCTCCCAGTTCTCTACACCTGGGATATAGATCGCTGACAGATGGCAAAAGTGAGCCTCTGCCCATTGGATTATCCTTGAGATCACTATCATCGCTAAGGAACTCTTTGTTCCACCCTGATGATTGATATAAGCCACAGTCATGATGTCGTGATGTTGTCCGACTGAAACCTGATGAATCTGGCCGAAGTCAGCTGAGGCCATGCCTGGAGAGCATCAAATATCGCTCTTAATTCCAGAATATTTATCGGTAGGAGATCCTCCTCCCGAGTCCACAAACCCTGAGCTTTCAGGGAATTCCAGACTGCACCCCAGCCCAGAAGACTGACGTCTGTTGTCACTATAACCCATTCTGGCCTGCGAAAACACATTCCCTGGGACAGATGATCCTGTGACAACCACCAAAGAAGAGAGTCTCTGGTCTCTTGATCCAGATTTATCTGAGGAGATAAATTTACATAATCCCCATTCCACTGATTGAGCATGCATAGTTGCAGTGGTCTGAGATGCAAGCGAGCAAACGGAACTAGGTCCATTGCCGCTACCCTTAGTCCGATTACCTCCATACATTGAGCAACTGACGGCCGAGGAATGGAATGAAGAGCTCGGCAGGTGGACAAAATTTTTGATTTGCTGACCTCCGTCAGAAATATTTTCATGTCCACGAGTCTATCAGAGTCCCTAGAAATGAAACTCTTGTGAGGGGGGAAAGAGAACTCTTTTTTACGTTCACTTTCCACCCGTGAGACCTTAGAAAGGCCAACACTAAGTCTGTGTGAGACTTGGCTAATTGGAAGGATGACGCTTGAATTAGATTGTCATATAGTTAAGGCTCCACTGCTATGCCCCGTGGCCTTAGAACCGCCAGAAGGGACCCTAGCACCTTCTTGAAGATTTGCGGCGCCGTGGCCAACCCGAAAGGAAGAGCCACAAACTGATAATGCTTGTCCAGAAAGGCGAACCTGAGGAACTGGTGATGATTTTGTGGATAGGAATGTGCAGATATGCATCCTTTAAGTCCACGGTGGTCATATATTGACAATCCTGGATCAATGGTAAGATAGCCCGAATGGTCTCCATCTTGAAAGATGGAACTCTTAGGAATTGGTTTAGGATCTTAAGATCCAGAATTGGTCTGAAGGTTCCCTCCTTTTTGGGAACAATAAACAGATTGGAGTAGAACCCCTGCCCCTGTTCTGCTTTTGGAACTGGGCAGATCACTCCCATGGTAAAAAGGTCTTCTACACAGCGTAAGAACGCCTCTCTTTTTGTCGGGCCTACAGACAATTGAGAAAGATGGAACCTCCCCCTTGGAGGGGAATCCTTGAAATCTAGAAGGTATCCCTGGGTTACAATTTCTACTGCCCAGTAATCCTGAGCGTCTCTTGCCCAGACCTGAGCAAAGAGAGAGAGTCTGCCCCCTACTAGATTCGGTCCCGGATCGTGGGCTACCCCTTCATACTGACTAAGTGGCAGCAGCAGGCTTTTTGGCCTGTTTACCCTTGTTCCAAGCCTGATTAGGTCTCCAGGTTGGCTTGGATTGAGCAAAGTTCCCCTCTTGCTTTGCAGCAGGGGAAGTGGTAGACGGACCACTCTTGAAGTTTCTAAAGAAACAAAAATTATTTTGTTTAGTCCTTGTCTTATTTTACTTATCCTGAGGGAGGGTATGACCCTTCACTCTAGTAATGTCTGAAATGATCTCTTTCAATGCAGGCCCGAATAGGGTCTTACCTTTGAAAGGGATGGACAAAAGCTTAGATTTAGATGACACATCAGCTGACCAGGACTTAAGCCATAACGCTCTACATGCTAAAATGGCAAAACCTGAATTCTTAGCCGCTAATTTAGCAAGATGAAAAGCGGCATCTGTAATAAAAGAATTAGCCAACTTAAGAGCCGTAATTTTGTCCAAAATATCATCTAGTGGGTCTCCATCTGAAGAGCCTCTTCTAGAGCCTCAAACCAAAAGGCAGCTGCAGTGGTTACAGGAACAATGCATGCTATAGGTTGAAGAAGAAAACCTGGATGAACAAAATTTTTCTTTAGGAGACCCTCTAATTTTTTATCCATAGGATCAATGAAAGCACAACTGTCTTCAATAGGTATAGTTGTACGCTTAGCCAGGGTAGAAATAGCTCCCTCCACCTTAGGGACCGTCTGCCATGAGTCCTTTATGGTGTCAGAAATGGGAAACATTTTCTTAAAAAGAGGAGGGGGAGAAAACGGAATACCTGGTCTATCCCACTCCTTAGTAACAATGTCCGAAATCCTCTTAGGGACCGAAAAACATAACTGTGTAAACAGGAACCTCTAAATATGTGTCCATTTTACACAATTTCTCTGGAACTACAAATTGTCACAATCATCCAGAGTAGCTAAAACCTCCCTGGGCAATAAGCGGAGGTGCTCTAGCTTAAATTTAAATGCCGTCATATCTGAATCTGTCTGAGAGAACATCTTTCCTGAATCAGAAATCTCTCCCTCAGACAGCAAATCCCTCATCCCTACTTCAGAACATTGTGAAGGAATATCGGATACGGCTACGAAAGCGTCAGAAGGCTCAGCATTTGTTCTTAACCCAGAGCTATTGCGCTTCCCTTGCAACCCAGGCAGTTTAGATAAAAAACTGAGCTAGATAGCTGTGGGGCGCTTACGTTCCTGGAGACTGTCCAATGTGTGGGGAAGCCAGTTGCTCTCTTGAGCCGGAAATGAAACCACCGAAGTAGCGTATTACAGTTGAAGTGAAAAACTCCTTCCTGTGTCGCTGTGATGGTGGACACTGCCTGCAGTAGAGGGATGTGTATTCGCCAAACACATCCAGGAAGGGACAAGCTGAAAGTAGAAAGCAAAAACAGACGCAGCCCGATTCAAGTGTAGTAGATTTTATTAAAAGTAAGTGCACACATACAAATGGCTACTTACAAGATAAAAGTAGTAAAACAGCATATAAAGAGGTCTTTACATGAGACTTTCATTTTTTCTCTTGAAAAAGTCTGAGCGTCCTCAGACGAAACGCGTAGAGACTCTAACACTGCTGGTTTACAACTCCAGCCACATCACTAGTGTCTATCCTGTTAAATGGGTGGCCACTTTCCAGCCTATTGCCACAATTGGTTCCTCCTAACAGTTGGGCCGTCAGTTTGTACAGAGGACATCTTCTACCACACCAGTGAAGCACAGTCTGGATGTAAAGACCTCTTTATATGCTGTTTTACTACTTTTATCTTGTAAGTAGCCATTTGTATGTGTGCACTTACGTTTAATAAAATCTACTACACTTGAATCGGGCTGCGCCTGTTTTTGCTTTCTACTTTCAGTTTAGATAAAACCTCTGTGAGGGTAGTATTCATAACTGAAGCCATATCTTGCAAGGTGAAAGAATTAGACGCACTAGAAGTACTTGGCGTCGCTTGTGCGGGCGTTACTGGTTGTGACACTTGGGGAGAACTAGATGGCAAAACCTGATTTCCTTCTGTCTGAGAATCATCTAATGCCAAACTTTTATAAGTCAAAATATGCTGTTTGCAATTTATAGACATATCAGTACAAGTGGGACACATTCTAAGAGGGGGTTCCACAATGGCTTCTAAACGAATTGAGCAATGAGTTTCCACATGTTTAACAGACTAGTAATAAAGCAAGCAAGCTTGGAAAACACTTTATTTAATGAAAAAAACACAATTTGCAAAAATGGTACTGTGCCTTTAATAGAAAAAAAGGCATACACAAACTGCAAAACAGGTTAAAATTGCTTCAATTCTTCTGAAATTTTAACAGTGTACCCACTAAGCTTTAGAAGGATTGCACCACAAGTTAATAAGCAATAAACCCCCAAATGAAAAAAACGGATTGAAATATGTCTAAAACCGGTTAAAACCCCTATTAGTACCTTGCCACAGCTCTGCTGTGGCCCTACCTGCCCTTGGGAAGCGATAATATAATGGGGTTTAAAGCTTCAATTAGTCCCTCAGAAAACTCTCAGGACCTCAGGAGAAGTTGCTTGCTGCTTGTAAATGTAGGCCCCGCCCACCTCACTTGATGTTGCTGGGGCCTACACAAAACTAACAAAGCCTGCCTGAAAACCATGTGGGTTATAAACAACCCCAGAGAACCCTCAAGCAAATGTCCCATAAAACAGAAAACGTTACTCCCAGACATAAAAACGTTTGTCCCAAATTCACATAACAAACTGAGTGCCCCCAAAAAAATAACCCTTTATGCAAGCTAGCAAAAACCTCTGATAACACTAGGATTAATGCTTACCCTTCCCCTAATGGGGACACTGTCAGTCTTTCTGAGTTAACACAGTCTCTGCAGAAAATATGACTGAACATACCTCATTGCTGTATAGCAAGAAACAGTTCCTCACACTGAACACTGTCAGTCTTTCTGAGTTAACACAGTCTCTGCAGAAAATATGACTGAACATACCTCATTGCTGTATAGCAAGAAACAGTTCCTCACACTGAAGTTTTCCTGTACTCCTCAGCTTCTGTGGGAACAGCAGTGGACCTTAGTTACAAATGCTAAGATCATCATCCTCCAGGCAGAAATCTTCATCTATGTCCTGCCTGAGAGTAAATAGTACACACCGGTACCATTTAAAAATAACAAACACTTGATTGAAGATAAAATAAAACTAACAGTTTAACACCTCTTCTCTTTACTCTTTCCTGCGTAGAGCCAGCAAAGAGAATGACTGAGGGGTGGAGTTAAGGGGGGAGCTATATAGACAGCTCTGCTGTGGTGCTCTCTTTGCTACTTCCTGTCAGGAAGGACAATATCCCACAAGTTAGGATGAATCTGTGGACTCGGTACATCATGCAAAAGAAATGGAAGTAGACTGTACCTTTAAGCTTCAAAATCCAAAGTAAATCTTCCTTTTTAGTTAGTTTCTGTCTACCCCCCCTGGTATTAACAATTTCAATAAACCATGATGCGGACATTCAAATCAGGACACATTAGTGCAATGCTCCTGATGTCCTCCACTGCTCCTCACTCAGTCAGTAGTACTGTACTACTAATAGGGATGATAGGTACTATTTGCAAACCAGTAAATATATGAGGCTCGAGCGCCATTGAGAATATTAAAAATTACAGGAAATAAATCTAGCACTGATATTCCAGAGTCTTGCCCTTTCTTTCCCTGTCAAGTGGCAGTATATAATTATATTAATATTTTTACTTTACGTTTAAGTTAACCCTTATCTGTACCCTCTTTTCCAATGTTGTAAATGGCTGCAGAAAGAAAAAGTAAAAGTGTGATCTGGGACTTTTTCACTCAACCTTCCCCAGGAAAAGCAGTGTGCAAAAGATGCATAAACAATGTGAGCATGGGATCAGCGACTGCAAAAAACAAAAATATGTGAAATCTTTGGGCCTATCTAAGAGTTCATCATGTTGAATTATATAATGCAGGACGGAGAAAACAAAGTGAATCACAAAGTGAAACACCATCGCTATCCCAGACAACAATAAAAGATATGTTTCAGAAAAAAACTAAGTGGCAAAATTCGGATGAAAGATCTCAACTGCTGGACAAAGCAATCACAGTGATGATGGTTACAGATAACCAGCCATTTACAATGGCTTCTGACTCTGGATTTAAGCGGTTGATGTCCATAGCTGAGCCAAGGTACACAGTGAAGAGTGAAAAGTATTACCAAACTAAAATGCTGGTAAAGATTCACGAAAAGGTAGTTGAGAAAGTAAAGACTATAACTGTCCTCAGCCTTTGACACTGTTGACCACCCTCTTTTGCTCCAAACCCCCCAATCCTTCGGCATCTGTGACACAGCACTCTCGTGGCTCTCTTCCTACCTGTCAAACCGTACCTTTAGTGTAGCCTTCTCTGGGGCCTCCTCTGCCCCGTCACCACTTTCTGTCGAAGTACTGCAAGGCTCTGTCCTCGGTCCCCTTCTCTTCTCAATATACACGTCATCACTAGGTTCCCTAATAAAGTCCCACGGTTTACAATATCATTTGTATGCCGACGAAACCCAAATCTACTTCTCTGCACAAGACCTATCTCCTTCCTTGCTAACCCGTGTCACTAACTGTCTTTCTCACATCTCTAACTGGATGTCCTCTCACTACCTCAAGCCAAATCTCTAAAATTAGACACTTCCTTACACAAGACACAACTAAGATTTTAATCCACTCTCTCATTCTTTCCCGCCTTGATTACTGCAACTCTGTCCTCTCTGGTCTCCCCACCTGCCGCCTAGCTCCTTTACCATCCATAATGAATGCCTCTGCCAGACTCATCTTCCTTACATGTCGCTCTTCATCTGCTGCACCTATCTGCCAATCCCTTCACTGGCTTCCTCTTGCCTATAGGATCAAACACAAAATTCTCATTCTGACATACAAAGCCCTCAACTGCACTGCTCCCCCCTATATCTCAGATCTTGTCTCCAGATACTCTCCCTCCCGTCCCCTTCGCTCTGCTCATGACCTCCTACTCTCCTCCTCTCTTGTTACCTCATCACACTTCCGTTTACAGGACTTCTCCAGACTGGCTCCCATCTTGTGGAACTCTCTGCCTCGCTCCACAAGACTCTCTTCTAGTTTTAAAAGCTTCAAGTGCTCCCTAAAGACTCTACTGTTCAGGGATGCATACAACCTACACTAACCTTTCCTAACACTAGTTCCTCTCCTCCATTGCTATCCCCTGAACCCCCTTAGCATGTAAGCCAAAGAGTCCAGCTGTTTGTAGATCACCTTCTTAAGAGCTGACTGCAACAGTGCAACTCTTGGAAGGGCCCTCTACCCTTTTGATCCCTATAATTGTTTTGTTGTACTCCCTCTTTGTTTATAGTGATGCAGAATCTGTTGGCGCTCTACAAATAACCGATAATAATAATAATAATAATAATAATACTGCAACCAAAGAATGCTGGCAACTCACTCTCATTCACGACTGACTGCTGATCAGGATCAACAGAGTCACTAATGAGTCTTACAGTATATGACATTTCATTGACAGTGGATGGAAAATAAGGCATTTGGTGTTGAATACAAAAGCTATGCAAGGATCCCACACTGGGGAGTACATTAAAGAAATGTTTCTGACTTCCGGTGGGCGGAGCTAACGGCTGGCAGCAGGGAAGAAGAGCTCCGCATCTTGCTTGTTGAAAACTTTATATTTTGCTGCCAGCCGTTCCTCCCACGATCCGGTCTTGATGGGTTATAAGCCCTATGACCTCCCCAGCTGACCAGTCACTGTGAAGGGCCGGTGATCGCCTTTGTCCCGGGAAGGAACCTGAAACTGGGCACCATCTTGGACGAGCCCTCCCTGCCCTGCCTTCAACACTCGGCTCTGAAGGAGCCCAAACAATTACACATACCCGCTGAGGACATCTGCAGGGGGATCGTCTGCACCCCCGGGGCTTATAGCGCTCCACTGGATCCGCCACAATTGGGGCCGGTAAGGCTACAGTGTGAAAACGCACCTCAGATAGGCACGCCTCTTAGTCAGGCCCCACACAACACAACTCTGCAGTTTGGCGGATGAAGCAGGGTGGGCCTGCGCTGCCCCACGACACCTAGGGCACATTTATTTCTGGGGGAGATACACCTTGAGGGAGGAAGAGGAAGGAAAGTGTCTGAAGGCAAGGGAAAATGCTGGGGCTCCCCTTGGGTCATTTCACAATTTGCATCTTAGACCCTTGCTGCAATACACTCGGCTCTGTGGGCAGGGGAAGTAAAGGAAAAAGTTAAGAGAAAGGGAGAGAGAAATCACTTTAATCCCGCTGTACCCCTCAACATACTGGGCCTTAAAGGGGACTCTGGGACTTCACCTGGGACATTTGCTCATCAACTTAGGCCCCTGATCTGCACAGAATTAAGAATTTATAAAGTGATCCCCCATTGAACACCCTCCACCAAGCTGTGCTATATTTGTGTCCTTGGGATTTGACATACTGGGAGCTTTATTTTTGCTGACAGTGTGTGTTACAGAGGAGTCAAAGCTGAGGAATAACTATTGTGACCTTTCCCTTTGCAATAAAATAGCCTGCAATTGTGATAACACAGACTTACAGCACCACCTTGTGGTCTCTTAGAAGCATTGCATTTGGCAATTTTCTTTTTACCTTCTTTTGTTGTTGAAAAATCATTTAGCAAAAGCTCTTGCATGAGGTTAGATCAGTATTTTCCATCTGCTCCCAATTCTCTGGCGGGAAAGATGACCTCTAGAAATAAACAACTGGATAAATGAAAGGCCACAGTTGAAATACATGCCGAATCCCCGTCCTCACCCAAGGCCCCAGATGCCATCAGTATAGATTCATCCACCCTATTGCAGGAACTCAAATCCTTTTTCCTGCCAAAAATTGAGTCTCTCCAAGCGGGTGTAGATACCCTTACCAGCGAGGTTCGCCAGTTCTCCACGAGAATCACACAGGCAGAACAACGTATATCTGACGTGGAAGACAGGCAGGAATATACCACTGCATCTGTGAGACAACTTCTACGCCAGAACCAGGCATTGCAAGAAAAAGTGGAGGACCTGGAAAACCGCAGCCTTAGAAATAACCTTAGAGTGGTGGGTGTCCCTGAGTCGGTTAAAGGCAAGGATATATTGGAATTCACGGCAATGACACTTCCTAAAATGCTGATTATAAACAGTGGGCTGTCTACACCTTTTCATCTACAGAGGGGGACACGACAGGGGTGCCCTTTGTCCCCCCTCCTCTTCGACCTGGCTATAGAGCCTCTGGCCTGTTACATTCGACAACATAATGAGGGACTTAACATTAACGGACTTAAGCAACACTTGTCATTATATGCGGATGAACTTCTGTTATTCATAGGCAACCCCCACGTAGGTGTGCCCAAACTCCTTGACATTATCAATACATTCGGAACATTCTCCGGCTATAAAATCAACAAAGATAAATTGGAGGTCACTTGGCTGAAAAACACTAAACATAACACACTACAAAACTGCGGCCTGCAAGTAACGGGAGGCACCTTTAAATACCTAGGCATACAGATACATGTTGATCCCTCTAAGTTATACTCCCTAAATATAGGCAAGATGATTCCACACATAAGAGACATGTTACAGGGATGGAGCGGACTTCCCCTGTCGCTAACTGGCAGAATACACCTTTTCAAAATGATAGCTCTGCCCAAGATACTAAATGCTCCCATTGTTGTTGACAAACAAGGACACAAAGACCCTACAGTCCGCTATAGGTCATTTTGTTTGGCAGGGGAAGAAACAGAGAATAAGTAGATCCATTTTGGCCATGCCATTTGAGAGGGGAGGGTTACACCTCCTGAATATTACTTGGTATAACTGGGCGACAATGACAAAGATAGTGCTAGACTGGCTGGTTGGAAATGAACAGTTCACAATCCCTAGTTTAGAGACAAGCATTACATGCCCAATGCACCTAGCCTTTCTACCGCATGCCAAACTAAACTCTTTACCCCTAAAAATACAACACCATATCTTATTTAGAGACCCGCTGAGGGCATGGGCCGGACTAGGCAAACTGTGGGATATACAATTCACTACTAGCAAATACCTCCCAATTCAGGGTAACCTTTCTTTCTTGCCGGGGTATACCACTGAGGTGTTTAGGACATGGCAAGATAGGGGCCTTACCAAATTAGGACAGTTATTCAATCCCTTGACCCTTGAGATCCACCCTTTTCAAGACTTACAAAATGCATATTGACTCCCACACACGCATAGATTTGCATATCTGCAGTGTAGGCACTATATCACAAAATTAAAAACCGATGGCCTTCTGCACATAGAAAACAATAATTTCACTACATTATGCTCAATGGCTAAACAAGGGTCATACAAACTAGCAAATACATATAATCTGGTGCTCAAACACTTGACAACACTATCGCTCAAAAACTTCTTTCGAAATGGTCCGGATGTAGATCTATAGAGATAAACAGTGATAGGCTCATAGATAGTTTCACAGAAGTCAGAAATATTACGTTATCAGCTGATTTGAGGGAAACTCACACCAAAATCCTCCAACAAGCATACATTACTCCAGCCCTTAGAGCCAAATGGGTACCTGGAGCAACAGACACATGTGTTAAATGTAACTATGCGAAACCGGACTGGATTCACTTGTTCTGGGATTGCCCTAAACTGAAGTGGTTTTGGGGTAAATTAACCTACTGGTTGACTAAAGTAACCAAATTTCAGATATCCCTCTCGGCACAACGAGTTTTGTTTATACTCCCAGAACGTGATACTTGCCCCCATGATGCTTTCATCTCTGTATCTGTTTTGCTTGCAAGACAACTGATACTACAATATTGAGCAGAAAATTCACCTCCACCCTTTCATAAACTACTCTTCAAGCTACACACCCAGATGCTCATAGAACAAGCAGATGTAAGGGGGAATATTGAACAGAGGATACCTAGATTCATAAAGAAATGGGCACCTTACCTGTTACACTTACCAGATGTTGTTAGGGAGCGTGTCCTATACCCATTTAAAAATAGCGAATTTATCTTGAAAGAAAACCTCAGGGGAAACTGGTGCTTTTCTAGCACATCCATACGATAAATAGGTACACCTCATTGTTATTCACATTTATTCAGGAACCACTTTGCGGCCGGTGGAGTGGGGAGTCTCCGGGTAAGTATGGGACGTAGTTGTTTTTGTTGATGTTTTTCTTTATTTTTTTCTTGTTGTTTTTTATTATTTTTTGTTCTACTTTTTCATTTATTGTAAATATTTATAGAAAAAGGAAAAAGGTGAAGAGAGGTGGCATGACCCTTGACTTCTCAGATAAGTCAATGTAGGACTACTAAAAAAATTTTACTGGATTATTTGTGACTGACCCTTGTCTATGTCCTATATTTGACAAAATGTAATAATTTCCTTTATGTGTATTTAAATTTAACGCTGTCATCGGCTTTAATGCCTATCTTTCTTGTGATATAAATAAAGGTTGAAAAAAAAAATGTTTCTAGGCATGCTTGAAGACTGGGAAATAAACAAAGACTGAGTGATGCTTGTGCTTTGAAATAGCGGAGCAAACATGGTGAAAGGAATGAGGCTTGCTGAAGTGTCAGACCTCAGCTGCATGGCACACACCCTGCAACTTGTGGTAAATGATGGCCTGTCAAGCCAGAGAGCTTTGATTGATATAATTGCCATGCTGAAGAGGTGTGCAGGCCATTTCCACCATTCAATATTTGCCAAGCAGCGACTTAGGTGCATTCAGGAAGACCTTGGCCTACCCAAAAACAACTTGATTCAGGCTGTTCCAACACGATGGAACTCAACACTTCACATGCTGCAAAGAATGCTAGAACAGAAGCAAGCTCTTAGCATCTATTCAGGTGAACATGGAGGATATTCTTGTCCTACTGCTGACCAGTGGAACATTGTATCCAATGTCATTGAGAGCCTCATCCCCATAGAGGAAGTGACACTAGAGGTGAGTCTAAGACTCATCTGTGTCATCTGTCATTCCTTGTGTGAGAGTACTAAAGATGCTTCTTCAAGATGAAGGACCCAACACACGTGGCATTAAAACATTCAGGCAGGTCATGAGGGAGAGCCTCACCAAACGCTTTGAGAAGCATGAAGATAATAAAAATGTTATGCTGCCATGTCTTTTGGATCCTCGATACAAGAATCATGCTTTCTCTTCTGATGCCGTATTGGCCAAGGCAAAACAATAGCAGACAGAAGATAGTTAACAGGAGGTGCAAGAGGTTCCTGCAGAAAGGTCATGTCAGGAAGAGCAAGATGTTCCTAATGTGGAAGTGCAGGATACTGCAAAAATAGACGAACGTCCAAAAAGACCACAGGCAGAAAATCTTCATAGTGGTCAAATTGATGCCATGTTCAGGGTTTTATTGGGGCCTCATGCGGAGGATTCTGAATCTGTAGCAATCAGCCTGGATGATGAACTTCATCTCTATTTGAAGGAACAAGTAATCGACAAAAAACGTAATCCTATACAGCGGTGGAAAGAAAATGAGGCACGCTACAAAAAACTTGCCTCTCATGCTAGAAGATACATCTGTTCTGCTCTTTTCTCTGTACCAAGTGAACATATTTTTAGTGAAGTGTCAGCAATATATGAAAAAAACTAAATTTATGCTTACCTGTTAAATTTCTTTCTTTCCGGGCATGGAGAGTCCACAACGTCATTCCAATTACTAGTGGGATATTCAACTCCTGGCCAGCAGGAGGAGGCAAAGAGCACCCCAGCAAAGCTGTTAAGTGTAACTTCCCTTACCCATAATCCCCAGTGATTCAGCCGAAGGAAAATGGAAATAGAGGTGCCTGAGGTTTACTCAAAAAAACTGTCAAATTATAAATATAAACGAGGGCGGGGTCGTTGACTCGCCATGCCCGGAAAGAAAGAAATGTATCAGGTAAGTATACATTTTGTTTTCTTTCCTATGACATGGAGAATCCACAACGTCATTCCAATCACTAGTGGGAACCAATACCCAAGCTAGAGGACACAGAGTGAACAGTGAGGTAGAACAAGGCTTCCGCTTTCAAGAGAAAAGAACAAATAGGGCGGAAGATTGCTGAAAATCTTTAGTAGCTTGCAGGTAAAATATTTTCAGCACGCACAACATCCAAGTTATGCAAAAAACGTTCCTTATGAGAAGAAAGATTAGAACAAAAAGAAGGAACAACAATTTTCTGATTAATGTTTCCATCCGACACCACCTTAGGGAGAAACTCCAATTTAGTACAGAGGACTGCCTTATCTTCCAGAAAAATAAGATACAGGGAATCACACTGCAGAGCTGAAAGCTCAGAAACTCTGTGAGCGGAAGACATAGCAAGGAGAACCAAAACCTTCCAAGATAAAAACTATATATTAACAACATGCATCGGCTCAAACGGAGCCTGATGCAAAACTTTAAGAACTAGGTTAAGGCTCCAAGGAGGAGCAATAGGTTTAAACACATGCCTGATTCTGACCAGGGCCTGAACAAAAGCTTGAACATCTGGTAAATCTGCTAGGCGTTTGTGCAAACAAATATATAGTGCAGAAATCTGACCCTTCAGAGTACTGACTGACAAATCTTTCTCAAGGCCATCCTGAAGAAAAAATACAATTTGGGAATCCTCACCCGGCTCCAGGAGAAACCCTTAGATTCACATCACAAAAGGTATTTACGCCATACCTTATGGTAAATCTTGCGAGTAACAGGTTTACGAGCCTGAAGCATAGTATCAAAGACAGCCTCAGAAAACCCACATCTAGACAGGACTAGGCTTTCAATCTCCAAGCAGTCAGATTCAGAGAATCTAGATTTGGAAGGAGGAATGGACCCTGAAATAGAAGGTCCTTCCTGTGAGGAAACCTCCAAGGCAGAAGATATGACATCTTAACCAGATTCGCTAACCAGATCCTGTGAGACCAGGAAGGAGTTAATAGAATCACAGATGCTCTCTCCTGTTTGATAAGATCAATTACTTGTGTAAGTAGAGCAAACGGAGGAAACAGGAATGCTAGACCAAAAATCCAAGGAACCGCCTGAGCATCTATCAGAGTGGTCTGAGGATCTCTTGATCCATACTTTGGAAACTTGGTGTTTTGACGAGACGCAATTAGATCCAACTTCAAAACCCCCCATCTGAGGGTTATCCTTGAGAACACTTCCAGATGGAGATCCCACTCCCCGGGATGAAAAGTCCATCTGCTCAGAAAATCCACCTCCCAGAAGTCCACTCCTGGAAAGTGGATGGGAGACAAGAGACAACCGTGAGCCACCGCAGAATGTGAGGCACCTCCTGCATAGCCAAGGAACTCAGAGTTCCTCCTTGGTGGTTGAAGAAAGTCACTGAGGTAATTCTGTCCGACTGGAACTTACTGACTAAAAATAATTGAGGCCAAGCTGCCAAGGCATTGAAGATTGTTCTCAACTCCAAGATGATAATGGGAAGAGAAGACCCCCCCCCGATTCCACAGGCCCTAAGCCTTTAGAGAGGTAAAGCAACACTCCAAGTCCCTGAGTTCTGACCACCGCCAAAAGGGCTCCCAGAACCTTTCTGAATATTCTGGGAGCCGAGCAAGACCAAAACGGAAGAGCAATAAACCAGAAATGTTTGTCCAAAAGGCAAAACCTCAGATACTGGTCGATGATCCCTTTGAATTTGAACAAGAGGATACGCATCCTTTAGGTCAATGGTCATCATGAACTGACTTTCCTGAACCAATTGAAGAATGGAGTAAAAAGTTTCCACTTTGAAGGACGGGACCCAGAGGAATTAGATGAGACAGAAATTTCCCCCACAAAAAGATTTTAATAAATCCTTAAGCCTGTTCCTCTACGGGAACTGGGAAATCACTCCCAGAAAAGATAGGTCCTTTACGCAGTTTACAAAGGCTTCTCTCTTCACCAGATTCTCAGATAACCTAACAGGATAAATCTGTCCCAAGAAGAACAAAACTAGAATCCTATCCTGTATCCCACGGATACAAATTCCACAGCCCCAGGGTCTGGGACATTGTTGATCCAAGCCTATTGACATAGCAAAGACGCCCCATTAAGCTGACTAGACTCAGAGGAAGGATTCTTGTATTGAAACCTTTTAATCCAAGGTAGACAGAATTTTCAACAAATCCTGGATTGCTCTGGTTTAAAGAGAAAGACTTTTGTCTCTACTAAAAGACAAAAATAAAAATTATGTTGACCCCTTAGGGGTACCTATCTCGTATAGAGGACTGAAAGAGTCCTTTCCCTTGAAAAAAAATGGCCAGACCAGGTCCAACTAAAGTCCTGCCCAAAAAGGACAAAGACAGAAGATTGGATTTGGATGTAACATCTGCCAACCAAGATTTTAGAGACAGAGTTTTGCAAGCTGAAATTGCAAGGCTAGCAATCTGGCTAAAAATTCTATATTATAGAGAGGGAACTCAAAATCATACATTTCACAGGTATAATCTTATAACACAGGAAATGATAATGATAGCTAAAAACATACATAATAATCAAGTCCCTGAATATAAAAAATATAAAAAATTAATATATGACATATGAATATGACAATTAAAATTTCTTCATTTTTAAGGAAAATAAAAATATGTAACCTCTGAATCTATAATGTAGTCAAACGACTTGCTGGCACTTAGATCGCTAAGTACTCTACCTGCCGTCCTCAAGAAATCCTGGATTGCTCTGCACCCAGAGATTTGAACTCACAACCTTGTGCTTCCAAGTCAGACATGCTAACTGCTGGCTACATCAGAAGGAGTTCCACAGTGCAAAAATATCCTAAAATGAAGGAAAATACATAGGAAGAAATGAAAATGTAATTGACTAGCCACCAGATGGTGGAAAATATCATTAAGGTACAGTATCTTTCCTCATACCCAGTGTAAATTTGTATTACACAATCCCTTCCTGAGGTAGAAAGGCTCCCTTTCCACCTGATACGTCAGTTTCAGCCATATCGGGACCAAATAACATTTTGCCCTTATAAGGCAAAAAACAGAAAAACTTAAATTATGCTTACCCGATAATTTTATTTTCTTCTGACGGGAAGAGTCCACAGCTGTATTCATTACTTTTGGGAATTCAGAACCTTGCCAGCAGTAGGAGGCAAAGACACCCCAGCCAAAGGCTTAAATACCTCCCCCACTTCCCTCATCCCCCAGTCATTCTGCCGAGGGAACAAGGAACAGTAGGAGAAATATAAGGGTGAAAAAGGTGCCAGAAGAAACAAAAAATACGTCCGCCCCTTATGATAAAACACGGGCGGGGAGCTCTGGACTCTTCCGTCAGAAGAAAAGAAAATTATCAGGTAAGCATAATTTAAGTTTTTTCTTCTTAAACGGGAAGAGTCCACAGCTGCATTCATTACTTTTGGGAAAACAATACCCAAGCTATAGAGGACACTGAATGCAAAACGGGCGGGTACGAAAGGCTGCCCCTCTGAGGGAACCACAGCCTACAACACCCAAAACTCCAGACAGGTAAAAACTGCTCCACTAGAACCAAATGACAAAAAGAAAAAGGCAGAGATAACTGTCCAACAGTTAAAACCAGCAAGGCCCTTGCTAGAGACCACTCAGGTTATTAGACTCAACTGAGTCAAAAGCCTCTGAGGAGACAAAGTCCCGCAGGCACGCAGCCCGCAAAATTAAACTCCCCCCGATCAGAAGAAAGGGGAAATATCCACATTCCCCCCGTGGGGAAGAAAGAGACTTTGATAAATAAGTCTGAAAGGACCCTCAAAACCCAAAAGGACTAGGACCAAGAACGGCAACTCCAAGAGTGTGAACCAGGACCAACAGGGCACCTATGAAAAGACCCTGCCAACCCAGCAGCAAGAGAGGACTTGAAATTCCCCATCTACATAAAACAAAGGACCAAGTAGTGTCCTGAGAACTCAAAAGGGGGAGGAAGAATCCCTTCCCTACGCAGAGCGCTCACTCGCACACAGAATAGAGCAACCAAAGACAAACCGTCCCTGGGAGCCGCTGAAAAACCAGCATCAGATATCTGAATATGCTCCTCCAAGCCATAGCTGTCCTGCTACAAAGAAGGACTTAGCGACCACAGGTTGCCACCCTACCACACAGGACCTTCTTCAGAAGAACTCTGAAAGTGCAGAACAGAACCTACCCAAAAAGGGGTAGCAAAGGAAAGAACAGAACCCAGACACCGGTAGAGAAAACTACCTGCCAAGGAGGGATCCCCTGCGAAGCCTCTCACTTAAGGAAGGCTCACCATAACTATGATACACGGTTAAGATCACTCAATTCGGCAATGGACCCAGCACCAAAGTGACTGATAATGGCCAAAAGACATAGGGAGATAAAATTACCCCAATCAGCACGACATGCAGGGAGCAAAAGGGAGGGAACCCCCCCCAAAGAGCTTGGGTTCCATAACCCAGGCACAGCTCCCTTCCTGAAGACAAAAGGTATTCCCAAAAAGAGACCCTCACAGGGACAACAGTAAAGGTATGGCACATAAATCCATATCGTCACACTGACATCCCGCACACAAAGCAGGGGGACCAACCCCACTAAACAGAGTAATAAAAAATACCTCCTAGCCCAGGCGGATACTATGGAATGTCAAATTCACCCCCAAAGGGAGGGAAAGCAAAGCTAGAATTAAAAAGCTTGCTAGCACACAATAAAGGTGCAATTAGCTGCAGTTGGCTTCAAACTGCAAACCTTACGCTCTCTAAACAGCTAGGCTAATGATCATTCTACTACAGCAGGGCTAGAGCAAGCTGTAGACAAGCTCAAAAAGTCAATACACCGAAGGCAAATATCCGTCCCCTAAGACCGGCACAGTAAGATGTCTAAATCTCTCTGCAAGAGAGAAAAAATACGCCCGTAGGAACAGAAGATGTCCCTGAACCGGTAGACTAGGCCGTCCCGAACCAGTCCTAAGGGATCTTGATACATACTCCCAAAATTCCAGTCAAAAACAGGACAAACAAACCCGGCACCTGAAAACTCAGGGCCGGCTGAAAAATTTAGTAACCCCTGAGGAACCACTAGGTTACCCCATCCGGAGTAGACTTTGCACCATAGGCGATGCAACCACAGTCATAGCCAAGACACCTTGGACACTGATATCTCACAAAATGTCCCATACACAGAGAGCGTAGGACACCCACAGTGGGATACAACTACCACCAAAAGGGTGATAGGCAATGGGGGAGCCTCACAGTCACTCTGAAAGGCCCTAAGGCTCTAGGGACAACCTTCACTAAGTCCAAAGACTAAGTAACATACAATAAAACAGAAAACTCTGCTTAGGAATGCTAACTGTCACCAGAATCACAAGAGAGATGAGAGAACATGAGCTCTACCTGGGTTCAAACTCACAACCTCCTGCTTCAGGTGCGGTGGAACTAACCACTACGCCACCTCTCCCTTCAAACTGGCTAGAGAAGCTAACAAAAGACTCCAAGATACACAGGATCCACTTCTCTGACACCCATACAGCTCGAGGATTGAGAAGGAACATGTATCCTAACCCCTGGCGGGAAAAAAACCCAAAACGCCTAGGCAGGGGCGACACAGGAAAAAGGGGAGACAATCTATTTTGTAAAGCTCCCGAAATATGGGAGCAGACTAGATAACGGAAGTAGAATAACCAAAAGGCTTCAACTTCCAAAAACAGATGACCCAAAGCCAACCCCAAAAAAAGGGACAAAAGGACCCTCAGCCTCATTCTGAAGGAAGAGATACCGTCATCAAGGACAACCGATTCCAAGAGGAGAACCTCCAAAAGAAGAAGAGGAAAATTGTCCAGGTCGATCCTTAGTAGGATCCGCTCCGGATCCCTGCCCACAAGGAACAGGACAGTGAGGACTGAGTACAATCTCCTGATGCCCCACCCAAAGGCAGAACGAGAACCAGCCTGACGTTTGGGAACAAAGGCTTCCTCTACCATGTTTTAGCCCTGCGTGTGCAGAGCCTCAAAAAATTAATGGAGATTCATGGAGGGTCACTTCATGAAAACTCCAAACAAAAGCAAGGCATTGTTCGATCTGAAGAGACACCAAGAGTAATAAACTCCTCAACCGAGTGAGCAACTCACCACCCAGCCAGGTCAGCCAGTTACACCGGCACCACATGGATGATATAGACCGCAAGGAACAAAAATATCGCCCCAGACTGCTACATAGGGCATTCCAAACTGAACCAGGCCACAGAAAATTTGAGACCTCACAAGGACTCGATAAAGGATCTAAACAATGTACTAACAACTTAACATATGCCATCCGCGGAAGTGCTCAAGCGACCACAACATCGCTAGTATCAAATTCCAGAGAAGAATATTTCCCAACGGAGAAATCATAACAGATATGAGCTTCTAAAAAAATAAATAAAATACATCCAAACTGGATCAAATAAAAGAAGAGCAGCACCCGCAGGTGAACCCCCAAGAAGAATGGGTACACCAACAGGACCAGCCAATAAGAGACCCCATTCTTCTAAAGTTCAGAACTGGAATAAGATACCCCAAAAAGAAAGGAAATTTGAAGACGAATAGGAGATAAACTTCATCCCCACACGTCTAACCCAGCTTGCCGTCTGGAACAGAAGACCGAGGATCCCTTAACCTGTTAGTACTGGGATCTTCCAGCACCGCCAAAACATGCTGTAGCAGGACACAAAGGCACGCCAGTCTATAACCAAAAGCAAGACGTACCTCCGCCGGGGCAACTGACTACCCCGACCCGAGGGTTGGGCCCCTGAAGCTTCAGAGGAAACTGCTTCCCCAGATGGCTGATCTGACCCAGGAGATCCCACACCTGACGAGCCCCGGTTAGCATAACACGGGCAGTATCTTAGCAACACCTCCTCTGGAAGATGTAACTCTGCCAGGGCCATAGATATGGCCATGTGGAACAGTGCTGTAACCTCTGGAAGAAACAAGTTGTCTTCCAGAGAAGGGGTAACAGCATTAGGGACACCTGCTTGCATAGTCAAATAAGGTTCTAGGGGACAATCCATACGGCATATGGGATCCCTAGGGGCGGATGGCTCGGCGGACTCTAAGTTCCCTGTATTCGGAGAAGAGAGCACTCTAGAGCGGCATTCGGAACATAACTGATGAGCATGGATTACCTGGGCCATTCCATACTCTTCACAAGAAGTAGAATCTGAATCAGAGACATCTGTCTCCAAAAAGTTAGAATTCTCCATAACTTGGTATATAAACATTATGGACAGAAAAATAAAAAATGGCACCTTACACCTCCAATGGCTGGGACACTCACCACCTCCCAAGACCCAGACAGCTAGCGAAACAGATGCTTTCATTTGCCACACGGTCAGGAATACGGAAATGGAGCACAGAAGCGCGACCATGCCTCGTCACAAGGTGCACCGTGCAGGCCATAGAAAAGTGTGACAAGTCCTACAAGGGTTGCACAGCCTGACAAGAAAAGGCCGTTATGTTCTGATCTAGCCACAAGCCCAAGTAACACTACACATTAGCAGACAGAATCACATAACAAAAATTATTAAAGTCCCCCCTGTTCAAAAACCGCCCTCAGGAGATATTAACCATTGATTCCTTATAAAGATAAAGGAGTCCCACTGAGACCCTGACTTCTTTGTTTACATTACTTTATTCACATCATCAAAGTAAAATGAAACAATCTTACCGGAATCAACGCTGTGGAACAGGAACAACGGCCCTTCAAGTGTGACAGATAGTAGCCTCGCTTCTAACATGGACTTGAGAGAAGAAAGCAGGCAGTGAAATTCGTGAACGCTGACTGCTAAGGAGCTGTTAACATGAGTTGGGATGGTTTTGCAGAAAGACTCTCCCTGCATCTCCGGACTCAACATTCATCCATGCTCTCACTAAGAGACTGACAGGATTGCTTAAAACTCCAGTCCCATTTCGAAGAGTACTACCCTCCATATGATACTATATAAAAATCTTCTGACACTTCTTTGCCAACCTCTTGTGACGAAAGGCATGAGGTAAGTGGGGGAGGTATGTAAGCCTTTGGCTGGGGTGTCTTTGCCTCCCCCTGGTGGCCAGGTTCTGAATTCTCAAAAGTAATGAATGCAGCTGTGGACTCTTTCCGTTTAAGAAGAAAATAGGATTTGGATGTAACGTCCGCAGACACATTAGCCACAGAGTTCTGCGAGCTAGAACTGCAAGGCTAGAATCTTTTGCATGTTGATCACAGAAAAAAGATTAGTCAGCTTTAGAGCATTGCTCCTATCCTGGATCTTCTTTATAGTATACTCCTCCAAACTCAGAGCAGACAAGGAGACACTCTATTCCCATCAAAATGATTCCTGCAGGGGAATATTGATTCCTGACTAAGGTGGACATAGTGCCAAATCATCAGAGACTGACGCATAAGGAAATGAAAGAATTGCCTTATATTATAAAAGTAATTCAACAGCGCATCAATCACACTATAAAAAAGGAAATTTATGCTTACCTGATAAATGTATTTATTTTACGATATGACGAGTCCACGGATTTCATCCTTACTTATGGGATTATGCCTCCTGTTTAGCAGGAAGTGGCAAAGAGCACCACAGCAGAGCTGTATATATAGCTCCTCCCTTCCCTCCCACTCCAGTCATTCGACCGAAGTTAGGAAGAGAAAGGAAAAGCCAAAGGTGCAGAGGTGACTGAAGTTTAACAAAAATAAATACCTGTCTTAGAAATGACAGGGTGGGCCGTGGACTCGTCATATCGTAAAAGAAAAAAAATTATCAGGTAAGCATAAATTTCCTTTTCTTTTACAAGATATGACGAGTCCACGGATTCAATCCTTACTTATGGGATACAATACCAAAGCTATAGGACACGGATGAAAGGGAGGGAGAAGACAGGAACCTTTCTCCCAAAACCAGCCTCAGAAGAAGCAAAAGTATCAAATTTGTAAAATTTGGAAAAAGTGTGAAGAGACGACCAAGTTGCAGCCTTGCAAATCTGTTCAACAGAAGCATGGGCATTTTAAATGCCCATGAGGAAGCCACAGCCCTAGTAGAATGAGCCGTAATTCTATCAGGAGGCTGCTGTCCAGCAGTCTCATATGCCAGACGGATGATACTCTTCAGCCAAAAAGAAAGAGAGGTAGCCGTAGCTTTCTGGCCCCTACGCTTTCCAGAAAAAACAACAAATAATGATTGAAGATGATTGACAAAATTCCTTAGTCGCCTGCAAGTTATACAACAGACGCTCCTTCTTAGAAGAAGGATTAGGACATAATGAAGGAACAACAATTTCCTGATTAATATTCTTATTAGAAACAACCTTAGGAAGGAAACCAGGTTTGGTACGTAAAACCACCTTATCAGAATGGAAGATAAGATATGGTGAGTCACATTGTAGCGCTGAAAGCTCAGAAACTCTACGAGCAAAAGAAATAGCAACCAAAAATAAAACCTTCCAAGATAACAACTTAATATTTATGGAATGCATGGGTTCAAACGGAACCCCTTGAAGAACATTAAGAACTAAATTCAAACTCCAGGGTGGAGCAATTGGTCTAAACACAGGCTTAATTCTGGTTAGAGCCTGACAAAAAGAACATCTGGAACATCTGCCAAACGTTTGTGTAGTAAAATTGACAAAGCAGAGATTTGTCCTTTAACGAACTTGCTGATAACCCTTTCTCCAATCCTTCTTGGAGAAAAGACAGAATCCTGGGAATCCTAACTCTACTCCATGAGTAGCCCTTGGATTCGCACCAATAAAGATATTTACGCCATATCTTATGGTAGATCTTTCTAGTAACAGGCTTACGTGCCTGAATCAAAGTATCAATGACCGAATCAGAGAACCCCCGCTTAGATAAAATCAAGCGTTCAATCTCCAAGCAGTCAGTTGCAGAGAATCTAGATTTGGGTGTTGGAAGGGTCCCTGAATGAGAAGGTCCTGCCTCAATTGAAGTGTCCACGGCGGCAGAGAGGACATGTCCACTAGATCGGCATACCAAGTCCTGCGAGGCCACGTAGGCGTGATTAGAATTACTGAAGCCCTCTCCTGTTTGAACCGAGCAATCACCCGGGGAAGGAGAGCAAACAGGAAACACATAAGCTAGGTTGAACGACCAAGGCTCTGCCAAGGCATCTATCAGTTCAGTCTGAGGATCCCTTGACCTGGATCCGTATCTTGGAAGCTTGGCATTCTGACGAGACGCCATCAGATCCAATTCTGATCTGCCCCATCTGAGAATCAGGGTGGCAAAGACCTCCGGTTGGAGTTCCCACTCCCTCGGATGAAACGTCTGTCTGCTTAAAAAAATCTGCTTCCCAGTTGTCCACTATTGCTGACAGATAACAAGAGTGAGCCTCCGCCCACCGAATTATCTTGGATACTTCTGTCATCGCTAAGGAACTTCTTGTTCCTCCCTGATGATTGATGTAAGCCACAGTTGTGATGTTGTCCGACTGAAAACGGATGAATTTGGCCGAAACCAACTGAGGCCAAGCCTGAAGCGCATTGAATATTATTGCTCTCAATTCCAGAATATTGATTGGAAGAAGAGACTCTGACCGAGTCCACACACCCTGAGCCTTCAGGGAATTCCAGACTGCACCCCAACCTAGTAGGCTGGCGTCCGTTGTCACTATCACCCATGAGGGTCTGCAGAAGCACGTCTTGGAACAGATAATCCGACGACAACCACCAAAGAAGAGAGTCTCTTATCTCCTGATCCAGATCTATCTCAGGAGACAAATTTGCATAATCTCCATTCCACTGCCTGTGCATGTTCAGTTGTAGCAGTCTGAGATGAAAACGAGCAAACGGAATGATGTCAATTGCCGCCACCATCAATCCAATTACCTCCATGCACTGAACTACTAATAGCCGAGGATTGGACTGAAGGGCTCGGGATGTATTCAGAATCTTTAACTTTCTGACCTCTGTCAAGAAAATGTTCATGGATATGGAATCTATTAGAGTTCCCAGGAAGGGAACCCTAGTCTGTGGAATTAATGAACTCTTCTCTAGATTTACCTTCCACCCATGAGTCCTCAGAAAGGACAAAACCATGTCTGTATGAGACTTTGTCAGATGGTAAGACGACGCCTGGATCAGAATATCATCTAGATAAGGCGCCACTGCAATACCCCGCAGCCTGAGAACTGCCAGAAGGGACCCTAGAACCTTTGTGAAGATCCTTGGTGCTGTAGCCAACCCGAAGGGAAGAGCCACAAACTGAAAATGTTTGTCCAGGAAGGCAAACCTTAGGAACTGATGATGATCCTTGTGGATAGGAATACGAAGGTATGCATCCTTCAAGTCCACGGTAGTCATATATTGACCCTCCTGGATCAATAGTAGAATTGTTCGAATAGTCTCCATCTTGAAGGATGGGACTCTTGAGATCTAAAATGGGTCTGAATGTTCCTTCTTTTTTGGGAACCACGAAAAAATTTGAGTAAAACCCCTGCCCCTGTTCCAGTATTGGAGCGGGACAAATTACTCCCATAGTAGAGAGGTCTTTTACACAACATAAGAATGCCTCTCTTTTTATCTGGTCTACAGACAATCGTGAAATAAGAAACCTCCCCCTTGGGAGAGAATTTTTGAATTCCAGTTGATACCATTGGGACACGATTTCCAGTGTCCAGGGGTCCTGAACATCTCTTACCCAAGCCTGGGCAAAGAGAGAAAGTCTGCCCCCTACTAGATCCAGTCTCGGATCGGGGGCCGTCCCTTCATGCTGTCTTGGGAGCAGCAGTGGGCTTCTTGGGTTATTTACCTTTGTTCAAAGCCTGGTTGGGTCTCCATACGGTCTTGGCTTGCGCAAAATTCCCTTCCTGTTTAGCGGAAGAAGAAGCGAGGACTCCTTTGAAGTTCCGAAAGGAACAAAAATTATTTTGTTTACCCCTCAGTTTAGCTGCTTTATCCTGAGGTAGGAGATGACCCTTACCTCCCGTAATGTCAGAAATGATTTATTTCAAGTCAGGCCCGAATAGGGTTTTCCCTTTGAAAGGAATAGCGAAAAGCTTTGACTTAGATGACACATCAGCAGATCAAGACTTTAACCATAACGCTCTACGCGCTAAAATGGCAAATCCGGAATTCTTAGCCGCCAACTTGGTAATTTTAAAGGCGGCGTCCGTAATAAAATAATTAGCCAGTTTAAGAGCCTTCATTCTATCAAGAATTTCCTCTAAAGGAGTCTAAGTCTTAAGAGACTCTTCTAAGGCATCAAACCAGAAAGCCGCCGCAGTGGTAACTCGTACAATGCAGGCTGTCGGTTGTAAAAGGAAACCCTGATGAATAAATAACTTTTTTAGAAGAACCTCCAATTTCTTATCCGTAGGGTCTTTGAAAGCACAACTGTCCTCAATAGGAATAGTTGTATGCTTAGCCAGGGTAGATATAGGTCCCTCCACCTTAGGGACTGTTTGCAAAGAGTCCCGAACAGTGTCAGATATGGAATACATTTTCTTAAAATTAGGAGAAGGTGAGAACGGGATACCCGGTCTTTTCCATTCCCATGTAATAATTTTCGAGATTTTCTTAGGAACTGGAAAAACATCAGAGTAAGCAGGCACCTCTAAGTATTTGTCCATCTTACACAATTTCTCTGGTGGTACCACAATAGAGTCACAATCATCCAGAGACGCTAAAACCTCCCGAAGCAACAGGCGGAGGTGTTCAACTTAAATCTAAAGGACATGACGTCCGAGTCCGCCTGAGGTAACACACTTCCCGAATCAGAAAGTTCCCCCTCAGACAGAAGTTCCCTGACCCCCAAATCAGATCCCTGTGAGGGTACATCGGAAATAGCCAACAAAGCATCAGAGGTTGCAGTATTCAAATTGACTTCTGTCCTGCTGTGTTTGCCCTGTAACACTGGCAACGGAGATAAAACCTCTGTAAGGGTAGATGGCATAACTGCAGCTATATCCTGCAGAATAAATTAAGTAGACGCGGTTGAAGAACCCGGCGTTGCTTGGGTGGGCGTTAAAGGTTGTGACGCTTGGGGAGAAAGTAGCGGCATACCTTGATTCTCATCAGACTGAGAAGCATCCTTAGACACACTTTCCTTAAAGAAAATCTGCTCTTTACATTGTAAGGCCCTTTCAGTACATGAGGGACAAAAAGTAAGAGGGGGTTCCACAATGGCATCTAAACACATAGAACAAGTAGTTTCCTCAAGTTCAGACATGTTAAACAGACTAGCAATAGCATTAATAGTTGTTCTTTACTTGAAATATTGAGCTCTGAAGTCAAATTACATAGACAAAATTTTTTACTTGAAAAGTGTACTGCGCCTTTAAATAATAAAAGCGCAACAATTTTTCTGTTATCTCAAAAATAACGTTTGCAGCAATAAAAACTGTCCTTATGTGCCCAATAATAATTAATTAATAATATTGCACCACTTTGCTTAGATATGTTAGATATCAAATTATATCGAATTTATCAGATAAAATAACTTTTTAGCAATTCAGGCCCCTGCACCTCGCCACAGCTCTGCTGCGGCGCCTACCTGCCCCAGAACACACTAAGCTCCTAAGCCTCTTCGTTTGTTAAAAACAACTTAGGACCCACCGGAGCCCAGGACCTTGCTGTTTATCCAGATGATACTGCGCGGCTGAGCGTGCAAAATTAGGCCCTGTCTAACGTAGGCGTAACTCTAGCCAGACTGAGACCCGCATGGGTAGCAAAAGGAAACAAACATGTTGTTTTAAATAAAGTATTAAGCCATATGCCCCTCTTACATACACAGCAATTACCAAGTGTAACTTCATTAAAAAACACTGCACTCCCTCAGGCCAGTGATAATGAAATGATAATGACAGCCCTTAAGCAAACCGCATCTCACAGCGTCTAGCCCACACTGAATATACCTTAAAGATATTTTTAGACATATTTAGCAATCAATATAAACGGAATTCCAGGTACACCATTTCCATACATATAGTGCATACTGATATAGTGCATACTGATTACCCCTTCCCAGATAGGGAATAATGTCAGCCTGTTCTGATGCATCAAGTCTCCCCAGAAACAAATGACTGAACATACCTCAATGCTGCTTGTAGCAAGACACCATTCTCCACACTGAAGATTTTTCTTACACTACCTTCAGCTGTGCTGTGGGAACCATCATGGATCTTAGATAACGTTTGCTAAGATCATCAGCATCAGGGCAGAAAATAAGATGTCTCCACTCCTCTTGGGATGTAATAGACTGACAATTTCTCCCTGAGAAAAATAGTACTCACTGGCACCATTTTAAAATAAAAAACTTCTTGATTGAAGAATCTAAACTAACACCTCACTTTACCTCTTCCTATCACTAAAACAGGCAAAGAGAATGACTGGAGGGGGAGGGAAGGGAGGAGCTATATATACAGTTCTGCTGTGGTGCTCTTTGCCACTTCCTGCTAAACAGGAGGCGTAATCCCATAAGTAAGGATGAAATCTGTGGACTCGTCATATCTTGTAAAAGAAAAGGATTGAAGAAGGGCTGAAATACAAAAAGTATAAAAAGATTGCACCTTAAAATATAAAAGGAGCTAAAATAGAAATGAATCAGGAGATATACATCCTGAAAATATACTGCATGGACATACTTGATTATGACACAAATAAGCAGTTCAGCCCTTATTTCTGTATATCCTTTAGCTGCCATCAAATAAAAAACCCAGACATTATCAGGACAATAAATCCTGAAAAGTAAACTGCAGGGACATAAGTATATTACGAGCAACTCAGCGCTAAATATCCTTAGGAACATGGATTAGCAGCTAACTGCCACCAGGATTACCAGGGCGGAAGTTATCTGGATGACTTTTAAGGGTCCAGGAGGCTGTTGTAGAACTTCTCAAGTGCCTGACATCTTGTGAGTATAATGGTATTTGTGTGGCAGCGTGTTCTACCACATTGATTGTGCACTACTGTGGCGCCTTCTTCTCTTTAACAAAATACAAGAAACCCTGTATGTATTAGAAAATATGTTCAGAAGTGTTCTGAAGAAAAAACGTTTAATAAAACATTTGATTGAGATAATAAGAGTCTCTTCTTATAAAATATACATGCATCCTTAGGAGGCTAAGCTTTGTTATAAGAGACTCAGCTAAACATGCGCTCAGATCGCACTACTCGTTGCGATAAGATCCAAAATGGCGCCAATATCTATATGCCGAATATAGAGGAGCAGAAAAATAAAGCTCAACCCAAATGGCATAAATCTACTGAACATCCTGCAGCACAAATTGTCTGAGTATTATTTAGCTGACAATCTGAGGGAAAACATCCGCCAACAATGGCGGTCACCTCCTGAGCCAGAAGCTAATACCCGATAACAAGAAGGAGAAGTCAGACAGGCATAATAGCCTGGGTTCATGTAATAGGCACCAACTGCCGAAGTCTATGCGGGCAATAACAGCGCTTACTTTCTGTATAAGCTGAGTGTGCCATAAACTAACTGAACCCTCTACAAGAGGGAATTAGCAAGTACATACTGTGCCCCTTAGACACATTAAACCTCCGTTTAAACAGGCCGTGTAGGGAAAAGAATAGGAATTATAGCTGACCTCCAAAGCCGTATCCCACACCTTAAAGCCTGGGCTTAGCTAAAAAATTTCCCGGCAATGGAAGCGGCAAAATCCCTTCACAGGCATAAAGCTAGATAGCTGCTAAGCCGCAAAAATTGCACAGTGGATTTATAAAATTAGAATAAATAAATACCTTCTGAGGGTAGTAGGCAACAGGTCCCACTGTGTCCCTGATTGTCCCAGTCCTTCTTTGAAAATATCTATGTCCTAAGAAATATAAATAAAAGTACTTTCCCTCAGGGAACTTCTGCTGTGGAGCAGGCACAGCAGCTACCAGTCTGAAAGCCTCACTTGATGGCTAACAGGGACTTGTAGAAAAAGAAAGAACAGAGTAACCAACCCTACCACTACTCTTACTAAAGAGATTGGCATGGACACAGCATAACCCCAATCCTTGCTTGCAGGGAAAAGTACCCATAAAAGGATTAACTATCTTCAGACACCAACTTCACACATCCTCCATTGAGGCAAAGAGAATGACTGGGAATTATGGGTAAGGGAAGTTACACTTAACAGCTTTGCTGGGATGCTCTTTGCCTCCTCCTGCTGGCCAGGAGTTGAATATTCCACTAGTAATTGGAATAACGTCGTGGACTCTCCATGCCATAGGAAAGAAAACATCAGTCGTTTAACAGGAGAACATGCTGAAATGTTATGCTTTTTGCACTATAATGTTGTTCTACTTAACTGGGAGTATTGAAGAAATTGTGCACTAGTTACTGTCTAGCTTTGTTGCAGTAGTGACTTAAATTTATGTATCAGACTGTGCACTTTAAAAGGTTATTTATGCCAATTTTCTATGTTTTGGGAAGCCATTTAATAATTTATTTTTCAAGCACTTTACTTTTCACAGTTGTTTGCTTTTAAAGTTTTAGGCCTAGATTTAGAGTTCGGCGTTATCCGTAAAAACCAGCGTTAGAGGCTCCTAACGCGGGTTTCTTACGCACTCCGGTATTTAGAGTTTATTTACCGCCACTCAAAATACACCTAACGCTCACCTTTCTACCGCCACCTCAGACCCAGTAGTAAACATATACCGCAAAAAAAAACATCCACGAATCACAAAACAAATATTACACAAAGTACACTTACACTCATACAAACACAACACTATCTTTATTTTTCTTATTTTTTTTTTTTTTCCTTAAAATACAAAGGATTAAAGTTGCGAGATCTCGGGTGTTTGAAAAAAATCCACACAAATCCATTTTCCCATTGACTTACATAGACACACGGGAAAAGACCCTCATATACCTACATCTAACTAATAACATTATCACAAACATACACTCATCGATGCATACAAACAATATACACCACATGACATACACAAAATATTTATTTATTACAAAAAGAACACGATTTAGCGACTTTTTCACACAAGATCATGACGTCACTCACTTTACGAGGAAAACCAGTCTTAGAAAAAAAAATTAGAAATCTTTGGAGCCTCCATTGACTTCTATTGGGAAGACGTGCTCGTGCACGCGAAACCCTCATTTCCCTAACGCACGCAAATAGCGTAGACTGAAAAACTCCAAATACCAGCTCTAGAAAATACATGATTTCATGCGTTAGACCTAGCGATGATAAATAGATCAAGAAATGACTATTTCCCTATGGTGGACTTATGGTTTTTAATATTAAATATTCACCACACCATAAATATTTTTAACACTTTTAGATTACATCAACTACAAATCCCCATCACTAGTAACACATTATTATTTCAATAAAATTACATTTACAATTAAAATAAAATTCAATACACATTTCTGGATTCACAAACACTACACAATGGGAAACATCTCTCATTTACCTTTATTATTGCATTTCAGTTATTCAACTCATATGCTTGCAGCAACTGCATATCTACATAGGCTTAACACATAATCACTCATGGATGCACATACATTACGTTTAACATTCACTCATACATGTGCATTCAAATGATGGGGGACAAACACATTACATTCTCTACAGGAATCACAAAACACAACATATGGATTTGACTGTACTTGTAACATCATGATTCCATCACCAGAAACCATTAGGAATTACGTACAAGAAGAACATCATTACACCAGATTACAGATGTCACTTTATGGGAAGGAACAACAATGCCAGACCGCTATATACAAGTCAGCATATGTGGGACACAATCACAATATATACGTACTACATGTACATAACACGTATCCCCCATCACGCAACCACAAAGCACACATTTATATTTTATTCAGCACACAATAACAATGTAGCACAATACAACAACACAATGAGGATTTCACAACTACATAGGCAGGTTAATAATATCATGACGTCATTACAAGATTCAACCATACACATCACAGATTCACCACTGTACCGCCCCTTTAGGAACTTTAACACTCAATACTACAATACAACATATACGTAAACCACACTTTTGAACAGCATTATTATGGAGATTTCAATGGGACAATTAAGAAATATTGTCAGATCGCAAATCAATTATATATACAATACTACAGATGGCAGCCGGAAGTTATTCAGTATTCGTGCAATTTTTATGGGACGCATACAATATTGTCAGATATAAAATCACTTATATATATAATACTACAGATGACATCCGGAAGTTATTCAGTATTAGTGCCATTTGAAAGGGACGCATACAATATTGACAGCTCAGCAATCACTTATATATACAATACTACAGATGACAGCCGGAAGTTATTCAGTATTAGTGCGATTTGAATGGGACGCATACAATATTGACATCTCGGCAATCACTTATATACACAATACTACAGATGACAGCCGGAAGTTATTCAGTATTAGTGCCATTTGAAAGGGACGCATACAATATTGACAGCTCGGCAATCACTTATATATTCAATACTACAGATGGCAGACGGGAAGTTCGGAATTATTATTGCGATTTAAAAGGGACGCATACAATATTGACAGCTCGGAAATCACTTATATATACAATACTACAGATGGCAGCCGGAAGTTATTCAGTATTAGTGCCATTTTAATGGGACGCATACAATATTGACAGCTCGGCAATCACTTATATATACAATACTACAGATGGCAGCCGGAAGTTATTCAGCATTAGTGCAATTTTAAAGGGACGCATACAATATTGACAGATCGACAATCACTTATATACAATACTACAGATGGCAGATGTTACTTTATCGTTTACAAACAATATTGCATCAACATTGATCGATCACATTCGATGCACATTATACACAACTATGCACTTTCATTCATGTTAGCCTGGACGTGTGCTTGTTACTATAAGATCGCGTTTAAGAAATATTGATTACGCATATGATCAAACATTACAAACATGCACTGTATGTGTGATATTGGACACTTTCACATTGAGAATCATTGTTTGAAACTAACATTTCAGCAAACAACAAATAAACGCCCACTGTGAAAGCATTCGCGCCGCTCACATACAAACAAGTGAATACAATTAGCAATCATTACAAACTCACTACCATTGGACTAATTGTACTATAAATCCCCCAAACAACATGGCCAATGCATCACTTGTGATCCACATCAGATCAAGTGCATACCTTGTTACGCTGTTTTGAAAGATGGATGACGATGACATGGTAGACGCTGCTGGTGGTGCTATTGGCGAACTAGCTGCTGGTCGAATCAGGCAGCCTCGGCGGCTCAGACTGAGACGAAGGGGTCGTCTGGTTCGAGGTCCTCGTGTCTACAGGGTGAGACCCACCTTGGAAAACATGAGTGACTTTGAGGTTTTTGATAAGTATCGGCTCGATCGCGAACAGCTCATTGGCCTTTACGAGCTTCTTAAACCTCATTTGGAGCCACGTATACAAATAAGGACTGCTGTTCCCCCCATGAGTAAGATGCTAAGCTGTCTATACGTCCTGGCCTCAGGGAGTTTTCAATCCGGAGAACTGTACATGCATGGCCTGGCTCAAGGTACATTCTCTGGGGTGTTTGATAACTTTCTGAACGCCATGGTACGTATCAGTAAGCAATACATAGGATTCCCACAGAATGATGGTGATTGGAGGCGCCTGAAGCGGGAATTCTTTGATATTGCTCAATTGCCCAATGTCTTGGGAGCCATTGATTGTACCCACATTGCGCTGCGTGCTCCAATTGATGACTTGCCCTTCAGAAATCGCAAACATTTTCATAGCCTCAACGTGCAGTATGTTTGTGACGCACGGATGAGGATTATGCATGTGTATGCGAATTTTGGAGGGGCTTGTCATGATGCCCGCATCCTCTCTCTGTCGTCCCTGTGGAGACAGTTTGAGGAAAGACAAATGCCCCCTGGTTATCTCGTTGGTGAGTATTTGTGCTCAACATGGTTAATTATTTTGACAATTGCCCCTGTATTTTTTAACTGTTAGCGTCATGTTCAGCTATAGGATTAAATTTAACCATTTGTTATTTACCGACGCTAATGTCTAGTTTTATTGAAAAGCAGATATGTAGCATGTCTTACCTTAAGTGTTCAGATAGAGAATGCAATGTAACCATGTAGTTAGCATTTTACACAAGGTTTGGTTTAGTCAAAATACGCATATGTAGCATGTCTTAGATGAAATGGCAAGATATTATCTCATGCAATTTAACCCTGTCATTGTCTTTTTCCGCTAATGTCTAGTTTTATTGAAATGCAGATATGTAGCATGTCTTACCTTAAGTGTTCAGATAGAGAATGCAATGTAACCATGTAGTTAGCATTTTACACAAGGTTTGGTTTAGGAGAAATACGCATATGTAGCATGTCTTAGATGAAATGGCAAGATATTATCTCATGCAATTTAACCCTGTCATTGTCTTTTTCCGCTAATGTCTAGTTTTATTGAAATGCAGATATGTAGCATGTCTTACCTTAAGTGTTCAGATAGAGAATGCAATGTAACCATGTAGTTAGCATTTTACACAAGGTTTGGTTTAGGAGAAATACGCATATGTAGCATGTCTTAGATGAAAAGGCAAGATATTATCTCATGCAATTTAACCCTGTCATTGTCTATTTCTGCTAATGTCTATTTTTATTGAAATGCAGATATGTAGCATGTCTTACCTTAAGTGTTCAGATAGAGAATGCAATGTAACCATGTAGTTAGCATTTTACACAAGGTTTGGTTTAGGAGAAATACGCATATGTAGCATGTCTTAGATGAAAAGGCAAGATATTATCTCATGCAATTTAACCCTGTCATTGTCTTTTTCTGCTAATGTCTATTTTTATTGAAATGCAGATATGTAGCATGTCTTACCTTAAGTGTTCAGATAGAGAATGCAATGTAACCATGTAGTTAGCATTTTACACAAGGTTTGGTTTAGGAGAAATACGCATATGTAGCATGTCTTAGATGAAATGGCAAGATACAGATTTATATATAAATTTATTTTTTTTATTTTATCTTTCTGACAACTTTTAATATGGATTATGGTTTTTAAAAAATATATTTATACAACAATATACTAGTTTAAGTATTCTGTTTGAATTATGTTCTGTTCTAAATTTATAGGTGATTCTGGGTACATGAGCCGGCCTTGGCTCATTACCCCCTTGCGTAGCCCAACTGATGTGTCTGAGGAGCGCTACAATAGGGCTCATAAGAGAACCAGGGCGGTGGTTGAAAGGATGTTCGGGCTCCTGAAGATGAGATTCAGGTGCCTGGACCGTTCTGGAGGAGCACTCCAGTACAACCCAAAGAAGGTGGCTAAGATCGTTGTAGCCTGTAGCGTCCTGCATAATATTGCACAGCGGGCTGGGATGCTGCAGGCCGTCCCGGTGGACAGAGACCTCCTCAGAGATGAGGAGGATGATCCTGTTCTAGAGGGGGAATTCCAGGACGAGGGACTTGATGTCAGAGCAGACGTCATCAACCGCCACTTTAGACGGTAAATAATAGAAGTTACACTGGAGTATTTTCAATAGATGTGAACTCTAGGGAAATGACAAGTAGAGAATTGTGCAAACATGTTAGTATTGATCAAATGTTAGAATAATCTTTATTTCTCATAATATAGGTGATGCTCTGGGCATTGGGTCCTATAGCGAGTCTTTGCCACCTGGTTTTTAAAGAGGACATCAGATGGTAAGTAGAAATGTATGGACTGTTGCTGGCATGATTTGTACACAAATACATCATATGGCATACATTTTAAAAAATATAACTTTGTTTACACATTACTTAAAATGTACATAATCAGAAAGGGATACTCTAGAATGACTATGGTTCAATGTCACACAGAGGTTTGTTCTGCTCAATATGACTCATCTTCACACTTGATAGAAAATAACACAGGTTCATACACAGGCTTAGTAAGCTAGTGATAGATATTTATTATGAAATGGGGGGTGGGAGAGGGGTACAGAACTGATTCACACACTTGTATGAAATCTTTATATATAATTTCTTACATTAGGGAGATGACTTAATCTAAAGACTGAAAGGGAACAATTTGAAGCCTGACAGTGAAGATTTCCAAGACTGACAGTGGGGAAAAAGCCAAGATTGAAATTGAAGTATACCAATGGGATCATGTCTGGCATTATATTTCAATTCTGCTGACCTTGAAAACCATACAAATACATGTTCACATGGTAAGTGCAAACTATTTGATAGAATAAGGCTGTGGAGACATCCTATTGGAGACACTTAGATGATTTTCTATTTTGTAGATGGTATTTCCCAGTCCTCTATTTAATGAACTGATGAATAATACACCTATTGAAGATCAACTGTTTACCCCTGAATTGACTTTCAAAGACCATGCATTGTCCAGGTTGGTGTACCAATGCATGCTAGTGAAGACTGTAGAATATTAGTAGCTTACATACATTAGTCATATTTAGTTCTTAATTAGATATTTAGGGATCACAATCAGACACTTAGATGATTGTACTTTTTTAGATGGTATTTCCCAGTCCTCTATTTAATGAACTGATGAATAAGACACCTATTGAAGATCAACTGTTTACCCCTGAATTGACTTTCAAAGACCATGCATTGTCCAGGTTGGTGTACCAATGCATGCTAGTGAAGACTGTAGAATATTAGTAGCTTACATACATTAGTCATATTTAGTTCTTAATTAGATATTTAGGGATCACAATCAGACACTTAGATGATTGTACTTTTTTAGATGGTATTTCCCAGTCCTCTATTTAATGAACTGATGAATAAGACACCTATTGAAGATCAACTGTTTACCCCTGAATTGACTTTCAAAGACCATGCATTGTCCAGGTTGGTGTACCAATGCATGCTAGTGAAGACTGTAGAATATTAGTAGCTTACATACATTAGTCATATTTAGTTCTTAATTAGATATTTAGGGATCACAATCAGACACTTAGATGATTGTACTTTTTTAGATGGTATTTCCCAGTCCTCTATTTAATGAACTGATGAATAAGACACCTATTGAAGATCAACTGTTTACCCCTGAATTGACTTTCAAAGACCATGCATTGTCCAGGTTGGTGTACCAATGCATGCTAGTGAAGACTGTAGAATATTAGTAGCTTACATACATTAGTCATATTTAGTTCTTAATGAGATATTTAGGGATCACAATCAGAAAAAGGAATACATATTATAGTTGATATAGAGGTATTTGAATGGACATGAAATATTACATTTATGTTCAGCATACATATATTGTTTACATGTGATATACATTATTATGTATAATTTTAATTTTTGATATTTAAATATAATTTTTAATCAACAATATAATGGTGTATGTATTTCATTAATTTAAAATCAATGTAATGATTATCTTTAAAAAATGTTGATCAAAGTTAGAGCATAGACACCATATGATTTTAAATGTATTTTATGAATATTTTACAACGTGTGTATTAACTTTGTTCAATTTTTATTATTTGTCATTTCAGATTGGCATCTGATGACTTCCTGGAATATTTAATTATTTTCAATTAAATATATGTTTATTTTTAACAGATTCTAATATATATCAATATAATCTGTAAATAAATAAAACTTGGACTCCCATGACTGGTAGTTGGCTATTTGACAAGCACATGCATAAGAGAAAATAATGCATTAATAGTAGAAAATAAAAATCTTCAGAGAATATTAAAATATATCTTTTAACATTAATTGGGGAGTCAGATTCTTCAATGCTTTTATATTTAAAAAGTATATATTAAAAATATTTAGGATATGTATTAATATTATGATTGTTTTAACATTTAATAAGGTGAAGTGGTTCAATTACATGAAAGTGACAGTGTTGTTGAATGTAAAAAGAATTGTATAAGATCATGTATCTTCCTTAGGTATCTCAAAACATTATTAGAAAATATTTTACAATTATTACATTTATAAATGGTAGGTCATTTAACTTGATATTTTTAAAAAATTAGTTATTGGATGCCAGGTTAATCTATGTAATTTTCTAGTGGAGTCATTTAACTATACTTAGTAATATTATGTATTTATTACAATCTTACCTCTTGGGTTAGACATCAAATATCTATATAGAATGTAATTTCCCCTTTAGTTTATTTTGTCAATGTTAAATCAAAATACAATATGTTTGGGTCCTTAAAGGGGTCATTCAAAATGTATATTTTGTATACATTGTAACAAATATCATACAAGAATTTAAACATATTTAGAATGTACTATAGAATTACATTCAGTCTTTAAATATACTTGTTAAAATACAAATAAATGCACATATCTTAGTCAATGATATAAGGCATCTATATGCAAACAACAATCAGCATCAAAATAGCCTATGTAGAGATGTATTTAATCCACGAATATATATATAATTACAATATAATGATTGAATAACAAAACATATTAAGTTGGTCAAATATAAGATTATTATACAAAATGCATACATAACATATAGCTTAATGTCCCTCTACGCTGAAGGCTAAAAAAGACCTCATTTAATAAATATATTTCAGTCAGTGTGTAAAACAATCTAGAAGTTAATCTAAATTTGCTTTACTCATATGTTAGACTCATTTAGCAAAAGGAAGGTGCCTAGGTTTATGATATATTAAGCATTATTGTGAAATGTTTATTTAAAGGGACATGAACTCAAAATATACTTAAAGGTAGCCATTTAAAAAAACAATGATTTATACATTCTGAATGAGTATTCTATTTTAATCAACTTTAAAACTTGTCTCATATTATGAATGCTCATTGTGATGTTGCTATCATTACTTTAGAAATAAGGCAGTAAATAGCTAATTTATTTGCTTCAGTACTCTGGACAGAACTTGATTGTTTGGAATAATTGATGCAACAATCGTCAAGGACAACCCAGGTTTTTATTAAACAATTGTCCGTAATATAAAATATCATTATTGATTTGCAAAGAAACATAACAAGATAACTTAACATTTGATAATCGTATTAAATAATAAAGTTGATTAACATTTCATGCTCAATCACCAATGGTAAATTTGTTTGGACAGTGTCCCTTTAAGAGATTTAAAGAGTGTATTTACTTCTCTTCCTATCTTGACATACTTTGCTTGAAAAGCATATTGAGATAGGCTCAGTAGATGAAGATTGGTGGATGCACAGAGATGCCTTATGTGATTGTCTCAACCATGTGCATTTAAATTTCTTCTGTTGAGGATATATAAATACTAAGAGAAAATGATTTACAGTTTAAAGTCTAAACAATCTTCTATCTCTACAGATCATTTGATACAATTGTTTGTTTGTAATGTCTCTTTAAAACTAAATACGCCATTGCACAATAACATATATGAGCACTTCAGAGAAATACAAGCTCGAGGTTTATTTGCGAATAACAAAGCTGTAGTTTAACATTTATAAACAGATTATCCAAGTTACTGACATTCTAACCGGAATTTTAACATTAATAAATATTGCGTGGGAAACGCATCTTCAAACACCAGATTAGCATATTTAAACATTAGTGTAATGTCACGCAATAGCACACAATCAATGTGCATTATAAATACATTTAATAGAGCAATGTCAATACTTCACAATCAATTTATTTAAAGAACAATAAAGACATACAATATTAAATGTGTATTTGTATTAAAGAAACAGACCGTTATTAAACCGAGAAATGTCTACAACATTAATAATGTGACAGGATTAGATTTTAAAGAGTATTTAATCATTAATATTTCACGGATCCCGGATATTAAATCTGCGTCACACATATCCGCATGACAGGCCCATGAGTTACAAATAAGTCTACATGAAAAATGAATTTACAGCACCACCAAGCGGTATGTGTAAGGAAGTTACTAAGATATGAAACATTAAGGAACGGCCAATCAGAGTTCATCACACAAACACAACTTGAGTCAGGATGGTCTCACAGACATTATAACAATATTTCAAACTTTTATCCAATCAGATGTACAGATAAATTGTCCCATGGTGCATCTCATGTTTACTTCACCATATAAAAGTCCATTACACGTTGCCATCTTTGTCAGTTCTCTAATGCCTGCAGGCAGTTTATATTATTATAATATATTTATTGGACAACCCAGCAGGCATGTCAGTTCCCAGGTTCACCAAGGAGGAGAGCGCTGCACTGGTCCACGCCGTCAAGGACTTTTATCCCCAGCTGTTTGGGAACAAGAGGAGCTCGACAGATGCGCCTGTTAAGAAGGCCCTCTGGGAGTCTATCACCAATGCGGTTAGATTGGTGTGTGACGTCCAGAGGACCCAGGATCAGATCATGAGGAGATTCGGAGATATGAGGTTGCGTTTATCGAAAAAAGTCAACCTCATAAGGGACTGGGTACAAGCCCGTAAAAGAGGGGGCCAAAGAAAGGCCCCGCGGAAACTGTACCTACTCCCTTATGAGGTGACTTTATGCGAGCTCCTCAATCTCCGGGTCCCCAAAAGATTTAGATCCTCGCCATCCTCGGCCTCTTCTTCTTCCCTCCCAGCTGCGGGATCTGAAAGTCCTGACGCGGGGGACAGGGCAGATGCTTCTCCGTCCGGTGGCCTGGGAGGAGCCGATAGAGAATCTGAACCAGGTAATTATCCAACTTCATATAATATTTATAATTTTAAAAATCAAAAATGTGTATTTAGTCAGATACTAAACCTATACAGATCTCACAACATACACTACATATGATGTTTAGATATCTGATTTTAGATTATTGACACATGAAATAGGAATGATGTTTCTTGCGCTCTACAGAATATGCGTCACAGAGCGGAAATGTAATTTCGCATCCACGTTAACATGGGTTTGCGGAAAGTGGCATTGCTTTATACATGTTGTTCAAATGACGGATGCGTAATTCCGCTTGGAATCATTGCGCAATGATCGCGAAAATGGCATTTCTCATCCACGTTAACATGGGTTTGCGGAAAGTGGCATTGCTTTATACATGTTGTTCAAATGACGGATGCGTAATTCCGCTTGGAATCATTGCGCAATGATCGCGAAAATGGCATTTCTCATCCACGTTAACATGGGTTTGCGGAAAGTGGCATTGCTTTATACATGTTGTTCAAATGATGGATGCGTAATTCCGCTTGGAATCATTGCGCAATGATCGCGAAAATGGCATTTCTCATCCACGTTAACATGGGTTTGCGGAAAGTGGCATTGCTTTATACATGTTGTTAAAAATTAAATGGAAATTCTTAGATTAGTGAAGAATACAGTATTCTTATTTTAAATATTATATCTAATAAAAAACGAATAATACTAATAAATTATAACATATGGCCATCAATTGATGATTATGTAATAACAAGCAGATATTCTTAAAGATACAGTAAACAACACAACTGATTGAAAATAAGAGTCCAGGATATATTTATCATTAATTTAATTGCGGAAACTATTAACTCATGGGACTACCAAAGGATTAATATTTTTCTATTGATTTGATATTAATGTAAATATTTTAAACATGGCATGATTAGTATTAATGATATGCAATCCTCATTTAATATATTACAGATATGGATGTGGCTGCTGGATCCTCAAGCCAGGGCTTGTCACAGTATGGTATGTCTCATTTTAATTGACATTTGTCTTAGAAACATGGAATGAACATTACATACTAAATACACATTGTTCAATATTTATATGTAATGTCTATTTAATAGATGAAAATTATATAATTATTCGGATATCCTTAAATAACATATTTGATTTTAATTGCATGCTCAATACCATTCATTACATCAACATATGGAGTAGATAATTCATTAACAAACAACAACATTGTGGAATCTATTTAATTTTAGATTAAAGGGATACTGAGCTACAATTATTAATATTGTCTTTCACATACAGTATGCAATATTAATAAACATAAAATATAATACTATCATCATATGTGACATATTCTATTGCTAAATGTAGTTTAAAATAAAGAAAGTACGTTTATGTGCATCTAAATATTTGTTGACCAACCTGGGTTTATATTGATGATTGGTGGATACCTTCAACAAACAATATTTATTGAATCCAATATTCCTTATCTGCCTTTAAGATTAATATCGAACAACATTCTAATTATAATAGGAGTCAATGTTAAATCATTTTTTACATTTTGAACATAGAAATCAATTATTTAAATTAATCATGTCAGTGTCCCTTTAAGACAAAATAGATTCATTCATCTTTACATTATTTTTATTAAAAACTATTGATATATAAATCTAATTATCTGTTGGAGTTACTTTATAGATATCTGCATACTCTAACAGCACCATGATTACATATTTGTAATAATCAAGTTTGTTATGTATTGTGATAAATATGTGTTGTGTCCTAAACAAGATTACTGTACATTGAAAAAATGGGTCGATGTGACACATGTTTGTTTAGATTTGTCAACAGATGCTCCTCAATATGTGGTTTGTGTGTATTCTTGTAACTTCTTAAGGACATATGACGGAATTATTCCGTCATAAAACAATTGAGCTAAGTGAAAGCTGTGTCCTTAAAGGGTTAAGAACATTGATCATTGGGTATATTTAGATATGCAATAGCAGCATCTGAGATGAATTTGATGTCTAATGTAGTCTGACATTAAACATATGTTCAATACAGATATGTTTACAGAATCCCCTTGATTCAATCAAGCATTTTCTGGTGTAATGACTGCTCTATTCTTCACATTTTAAAGTTGATTAATGTTAAAATTCTAGACAGATGTGATTTAGTGATATCCAAAATGTGTTTAATAATATATATCTATATCATTCATAGAGAGAGTTGGTGTGGGAAGCCCACAGGAATCCAGCAGTGACATAGAGCCGCCTTTGCGGTCTCCTGGTAAGTCCATTGACTCATTTATATGTAATTGAAGGTGTATTGCTAATCAATATTATGATCATGATTCCGATGAAGCATAACATTATAAAAAAAACATAGAATTTATCTTCTGTTTATATATTTATTTTTTATATTGAGCGATTAATAATTTCTACTTTATTAGTCTACACATTTGTTATTCATAAGATGTCTAACATATGTTTTTTTCAATTTGTTTTTTTGACAACAGTCATCAAGTGATACACACATGAGAAATCTTAAATGTTCTATGTACTATGCTTTTATGAATTTAACATTAAGACAAACAATACATTAATATTCTGATTTATTGACAATAACAAATCTATTGTCATTTGTATGCTCCATCAAAATGATGTAAATCATAACTTTGTGTGTGTATATCTTTAATGCAACATTGATGTGCGTATTTGAGCAACAGTAACATATGTTATAATATCTGATCTTAAGGTGTACACAACATGTTATGTTTTACAGAGATTGATGTCACATGTGGGATGGAGGAGGAAGAGGCTGCCTTGGAGTCTGATGGTATGTGAAATATATCTATCATGTTTCCAACATGTTTCTTAGTTTGAAATCATTTTATTGAAGACATTCAAAGTCTACAGCTTTTTCCCTTTAAAAAGGAATATTATTTGTCTGTTCAAATACACTACTGGCCCCTTTCTATATCAGGCAGCATGAAAATCTGCTTGTATATATTTTTTTAAGAATATATAATTCATGCCATCATTATGTCACATGCATATTCCATGCCAAAACACAATAATAAGTTTCACATTGTACAGACAGTCATTGAGATTCATCTGAGTGCCTATATAGATACCATATCCTCATTTCAGAATAGTTTACAGATTCAAACACACTTCGAAGTATATTGAAAACATAATCAATTTGAAATGCGTTGATTTGATGTCAGGATGTATGAGATGTTAATATATTTCTTTTACATTTTCAGATGGATCCACCACTTCTGGTCATCTGGATTCCGCCCCTGCCCAGTCACAGACCCCTCCCCGTGCACACACCCCTGACCATGGCCACACCTCTGCACACACCCAGAGCCCTTCCCATCACCAAACTCATGACCATGCCCCGACCACTGCCAGCCCTTCCCATATTTCATATCCTGTCCCTCCCAAAAAACGCCCATACACCCCCCTTCGCCGCTCTCCCCGTATTCTGGCCCGTACAGCTGTCCAGACCCAAACTCCCCACTCCCCAGCTGTACGGCCTACCCTGGAGCAGCAGCTCACCACTCCCCAAGCCATTCCCATCCCTCCCCAAGCCAATCCCATCCCTCCCCCCTGTTTAAACCTTCATTGTCCTGGGTGTCAGATTGTCCTTCCCAGGCACAGCTGTAAGTATCATTCTAAATACACTTTATAAGATACTTAAAGGTACAGTGAAGTTAAATTGGTTAAATTGTGATTCAAATCCAGCATGCAATGTTAAGCCAATGTATAATAGAATACTCTTATGAATTATTCGTCATTCTCTTGATATATTTATGGAAAACAACTTATTCCTATAATTAGTTTAAACAATAAAATAAATGTGGCCATCATTTCTTTATTGTTGGATGAATGTATCCATCAACCAGCATGCACAAACAAAGTTCATCAACAAATATTGGCTTCCATAAAAACCAACATTCTTGCATTCAAAATATAGCTTGACAATTAAAACATATAATGAATATGTGTAATTTCTAAAGATTTGTCATGTCATGCTCTATCTGAATCAGTCCATTAAATATTTAGGTTCAGTGTCCCTTTAATTGGATATCACTACATATACCAAACACCACTACTTGGATCCAAAATTTTATGTCCAAATGTGGATACATTATCTCTTGTCTAACCCAGTGGGAATTTAATTTCTTCTGGTTGCTATGTTTACACAGCTTGTCCTCAATGCCAAAATGTTTAAGGATAGGTGTGCCTACCACAGTCTAAATTGAATTTTTAAATTGCTGATGTAAGTACAATGTAAATCCTTTAACAAGATTTGATACACTCAAGCTGTATAAGTGGATCATCTAAAACCAATTAAAGGGGACAACATGTTTGAGTAACATGAGCCTTTAATGATTTCTGTCTGTCTGAATAACCTAATTCATGTGTAAAGAATATATGAAAAATAATTTATGTAAATAATTATTTGTCTTTATGATGACAATGTATGTATTAAAATCTTTTATTCTGTTGTGTAATTATCCTTAATATTTAATTTTATTTTATTTTAGGCTGTGACTCAGCATGGCTCATGCTAGAAGGGATAGCAAGAGTAGAGCAGGCCGTGTTGAGGAACGCAGATGTCCTGAGAGGGATGAACAACACCATGCAGGCCCAGCTCCGGGTTCAGGACTTGACTCTGCGTGAAATTATGCAATTACGTTCAAGGCCTGAATCTGGAGCTGGACATGTACAGGACAATGAAGATGATGACCAGTAAGTGGAGGATCTGGATATGCTCCATGGTGGCAGATAATAATCCTCCGTCCACATGTTGAATTAGTATTTATATTGTTGCCATTTGGCCTTTTTATCAGTTTATTGTTGTGCCTGTTGCACTCTTTTACCTTGTCATGTGTCTCCAATGAGGCTATGCTGGCCCTTGGCAACTCTCTTCATGGACTGTGATGCACTGTGTTACCTTGCCATGTGTCTCCAATGGGGCTATGCTGGCCCTTGGCAACTCTCTTCATGGACTGTGATGCACTGTGTTACCTTGCCATGTGTCTCCAATGGGGCTATGCTGGCCCTTGGCAACTCTCTTCATGGACTGTGATGCACTGTGTTACCTTGCCATGTGTCTCCAATGGGGCTATGCTGGCCCTTGGCAACTCTCTTCATGGACTGTGATGCACTGTGTTACCTTGTCATGTGTCTCCAATGGGGCTATGCTGGCCCTTGGCAACTCTCTTCATGGACTGTGATGCACTGTGTTACCTTGTCATGTGTCTCCAATGGGGCTATGCTGGCCCTTGGCAACTCTCTTCATGGACTGTGATGCACTGTGTTACCTTGCCATGTGTCTCCAATGGGGCTATGCTGGCCCTTGGCAACTCTCTTCATGGACTGTGATGCACTGTGTTACCTTGCCATGTGTCTCCAATGGGGCTATGCTGGCCCTTGGCAACTCTCTTCATGGACTGTGATGCACTGTGTTACCTTGCCATGTGTCTCCAATGGGGCTATGCTGGCCCTTGGCAACTCTCTTCATGGACTGTGATGCACTGTGTTACCTTGCCATGTGTCTCCAATGGGGATGTTGATCACTATTGTAAATGAATGTATTTCCATTTGTAAAGCGTTTTTGTCCTTTTTACAAGAACAAGGACAACAGAATTTATGTTTACCTGATAAATTACTTTCTCCAACGGTGTGTCCGGTCCACGGCGTCATCCTTACTTGTGGGATATTCTCTTCCCCAACAGGAAATGGCAAAGAGCCCAGCAAAGCTGGTCACATGATCCCTCCTAGGCTCCGCCTACCCCAGTCATTCGACCGACGTTAAGGAGGAATATTTGCATAGGAGAAACCATATGGTACCGTGGTGACTGTAGTTAAAGAAAATAAATTATCAGACCTGATTAAAAAAACCAGGGCGGGCCGTGGACCGGACACACCGTTGGAGAAAGTAATTTATCAGGTAAACATAAATTCTGTTTTCTCCAACATAGGTGTGTCCGGTCCACGGCGTCATCCTTACTTGTGGGAACCAATACCAAAGCTTTAGGACACGGATGAAGGGAGGGAGCAAATCAGGTCACCTAAATGGAAGGCACCACGGCTTGCAAAACCTTTCTCCCAAAAATAGCCTCAGAAGAAGCAAAAGTATCAAACTTGTAAAATTTGGTAAAAGTGTGCAGTGAAGACCAAGTCGCTGCCCTACATATCTGATCAACAGAAGCCTCGTTCTTGAAGGCCCATGTGGAAGCCACAGCCCTAGTGGAATGAGCTGTGATTCTTTCGGGAGGCTGCCGTCCGGCAGTCTCGTAAGCCAATCTGATGATGCTTTTAATCCAAAAAGAGAGAGAGGTAGAAGTTGCTTTTTGACCTCTCCTTTTACCGGAATAAACAACAAACAAGGAAGATGTTTGTCTAAAATCCTTTGTAGCATCTAAATAGAATTTTAGAGCGCGAACAACATCCAAATTGTGCAACAAACGTTCCTTCTTTGAAACTGGTTTCGGACACAGAGAAGGTACGATAATCTCCTGGTTAATGTTTTTGTTAGAAACAACTTTTGGAAGAAAACCAGGTTTAGTACGTAAAACCACCTTATCTGCATGGAACACCAGATAAGGAGGAGAACACTGCAGAGCAGATAATTCTGAAACTCTTCTAGCAGAAGAAATTGCAACTAAAAACAAAACTTTCCAAGATAATAACTTAATATCAACGGAATGCAAGGGTTCAAACGGAACCCCCTGAAGAACTGAAAGAACTAAATTGAGACTCCAAGGAGGAGTCAAAGGTTTGTAAACAGGCTTAATTCTAACCAGAGCCTGAACAAAGGCTTGAACATCTGGCACAGCGGCCAGCTTTTTGTGAAGTAACACAGACAAGGCAGAAATCTGTCCCTTCAGGGAACTTGCAGATAATCCTTTTTCCAATCCTTCTTGAAGGAAGGATAGAATCCTAGGAATCTTAACCTTGTCCCAAGGGAATCCTTTAGATTCACACCAACAGATATATTTTTTCCAAATTTTGTGGTAAATCTTTCTAGTTACAGGCTTTCTGGCCTGAACAAGAGTATCGATAACAGAATCTGAGAATCCTCGCTTCGATAAGATCAAGCGTTCAATCTCCAAGCAGTCAGCTGGAGTGAAACCAGATTCGGATGTTCGAACGGACCCTGAACAAGAAGGTCTCGTCTCAAAGGTAGCTTCCAAGGAGGAGCCGATGACATATTCACCAGATCTGCGTACCAAGTCCTGCGTGGCCACGCAGGAGCTATCAAGATCACCGACGCCCTCTCCTGATTGATCCTGGCTACCAGCCTGGGGATGAGAGGAAACGGCGGGAACACATAAGCTAGTTTGAAGGTCCAAGGTGCTACTAGTGCATCCACTAGAGCCGCCTTGGGATCCCTGGATCTGGACCCGTAGCAAGGAACTTTGAAGTTCTGACGAGAGGCCATCAGATCCATGTCTGGAATGCCCCACAGCTGAGTGACTTGGGCAAAGATTTCCGGATGGAGTTCCCACTCCCCCGGATGCAATGTCTGACGACTCAGAAAATCCGCTTCCCAATTTTCCACTCCTGGGATGTTTCTAGCGCCCAAGGATCCAGAACATCTCTTGCCCAAGCCTGAGCGAAGAGAGAGAGTCTGCCCCCCACCAGATCCGGTCCCGGATCGGGGGCCAACATTTCATGCTGTCTTGGTAGCAGTGGCAGGTTTCTTGGCCTGCTTTCCCTTGTTCCAGCCTTGCATTGGTCTCCAAGCTGGCTTGGCTTGAGAAGTATTACCCTCTTGCTTAGAGGACGTAGCCCTTTGGGCTGGTCCATTTCTACGAAAGGGACGAAAATTAGGTTTATTTTTTGCCTTGAAAGGCCGATCCTGAGGAAGGGCGTGGCCCTTACCCCCAGTGATATCCGAGATAATCTCTTTCAAGTTAGGGCCAAACAGCGTTTTCCCCTTGAAAGGAATGTTAAGTAGCTTGTTCTTGGAAGACGCATCAGCCGACCAAGATTTCAACCAAAGCGCTCTGCGCGCCACAATAGCAAACCCAGAATTCTTAGCCGCTAACCTAGCCAATTGCAAAGTGGCGTCTAGGGTGAAAGAATTAGCCAATTTGAGAGCATTGATTCTGTCCATAATCTCTTCATAAGGAGGAGAATCACTGTCGACCGCCTTTATCAGCTCATCGAACCAGAAACATGCGGCTGTAGCGACAGGGACAATGCATGAAATTGGTTGTAGAAGGTAACCCTGCTGAACAAACATCTTTTTAAGCAAACCTTCTAATTTTTTATCCATAGGATCTTTGAAAGCACAACTATCCTCTATGGGTATAGTGGTGCGTTTGTTTAAAGTGGAAACCGCTCCCTCGACCTTGGGGACTGTCTGCCATAAGTCCTTTCTGGGGTCGACCATAGGAAACAATTTTTTAAATATGGGGGAAGGGACGAAAGGAATACCGGGCCTTTCCCATTCTTTATTAACAATGTCCGCCACCCGCTTGGGTATAGGAAAAGCTTCTGGGAGCCCCGGCACCTCTAGGAACTTGTCCATTTTACATAGTTTCTCTGGGATGACCAACTTGTCACAATCATCCAGAGTGGATAATACCTCCTTAAGCAGAATGCGGAGATGTTCCAACTTAAATTTAAATGCAATCACATCAGGTTCAGCTTGTTGAGAAATGTTCCCTGAATCAGTAATTTCTCCCTCAGACAAAACCTCCCTGGCCCCATCAGACTGAGTTAGGGGCCCTTCAGAAATATTAATATCAGCGTCGTCATGCTCTTCAGTATCTAAAACAGAGCAGTCGCGCTTACGCTGATAAGTGTTCATTTTGGCTAAAATGTTTTTGACAGAATTATCCATTACAGCCGTTAATTGTTGCATAGTAAGGAGTATTGGCGCGCTAGATGTACTAGGGGCCTCCTGAGTGGGCAAGACTTGTGTAGACGAAGGAGGGAATGATGCAGTACCATGCTTACTCCCCTCACTTGAGGAATCATCTTGGGCATCATTGTCATTGTCACATAAATCACATTTATTTAAATGAATAGGAATTCTGGCTTCCCCACATTCAGAACACAGTCTATCTGGTAGTTCAGACATGTTAAACAGGCATAAACTTGATAACAAGTACAAAAAACGTTTTAAAATAAAACCGTTACTGTCACTTTAAATTTTAAACTGAACACACTTTATTACTGCAAATGCGAAAAAACATGAAGGAATTGTTCAAAATTTACCAAATTTTCACCACAGTGTCTTAAAGCCTTAAAAGTATTGCACACCAAATTTGGAAGCTTTAACCCTTAAAATAACGGAACCGGAGCCGTTTTGAACTTTAACCCCTTTACAGTCCCTGGTATCTGCTTTGCTGAGACCCAACCAAGCCCCAAGGGGAATACGATACCAAATGACGCCTTCAGAAAGTCTTTTCTAAGTATCAGAGCTCCTCTCACATGCGACTGCATGCCATGCCTCTCAAAAACAAGTGCGCAACACCGGCGCGAAAATGAGGCTCTGCCTATGCTTTGGGAAAGCCCCTAAAGAATAAGGTGTCTAAAACAGTGCCTGCCGATATTATTATATCAAAATACCCAGATAAAATGATTCCTCAAGGCTAAATATGTGTTAATAATCAATCGATTTAGCCCAAAAAAAGTCTACAGTCTTAATAAGCCCTTTTTGAAGCCCTTATTTACAATCGTAATAAACATGGCTTACCGGATCCCAGAGGGAAAATGACAGCTTCCAGCATTACATCGTCTTGTTAGAATGTGTCATACCTCAAGCAGCAAGAGACTGCTCACTGTTCCCCCAACTGAAGTTAATTGCTCTCAACAGTCCTGTGTGGAACAGCCATGGATTTTAGTGACGGTTGCTAAAATCATTTTCCTCATACAAACAGAAATCTTCATCTCTTTTCTGTTTCTGAGTAAATAGTACATACCAGCACTATTTCAAAATAACAAACTCTTGATTGAATAATAAAAACTACAGTTAAACACTAAAAAACTCTAAGCCATCTCCGTGGAGATGTTGCCTGTACAACGGCAAAGAGAATGACTGGGGTAGGCGGAGCCTAGGAGGGATCATGTGACCAGCTTTGCTGGGCTCTTTGCCATTTCCTGTTGGGGAAGAGAATATCCCACAAGTAAGGATGACGCCGTGGACCGGACACACCTATGTTGGAGAAATATAGTTTTATTAATAAACAATCTTATTGTAATGTTGACAGCACCTGTATTTCATTTTCAAATCTATATTATTGTCAAAGTGTAACCAAATCAATCTCTGTGTGTAATGCAAATAATGTAGATAATGAATATTAGTTAACTAATATGTTAACAAAATACATCTCCTCCCATATATGGCTATAGGTAGGCTGACAATAATTAAACTTGAATAAATGACACGTTTAATCAATACATGTATAACTATTGTTATTCAACAACAATCCAAACATATCTTAAAACATCAATGGCATATGTATTTCTCATGTGTATCTTTTAAATGTTAAAGATATACACCATAGCTATAGTTCAAGGGACAGTCAAGTCCGAAAAGATGATTCATGATTTGGTGACATTCCTAGATAGCAATCTACACACATACTAGTTCCTAAAATATAAATACGTTTCTTAGTGATATGCCAAGATGTCACTGAGTCCTTGTATTGTCTGCGTTTTTTCAGCGATCTCGGATGCGCCATGTTGCTTAAGACGTCACCTGCCAGGCTGTCCAATGATTCCTTGTATTGACTGACGTTCTTACGTGATCAGGAATATGCCTTTTATTGTATTGCGTTTTGACGCGATCAAGGATGCGCCTTTTTTTTGTGTGCGTTCTTACGTGATCAATAATGTGCCTTTCATTGGATGGCGTTCTTACGTGATCAAGGAAGCGCCATGTTAAGACGGAACATGTAAAGGTAAAAAAACGTGTGATTGGATTGCGTAGTCCCGCAATATTTGTGCACGTTAAAAACGTTTGTGACTGCATGCAATTTTACAAAGCTTGCGAATATGTATTATTTGCATCATGTTACATTGTTGACCCGTAGCTGATAAAGACCAACACATTCTCTTTTGCTGGATGTCTGGTTGAATCAACGAACGAAAGCAAAATGTTTTCATGCATAGGATATTTATAGGCAAGTGCAAATCTCTCCAGTCCATGTTTAATATGTTTGTCAACAATGTTCCTTTTTCTGAAAAATTACTGTTGTGTTTAATGTTGAACATATCTAATTAATAAATATGCGCTATTGTGTTTGAATAAAGTAATCAATATGCATTTATCATATGCTAAATATATGATGCCGACTTCTTCTAAATGTAATTTCGTTGTATATTTTATGAAAGGTTCATTAGACACTCACATTATAAATAAAAATATTTGATTTTGTCTCTAGTTAGATAGTCCATTGTTTAACCAATCGGTTTATTTTGTCTTGTGTTGTAAGAAAATGTAAGTAATTTTCTTACTCCTCGCAAAGCCAATGAGTTTCATGTGAGTACCATCTCCAGCTTTGTCCAGTTTGTGTAAAGGGTCTTTTCATATGTTAATGATGGGGTATTGTGTTGTTTTACGGTTGTAATGGTGGTTCATCTATATTTTCAATATAGCTAACCCTATTTTATTTGCAAGTGTTTGAAGCTTTTTAATATTGATATCAGTATATGTTAATCTTGTTGTTTGTAGTAGTGTCTATTACATACAGTTATGTAAAAAATATAGGATACTGTCCCTTGAATGCAAATGTTGTTTTTTGTATCATGTATGAGATCCACATAGTTTAATCTTCAAATATATTTTTGTTAGCATATTTCCCCCCCCCACTCCTAAAAGGACTTTAAACCATATTCATTGTTAAAATAAAAATATTTACAATAAAATATTAACACAATAATGTCTCTTAAAGAAAATAGACTTTATTTAACACGTCAATATAAATGTTATTTAATTTTTTTTTTTTTGACAAAGTACATGTAGATATACCAACAAGCTTAAAATATGTGTTAGCATATGTAATGTTGTTAAAGGGACAGTTTAGAAAAAAAAATTTTTTTAAATTATTCGAAAAGTCAATTCTGTAATATCAAGGATATCAAATGTTTCTCAACAATTGAACATTTGTCTGGGTTTATTTAAATTTGCTCTCTAAACCTATGAGGTTGGTGTGCTCATTTCTTAAATCTTGAAGAGTGCTTGTAATCATTATACAATTTGAGCACTAGAGGGCATTTGGATAGCATTTGTATATGTAAAACCTTGTGCTCATACAGCATATTATTGACCATGTATTGATCATTGATATCTAAAATGTTGTTATGTCAGAACAACAAATAAGTGGTCATTTTTCATAGTCATAGATACAAGGGTAAGCACATAAGTCACACATGTATTTCTCCATGTTTTGTTGTTTCAAACTTTATAATGCGTAATACAGTGTTTTCTTTGTAATCAATAATTTTCTGACTGTCCCTTTAAGCTGTGTTATTGGCATTCAAACAGTAATATGCCATCATGGATAATTGTTATGGTAATTTAGTTAGCGATTCGGGAAACAGTTTGGACATCACATCACAGAAACCAATCAATATCATGAACAAGGATAGGTATGTGATGATGTGGTTTTCACACACTTATAACCCACACTCTGCAAAGAATCTTCCTCCATGGACCCGGTCCCATAGAAGTCGATTATATACAGAGTGTGGTCCACAAGTGTATGAAAACCACATCATCACATACCTATCCATTACACAAAAAAAATATTTGAAGATGGAAAAAAATACTTACTTCCTCTTCCTTCCCCTCTTCCCACGGGGCTGAGGCTCTGGGAGAGGCAACTGCCGACTCCGAAGAGTCCTCCTTGGAGCTGTTGTGGGAGGAGTGGAAGGAAGAGTACTGGGACGACCAAGGTGAGGAGTAGATGGCTGAGGAGGAGGAGAAGATGGATGAGGAGGAGAAGATGGCTGAGGAGGAGGAGGAGTAGATGGCTGAGGAGGAGGAGGAGTAGATGGCTGAGGAGGAGGATGAGATGGGCCGGCAGGAGGAGATGGCCCAGCAGCAAGAGGCCCAGCAACAAGAGGCCCAGCAACAGGAGGTAGACCAGCATGCGCCTCCCGGAAAAATGTGAACATTTCCTGATGAAGATTAAACATTCTTGTTTGTCCTTCTTGTATTCTATTCAGTATATTGATTATTTCATTTTGGCCTTGAATTATTTGATTCTGCCCATCAAGTATTCTGCGTCGTCCTTCTATGTTTTCTATCCGGGAGGTACGCATCTGGTCTATGTACTCCAGTAGAACCCGCACCTCCGCTATTTCTTCTTGTTGTGCCTGTTGAACCCGTGCACGGCGGGGTGCCCGTGCACGGCGGAGTGCGGGTCTTTGAGGGACCTCTGGTTCCGCGGGTTCCGCGGGTTCAGCGGGATCCTCCTGTGCTTCCGGGGCCTCTTCATCATCTCCCGTGCGCTGTTCGTCACGGGGGGCCTCTTCCCTCCGAAGTGGGAATTCCTCACCACCACTCTCATCCCGGGGAGATGCAGGAGGCTGTGCTGCCTCGTCCCCAGACTCTGTATATAAATAAAAAAATAAAAAAAAAATATATATATATTAGCATATTTGCAAATCAAGGTTTAAATGACTTAGCTTACGATACAATTACAAATGCAGAATCATTAATCCACTTTGAAATCTAACAAACAATCAATACGATTTCCGCTTTTTCTAAACCGTGTTTGTGATATCTGGTCAATGTGAATGTTTTTGCGTTTGTTTTCAGTCTGTTTAAATGCACACCTAACCTATAGCCTAGATACTGATGTAACCGCAAAGTAATAGAATGCGTGTAAACAGCGTAATAGCATTAATCTGATCCTTAACACATGAAACCCAATGTTTTATCTTTCATGATTTAGAAGCATACATTTAGTATCAACTTTCGAATGTACTTTTCTTATCTAATTAGCTTCATTCTCTGGATATTCTTTGCTGAAAAGCATATCTAAATATGCTTATAAGATGCTGATTGTTAGCTGAATATAGCTGCCTCCTGTGATTGTTTCACCGTGTGCATGGCTATTTCTTCATTAAAATATATCTCAAGAATGAATCAAATTAGGTAATATAAGTACATTTGAATGTTTTGTCAAATTGTATTCGCTACCTCAATCATGAAAGTAAATGTTTGCGTATAGTGTCCATTGAAATACATTCGTATGTGAAATTATTGTTCAATGAGCTTACCGTCAGATGAGAGTGGCAGGTTCCCGGTATCGATTCCTCCGATACCGACTACTTCCACCTCGGAGATGCTGGGCCGCAACATTTCCTCCCATCTGCAGTACTCCATTTCAAGGGCAGGGCCGCCACCGGTCCCTGCGGCATGTCGGGCCTCCAGGCTTAACTTTTTTTTAAGTTCAAGTTTACAGTCCCGGTACCGATGTTTGATAGAATCCATATCCCGGTTCCGGCCACCCACTGCATTGACTGCATTCCTAATCTCGTTCCAGAGCCTCCTCCTGTCAGTCGGGGTAGTCTTCTGGTGCTGCAGCATCCTATGCCTGGCCATATAGGCCTCTACGAGGGCCTCCTTCTCCTCCATCGTAAACCTCGCCTCCCTAGTCGCCTTGGCCTTCCCCTGTGACGATGCCCTCTGTTTCCCGGACTGTGAAGCCCTACTCTGACCGCCACTGGGCCCAGCCACTTGGTCATCTTGAACCAAGTGGCTGGGTCCACCCACCGCTTCCACCCCCGCTTCCTGCCCCCCTTCCTGCCCTGTTCCTCTCCCCCTCCCTCTACTCCCCCCTCTACCTGTCCCCTGCCTGGCCTCCATCTCCTCCCTAAACTAAACCCCAAATAATCAAACAAAAAGTGAGTGTGATGAAATGAAAGGGGGTCAAAATAAAGAACTAAAAAGACAAAAAAGGTGCTTAAAGTGTGAGGGATGTAAACAAAACAAAGAGGGTAAGGAGTATTTAAATAAACGAAAAGAATAAGACTAAAAGGAGGATATGTAAACTAAATGTAACTAGGGGATGGGTATGGGATGGGTATGGGGTATGGGATAAGAGTAAATGGGATGAAAGGGAATGGGACTACAAGGAATGGGGTATGGAGTGTAGTATGAGGGGGTAGGGGGTATGGAGTGTATGTAGTGTTATTGATAAGTGTATGTATGTATTGAATGTGTTTGCGTGTAAATGTGTTAAGTGTACAGATAAATCACTCGCTCGCTAACTCACACTACTTCTAATTCTCAATAACAAACACTCCCACTAACGCTCACTAACTACCACTAACTGACGCTCACACTAACAACTATCACTAATAACTCCCACTAACTCACTCACGCTCCCACTAACAGACTCTCTCCCACTCCCACTAACTCCCACTAACTCACTCACTCTCTCACGCTAACACTACCAACTGACTCTCTCACGCTAACACTACCAACTGACTCTCTCACGCTAACACTACCAACTGACTCTCTCACGCTAACACTAACTCACTCTCAAAAATTCTCAAACTCTCTATTCTTAAATCTCCAAAGACCCACCAGCAACACAGTCAAAGAAGCCATGCTTGTGTGGTGCTTATATACCCTGTGTAAATGTTTAATGATGTCCCAATTTCCATTGTAATTAGTGTTCAGGTGTGCTTTATTAGCAATTAATATTATTGCAATGTGTATTAGGTGTGTGAATTTGCGCATGCTCATTTAGAGTTGGTATTTGTGGAATGTGTAGAATGCGATGATGTCATAGTGTTCGTTTTCGCTTTCATTGTCCAAAAGTATTCTTTTTAAATGTGAATTTGCGATGGTGTGTTCTTCGTGAAGTGTTGTATATGTATGTTTTTCATAATATATAATGATATTGAATGCGATTTTGTTTCTAGTGTATGTATATATTTTTTAATCCTTGTTGTTATTGTGCGATTTTCCGCATCTTAAAGTATATGCGTATTCCCCGTATAAATAGTATTAAAACTTCCCCCGCTTGTGAATGTGTAATGCTTGTGTGCTTTGTTGATTGATTGTTGTTGTGACATTTGCGGCGTGTTATTGTTGTGCATGATGTGGTATGCGTCATATGACCGAGCTGTGCGTATTCTCGCGAGATCGAGTGTTAGGTGAAAAAAGGCAATTTATTTGATTTCCCATTGATCTCTATGGGAGACTGTCTAACGCGGGCAGGATTACGCGTGTGACATACACGCGTTAGGAGCATCGTAAGATGGTCTTATATTAACTCTAAATACCGGAGTCAAACAATGACGTGCGTTAGACATAAACACGCGTGGCGTTAACAGCCCATCTACCGCCGAACTCTAAATCTAGCCGTTAATGTTTAAAATTTTAATAAACATGTTCAGTTTATACCATATTTGTGTAGAAAGTGTGTTGATTTTTCAATATTTTAAATGTACAGAATATCGGCTCTTGATATCGGTTATCGGCCTGAAAGGCGGCCAATAATCAGTATCGGCCCTGAAAAAATGATATTGGTCTATCCCTAATACGTATACACTGTGAACACATGCTCAGTAGGCGCCGGTGCCTCCGAAAGTGTACATAGAAAAATACTGTAGATATTATGATAATGTAAAGTTGCATGCTCTATCTGCACATTAAAAGTTTAGAATAGGTGTAGAGAAGTGGATGTTTAGGAGTGATTATGGTAAAGTACAGGTCATATGCTGGGGTTTGGAAGAGTAGTGGGGTGAATTATTGAACTGCAGTTGACGTCCAGGCTGGATTTGGTTAAGGGGTTCTCATAGGTGGGAGCTGAGATTGTGAGTGGGAATAGTGAGGGTAGTTAAAGGGCCATTATAGTGAAAAAAATTACTGCTCAGGAGCTGCAGAGCACTGTTGGTCCGAATAGACACAGCCACTTACCCAATCATCGGTGGTAGTCGTACAACCCAACTGTGTGACTTCCACTGATAATTGGGTGACTAGCAGTTTCCACAAGGCACTAGCAGTGCTTGGGTGCTCACAAGTGCCCCTGTAACTATGTGTTTCACCCCATTGTGAGGGTTAAACACATACCACTGTAGGGTTGCTAGCATTAATATAACATGCTCTAACAAATTAGAATTTAATTGTGGGGGAAGGTTTACTTATATGGTAAAAGGGACAATCAAATACATAAATTTCATGCTCTAATTCATTAGAGCATATCATTTTTGTTGTATTGACCCTACAATCCTATTCGTTTATGCAACGCAAAAGTGTTAAACAAACAGATAAGGTTAGCACTAACAACATCATATTTTGTTTGTATTGACTTCAAACAGATTAGTCCCAGCAGTATCAGGTACCCTCACAATCCAACTTCTCATCTGGATAGATATAAATATTGAAAATACAAGAATATATTAGACTTAAACCTTTTTTCAATCTCACCAACAAAGCAGCTATACTGCGTCACTAACCTGCAAACCATCAAGACGCTCCAGGAAATTGTTTTGATCCATAACTTGGATTTTGCGAAACTTCTCCTCATCATCCAAGTGCTGTTCTCTAATGGTTTCCATGAGGGTTGTGATTTTATTTGGCCAGGAAATGACAACCCATCTGTTATATGGGGGGGGGGGGGAGACACAGGAGGTAAGTGGCTGTATTGTTATTTGGGGGAGATCTAAAGTTCTTGATGAAAGGTTAAGTAAAGATACACTTACTTGGCATTAAAGTCATCCTGTGACAGACTGTAGAGTAAGCCGTCCATTACTTCATAATCAGCAAGAATTTTAGCTATTTGCTCCTACAAAGAGATAAAACACAGTATCCACTTTATTTAACATAATTTAGTACACTAAAAATTAGCAGTCAGTTTTGTGTCAAACACATTAACCAGTTGTGGTAATTGCAGTTGGTTACTTTAGTTGCCAGTGGAGATCAAGAGGTTGCAAGACAAACTGAGGAGCAAGAAAGAAGAGGAGACAGAGAAAAAGGGGCTGAGGATCAAAACCTCTCCACTATGTCGAGATGATCAAATATGTCTCGTCAGTACCATGAGGTCCCTCAAAGAAGTTTAAAAAGGCAATTTTTTTCTTGAGACCTGTTTTTCTCTTTATGCAGAGTTCTAAATGTGAAGGCGAGGCACCTACATTGCAAAATAATGCTCAAAAAAACCTTTAAAAAATCTGGCGAGATTTCTCTCCATGCCGGCAAATTTTTTAATCATCGGGCCCATAGAGAGAAGGGCATATAAAAAAAGGGAGCGGAAAGAGAAATAAGGAGATAAAGAGCCTGATATTCAAAACCTTGCTGCTCAGGTGAGATATTCTAAGAAGTCTTGTCAGTACGGCAAGGCCCTTAAAATTTTTTAGAAACACAAATATTATCTTGAGAAATGTTTATGTTGTTATGTAGTGTTCTTTATGTGAAACAGACAATACAAGATCTAAAACAAATCCCAAAGAGTTTGTGTGATTTCTCTCCATGCCCGCAAGATTTTGAATATCAGTCCCATAGAGGGACAGGGAGAGAGAGAGAGAGAGAGAGAGAGAGAGAGAATGGGGAGAGGGGGATAGAGAAAAAAAAGAGAAAGAGATAGATGAAGCAAGAGAGGTAGCAACACAAATAATGATATATTAAAGACTGAGATGTGAAGACACATGACAGCTTGATGTCAGAGGAGTATAGGAGAGGCCAATGCAGTATATAACATAAATTATGCTTACCTGATAATTTCCTTTTCTTCTGATGGAAAGAGTCCACAGCTGCATTTATTACTTTTGGGAAATAAGAACCTGGCCACCAGGAGGAGGCAAAGACACCCCAGCCAAAGGCTTAAATACTCCTCCCACTCACCTCATCCCCCAGTCATTCTGCCGAGGAACAAGGAACAGTAGAAGAAATATCAGGGTGAAAAGATGCCAGAAGAATATAAGGACGCCCCACAGAAAATGACGGGTGGGGAGCTGTGGATTCTTTCTATCAGAAGAAAAGGAAATTATCAGGTAAGCATAATTTATGTTTTTCTTCTTAAATAGAAAGAGTTCACAGCTGCATTCATTACTTTTGGGAAACCAATACCCAAGCTATAGTGGACACTGAATGCCAAGATGGGAGGGTACAAAAGGCGGCCCCTATTGAGGGCACTAGACCTGAACCTCAATCCCACAAAAAATCCCTCTTCCGAGAAAAAAGGTTTTAAAGGAAAAGCCCCAATGACACTGACTTGCAGCTTGTCCAGAGTCAAACAAGAGACCGCAAAACGGACTCAACTGAACCAACAGGCCACCAAGAGACACCGTCCCCCACCAATTACCCCCCACAAATGAGGGGGAAACCAGCCGAAATCCTCAAAGAGACGAGGCAAAGGAGGACCGAGGAAACCAAAAAGTCCCTTAATACAAAAAAGGACACCTCTAAGAGTGGGCCCAGTTCACAGAGACCCAAACGGACCTAAACAGGGAAGGAGGCCACACCGATACCAAGCAAACCCGGGATACCACCGGGCACGGAGACAGAAAAGCCGTCTCTCCATCATCCTGCAAGCATGGACGCAGCTAAAAGAGACAAAGTTCTCCCCGCGCGAGTCCCTAGAATACCAAAGTATTCGACCTCGAAAAGCGTGTAATAGACCCAGGCGAAAACATAGAGTCCACAACAGGACGACACAAAGGGAGCTTGCAAGGAAAGGAAGCGGTCCTCAAGAAAACAGACCGCACAAAACAGCCCTTTGACAGAGGGCCCACTGCAGGCAATCTAAGCCGCCGGACCTACTCACAGGTCCCTAAAGAGGGGAGCAAGAAGCCTCCACTGAGGCCCCCGAGAGGAAAGTATCCCTTCAAAACCCGAAGGAAGAGTAAACCCGCTCCTGTCAAAGGAACAAGGAGAAAGGAAACACCATCTAGGAGACTGAGCTATCAAGATAGACACAGTGCAGCCTCCAGAGGAGACTGCGACCCTTAGACCGCTCTGGCGTCCTGTCCTGCAGATCCACCCTCAGCTGGATGAACCCAGCCACAGGAATCCAAAATAGGGAAACAAAAGAATCTCGAAACTGGTACAGGGACGAGCGCAAGATGGTACAGCCATACCCCCAGAGTGCAAGTACAACCTGACTCTGAAAAACAGACAAGGCCATAGACCCAAGGATCTATCAAAACAAGGCCCCTCAGTCTGACATGGAACTAGCAAGATCCAAGTCCACCATCCACTTCCCGACCAGGAGAAGCCCCTAGTAAGAACTCTGCCTCCTGAAGAAGCAAATATTCCCTAAAGGGATAAAAAGGGGCAGAAGCCAGAAGGGCATAAACCGCCCTAAAGGCCCGAAGCAGGCTAAACGGGAGAAAAGATCCCCCACAAATGTCCTAGAAGGATCACAATTAGTTTGCCTAACAGAGGCACAGTCAACCCATTCGCCTGCAGAGCAGACAATCCACGGGTATCCTGGCAAACCAAAAGGGGAATGCGACCCTAAGGCGCACAAGAAGACTGTAATCCAGCACCAGCAGCTGGGTAGAAACCCACCAGTCTAGAGGTGCAAGTCACCAAGCTAACACCAGATGACATGGGTTACTCTGTGGCAAGGAGTATACTCCAATAGACCGAGCCAACCCTGATCCGGTCAGGTAGAGGGAACAAGGACATAGCCCCATTTTCCAACACCGTGGAACATCACGACCAGCCCTGAGATCCAAAAAAAACAAAACTGGGACAGGAGCGAAGCCCCAAAAAGAGAAAGACTCAGGAAGAAAAAACAGGTCCTGGTACCTAACAGTTCAGACAACTATACCCTGGAACTAAACACCCCGACTGGCCAAAAGGCCAGACAAGAGGAATGGAGCTTATACAGAAAAAATGGACAGCACAGAGAACATGAATATCCTATCAAATGAAGGAACCACCCCTAGATAAGTCCAACTCTCCAAGGAGCAAGGCCAGAAATCAAACGAAGAGACGGCACCAGGCCACAGGACAACCGAAGGGATATCTCAAGTTCCCAAAACTCTACTAGCTGGGCTAGTCTCCCTGTCTCCTCCACCTAGGCAGAGGACACAGGGGAGAGAAAAGGTGCTACACCTTCCCGGCTCCGGAAAAACCCGAGGTGAACAAGTCCCCACAAAAACCAACCAACGTCCAGAACACAGATCCCCAAAAGGAAATCTAACCCACCAGGATATAATGGAAGAAGACCCAAGGTCTCATAACTCAAACAGACCTTACACTGCCTAGAGTGAGAGACATATCTAGATACACTAGAAACAGCTGACATGCACCCCCTTAAAGGTGCCAAAACAGCAATAGGTTTCAAAATACAAAACCTTCCACATGCTGGACAAACCATACAAGCTGTTGGCTCAAGTCCCATAGGACCATCCCGGGGCCTAAAAATTAAAGGCCAAACCACTCAACCTGTGGCAACGGGGCACTACACCCGCCAGCCCCCTCCCACAAGGAGGAGGAACTATAGGTTCTGATGAAATAAGATGTCAAGTGGAGGGACGCAGCCGGAACCCTCCCCTGCCCAGAAATCCATGACTGAAGGCTATAAGAGGACTGACACAATCCTTTCCTGCCTCGTGAACCCACAGGTCCTCTCGAATGCTTATTGGAATATAAAAAACAGTGATAACTTGAGCACCACTCAGTGCTACTACCGATCCAGCAGAAGCAGTGCCACGTGTCTGAACAGCCACAAAACCTAACAAACCCGACAGGACCAGATTGTACCCCTGGTCCTAACCGGCAAGCTGCATAAATTCTCCCACATATGGGAAAAAAGGAAAACAGACATTATTAAACATAGGACTAACATATGCAAACAACCTCTAAAGAAGTAACAAAGAGTATCGATCCCAGAAGGTTACCGAAGGAAAACAGAATCAAAATAAAAGGCATCCCATCGGATACAAAATAAAATATAAGGCAACCTGAAGGTTAACACCCAAAAAAGACACAGCCTACCCGTAGGACCATTCAAACAGAGCCCTACTTGTCACAACTGGGAAGGAACTCCAAAACAAAGACAATAGGAGATTACCTCATCCTCACATGTCTAATGAGTTGTACCATTCGGACTATCAGAGTGAAAATTCCCATATCTGAGAACTACAGGATCACTCAATAAGTCAAACAGATGTCTGAGCAAAATGCGAAGGCCTGCAATCCGGTACCGAAAGGCAGAACACTCCGAAACAGCACCCTCAGGCTGCGGAGGCCCCCTCCAAGGTGGAACACCTGGGACAATAGGGCATGAGCACATTTTCAAAGAAACGTCTGGACTCTATAGACGAGCAAGCGCCAACAAGATCTGCAAGCGAAAACGTGCGGCAAGCTCCGGGGGAACACGCCACCCCGCGTGGAGAAACCATAAAATGGGTTACCCGCATGTGTAGGAGGAATAATTGGTAAGGAACTCGCCCCTTGGAAGACAGGACCCCCAGAGGTGGAACCGGGTGCTCTCATATGGTATATGGAACAACACTGGTTGACAGGAGTCAACAAGGCCAAACCGGATTCGTTACCGGACACAGAATCTGAATCTGATATCATACTCGTCTCGGTATCAGAACCCTCCGAAACTGAATCTGAAATGATCACAGGCTCAGCATCAGCATCCCCCATAACTGTAAAGAGGATATAGGAATATGGACTATAAACAATAAAAAACAAAAACGGCACCTGACACCACCAATGGCTGGGGCACTCACCACCTCCTAAGACCAGACCCCAGTGGACTAAAATATCCCAGTCGCCAGACGTACAAAAATGTGGGAATGAAAACAGAGTGTAACCACGCCCAGACACAGGGTGAATTGTACAGTCCAAAAAGCGCTCCAAAAGGCCGCATCACTACCAAAAGGCATCACAATTCCAAACCACGAGCCCATAAATATTACACATAAGCAGGTTGAATCACATAACAAACGTATTATAAACCCCCCTGTCCAACAACCCCCCTGAGGAAATGTTAACCCTCGATTCCAAGATACTAACAGAGACTCACTGAGACCCTTATGTTATAAGATAAACCCGTGAGGTGATAGCCACACGGAAAACATTCATAATACAGTACATTGAATAAAGTAAAATTAAACAATCTTACCGGAATCAACGCCGCGGAACAGGAACACGGTCTTTCAAGTGTGACGAATAGTGGCATCGCCTCCGCCATGGACTTGAGAGAAGCAGGCAGCGGAGCGAAGTTCGACAATTCCAATTGCTTGAGGAGCTGTTAACATGAGTTGGGATGGTTTTGCAAAAAGAGACTTCCTGCATTTCCGGACTCTAACTTTCATCCAAGCCCTCACTGAGAGACTGACAGGACTACTTAAAACTCCTGTCCCATGTCGAAGAGTACTACCCTCCATAAGAGACAAAAACTAAAAAGTTAAAAATGCTGACACGCCTCTGCCAACCTCCTGGGACGAAAGGCAAAGAATGACTGGGGGATGATGGGAGTGGGAGGAGTATTTAAGCCTTTGGCTGAGGTGTCTTTGCCTCCTCCTGGTGGCCAGGTTCTTATTTCCCAAAAGTAATGAATGCAGCTGTGGACTCTTTCCATTTAAGAAAAAAACAATAATATATATATATATATATACATTCTCTGCTTTTATGACCCCCCCTCTCACCCCCCTTCCTCCCTTCCATTTGTTGTATGTGATGTGTATCTATATCAGAATGATCAGTATTGCTTCAGACCTGAGGAAGAGAGGAAAACTCTCGAAAGCTTGTCTTTTAAATATCATGTTAGTCCAATAAAAAAGGTATCACTGCATACTGCAATACTTTGTTTTTTGAGCATCTATCTACTGGACTAACACGGCTACTCCAATCTTCACTACTATAACTGATACCGTATTCAGCCGCATAAAGAAGCAAATGATCAAACTGATTAGAAGAGAAACACAAATTAACAGTGACATATATTTTCTTACACGTTGTAAGAAAATGTATCTAATCCCTAATGGACTTCGAATTAAGAACCCACTTTCTACTACCCACAACTCACCATATGCTGAGAATCTCTGCAGACAGACTAGTGAGAAACTACGCAACAACCTAATTCACCAACTATATGACAGAAAACAGAAAATACTCTGTCATAAGCAGTCCTTATTTCAAGATCTTAAACAGGTTACACCTGAAACCAAAGCAATGGAATTAGAAATGGATTACTTCTACAGGAAACAACAACATAATCTCATCAGGAAAAAGAATAAGAAACTGGCTGAGCTCAAACAGCACAAAGAAAGCCCTAATAAAAGATCAACTGATTGCTCCATTAAAAAACAGCTTACTCCAACCAGAACTACCAATGACCAAAACCAAACTGAGCCTGCTAACTACCAAAAACAATTCACGGACAATACTGGGATTGTAAACCTCTCTAATCATCACCTTTCAATACCTGAAAAATCAGTCTTATCCAAGGGGCTAACATTCTGTCCTAACACAAATCTTGATCACATCCAGTTATATTCAGACTTGGAAGACTTTTTTAGAAGATTGAGACTTAAGGAATTCTTTTATGCCAAAAAAACCACGACTCTCAAACAGGATAATAATGGTAGGAAAAAGAACAAAGATTTTACACAGACAGCAGGACGTAACATCAAATTGGACAGTTACATTGAAAGTTTTCGCCTGACAGTGGCATCCCTAGTCACCACACAAGAGAAAAAAATCGCTTACAACCTCTCACATATGGAAAGAAATGCCTTGAAAAACTTGATGAATAATAATAACATCATCATCAAGCCGGCGGACAAGGGTGGATCAGTAGTTATCATGAATACCCAGGACTACACTACAGAAGGTTACAGACAGTTGTCTGATGTAAACTACTACAAAAAACTGGACACGGACCCCACCAAGGAATATTCAGCTAAACTCACAAAACTTATCAAAACATTTCCTAAACACCTACAGCAAGAATTAGAAAATTTGGTACCTTCCAATCCTCAGATGGGTACCTTCTACATGCTACCCAAAATCCACAAGCCAGGAAACCCAGGACGCCCCATTATAACAGGTATGGGAACACTTACTGAACAAATATCTGGCCTAATAGAAAACATTCTTAAGCCTCTTGTTATTAAGACTGATAGCTTTATACAGGACATTACAGACTTCCTTAATAAACTTAACCAGATAAATGAACTACCTAGAAACACTATACTAGTTACTATGGATGTGGAATCCTTATACAGCAACATCCCGCATAAGGATGGTATTGAGGCCTGCAGTAAATTTCTCTCATCCCACCAAACAACACACAAATATGATAGTGCAACTATTGCCCAGCTTATAGAATTCATACTCACACACAACTATTTCAGTTTTAACAACAATTACTACCTACAAATGACAGGGACAGCGATGGGCACAAAAATGTCACCACAATACGCCAATCTTTTCATGGCGTACCTAGAATACAGATTCTTATGTACTCAGCCCCACAAACCGTATACATATTATTGTTACATCGATGATATTTTCATAATATGGACAGAAGGAGAAGAAAGCCTCTTAGATTTCCACAAATCATTTAATTCATTTCACCCGTCAATAAACCTTAAAAACATAATTTATGCTTACCTGATAAATTCCTTTCTCCTGTAGTGTAGTCAGTCCACGGGTCATCCATTACTTATGGGATTATATCTCCTCCCTAACAGGAAGTGCAAGAGGATCACCCAAGCAGAGCTGCTATATAGCTCCTCCCCTCTACGTCATACCCAGTCATTCGACCAAAACCGAACGAGAAAGGAGAAACTATAGGGTGCAGTGGTGACTGGAGTTTAATATCAAATTTAGACCTGCCGTAAAAACAGGGCGGGCCGTGGACTGACTACACTACAGGAGAAAGGAATTTATCAGGTAAGCATAAATTATGTTTTCTCCTGTTAAGTGTAGTCAGTCCACGGGTCCTCCATTACTTATGGGATACCAATACCAAAGCTAAAAGTACACGGATGACGGGAGGGACAGGCAGGACCTTTACACGGAAGGAACCACTGCCTGAAGAACCTTTCTCCCAAAAACAGCCTCCGAAGAAGCAAAAGTGTCAAATTTGTAAAATTTTGAAAAGGTGTGAAGTGAAGACCAAGTCGCAGCCTTGCAAATCTGTTCAACAGAGGCCTCATTCTTAAAGGCCCAGGTGGAAGCCACAGCTCTAGTGGAATGAGCTGTAATTCTTTCAGGAGGCTGCTGTCCAGCAGTCTCATAGGCTAAACGTATTATGCTACGAAGCCAGAAAGAGAGAGAGGTAGCCGAAGCCTTTTGACCTCTCCTTTGTCCAGAATAAACGACAAACAGGGAAGAAGTTTGTCGAAAATCTTTAGTTGCCTGCAAATAAAATTTCAGGGCACGGACGACGTCCAGATTGTGCAGAAGTCGTTCCTTCTTCGAGGAAGGGTTAGGACACAATGAAGGAACAACAATCTCTTGATTGATATTCCTGTTGGTGACTACCTTAGGTAAGAACCCAGGTTTAGTACGCAGAACTACCTTGTCTGAATGAAAAATCAGATAAGGGGAATCACAATGTAAGGCTGATAACTCAGAGACTCTTCGAGCCGAGGAAATAGCCATTAGGAATAGAACTTTCCAAGATAACAGCTTGATATCAATGGAATGAAGGGGTTCAAACGGAACACCCTGTAAAACATTAAGAACTAAGTTTAAGCTCCATGGCGGAGCAACAGTTTTAAACACAGGCTTAATCCTGGCCAAAGCCTGACAAAAAGCCTGAACGTCTGGAACTTCAGACAGACGCTTGTGCAAAAGAATGGACAGAGCTGAGATCTGTCCCTTTAACGAACTAGCAGATAAACCCTTTTCTAAGTTAAATAACCACAGTCCTCTCACACGTCCTATCTATTAGTTAGGTGCAAGAGAATGACTGGGTATGACGTAGAGGGGAGGAGCTATATAGCAGCTCTGCTTGGGTGATCCTCTTGCACTTCCTGTTAGGGAGGAGATATAATCCCATAAGTAATGGATGACCCGTGGACTGACTACACTTAACAGGAGAAATGGACTTTTCAAATCATAGTGTGAACTTCTTGGACTGCACAATAACTGTCACCATCCTTCATTCATCTATATACAGAAAACCCACAGACAGGTACAGCTACCTCCACAATTCCAGCTTCCATCCCAATCACACCAAACAAGGTATCATCTACAGCCAAGCTATCAGATATCACCGCATTTGCTCTGACACAAAAGACAGAGATCACCACCTGAGTACACTGTCAGAGTCATTTAGGCAAAAGGGCTACAAGGAAAGGACAATATCTAAAAAAATCAAATCTGCCCTAAAAACACCACGGGAAAGACTCCTACAATACAAAGAAAAGGAAAACAACACAAGAACCCCTCTAGTAGTCACTTAAACCCTACTCTGGAAGTAGTGCGCAAAAATATTAAAGAGCTACAACCACTAATTTCAGAGGACCCCACACTCAAAAAAATATTTCCTGAACCCCCCATACTAGCATTCAAACAACCGCCTAACCTGAGACAGAGATTGGTCCGCAGCAAATTAACCACAGAACAGAAGCGCACACAGAATGGCACTGCACGATGCAACAAATCACTCTGCAAACTGTGTCAACATATATGTGACAACAACACAGCCAGACACAACAATGCATCATACAATATTAAGGGATCCTATTCGTGCTCATCTGCTAATGTGGTGTACATGATACAGTGTACAGCGTGTGACAGAGGTTGCTACATTGGAGAAACTGGCCTAAAGCTGCATCTCAGAATGAATCTACACAGACACTCGATCAAAAACCACAAGGAAAATGAATAGTGTACCCCTGTTGGTCATCACTTCACCCAGATTGGTCACTCCATCCTTAACCTCAGGATTAAAATTCTTAAAGGGAATTTCAAAGACTCTCATGAACGAAAGACGTTTGAGATGAAAATGATCACACATTTCAATACCAGAAATGAAGGACTTAATGTAGACTCTGGCTTTCTCACACACTACCATAACTTTCTATAATCTCTCATCTTATTGTCCTATATTGGTTTCTTTTTCCTTTTTGTTTTTCCTCTCATCTGACCTATTTACTCTCCTCTGTTTATTTATTCTTTCTGGCTATTCTCAGCTATTTTCTCCTTCAGACACATTCTCTGCTTTTATGACCCCCCCCCCCCCTCACCCCCCTCCCTTCCTTCCATTTGTTGTATGTGATGTGTATCTATATCAGAATGATCAGTATTGCTTCAGACCTGAGGAAGAGAGGAAAACTCTCGAAAGCTTGTCTTTTAAATATCATGTTAGTCCAATAAAAAAGGTATCGCTGCATACTGCAATACTTTGTTTTTTGAGCATATATATATATATATATATATATATATATATATATATATATGCATTAAAACTAGCAGAATATATCTTCATACATAATAACAGAAAAGTGATCAGACCAGGGAATGAACAATAGCGTAATAGGTTATTCTATGGCTATTTGCCATCCCAGGAGCAGCCTCTTTATACCAAGCATGTTCCTTTCACAGGGAATAATTTTCATGCTGTATATCAGTCTGGTCCTGACTAAAAAGTACAATACAGTCCTGAAATACCAGTCAATCCCTCTCTGATGGCAGGAAACCAGATCTAGAGGGATATGGCTGCACCTCACTCACCCTAGACCAAAACATAGGTCTGGGGTACCAAAATGTCCCTATTCTTAAAATGCATTTAGAAAGCTTGTGATAACATAATTTATGCTTACCTGATAAATTTATTTCTCTTGTGATGTATCGAGTCCACGGATTCATCCATACTTTTGGGATATTCTCCTTCCCTACAGGAAGTGGCAAAGAAAGCACCCACAGCAGAGCTGTCTATATAGCTCCTCCCTTAGCTCCACCCCCCAGTCATTCGACCAAAGGCCAGGAAGAAAAAGGAGAAACTATAGGGTGCAGTGGTGACTGAAAGCTTTAAAATAAAAATATACTGCCTGTCTTAAATAAACAGGGCGGGCCGTGGACTCGATACATCACAAGAGAAATAAATTTACCAGGTAAGCATAAATTATGTTTTCTCTTGTAAGATGTATCGAGTCCACGGATTCATCCATACTTGTGGGATACCAATACCAAAGCTTTAGGACACGGATGAAGGGAGGGACAAGACAGGTACCTTAAACGGAAGGCACCACTGCTTGTACAACCTTTCTCCCAAAAATAGCCTCCGAAGAAGCAAAAGTATCGAATTTGGAAAATTTGGAAAAAGTATGCAGCGAAGACCAAGTTGCCGCCTTACAAATCTGTTCAACAGAAGCCTCAATTTTAAAAGCCCATGTAGAAGCCACTGCTCTAGTAGAATGAGCAGTAATTCTTTCAGGAGGCTGTTGGCCAGCAGTCTCATGAGCCAAACGGATGATGCTTTTCAGCCAAAAGGAAAGAGAGGTAGCTGTAGCCTTTTGACCTCTCCGCTTACCAGAATAAACAACAAACAATGAAGATGTTTGACGGAAATCTTTAGTTGATTGTAAGTAGAACTTTAAAGCACGAACCACATCAAGATTGTGCGACAGACGCTCCTTCTTTGATGAAGGATTAGGACACAGTGAAGGAACAACAATCTCCTGATTGATATTCCTATTAGAAACAACCTTAGGAAGAAACCCAGGTTTGGTACGCAAAACCACCTTATCTGCATGGAAAACAAGGTAAGGTGAGTCACACTGTAAAGCAGATAACTCAGAAACTCTTCGAGCCGAAGAGATAGCAAGTAAAAACAAAATTTCCAAGATAGAGGCTTAATATCTATGGAAAGCATAGGTTCAAACGGAACCCCTTGAAGAAATTTAAGAACTAAGTTTAGGCTCCATGGCGGAGCAACAGGTTTAAATACAGGCTTGATCCTGACTAAACGCTTGAACGTCTGGGACATCTGCCAGACGTTTGTGTAAAAGAATAGACAAAGCAGATATTTGTCCTTTTAAGGAACTAGCTGATAATCCTTTCTCCAATCCTTCTTGGAGAAAAGACAATATTCTAGGAATCCTAATCTTACTCCATGAGTAACCATTGGATTCACACCAATAAAGATATTTGCGCCAAATCTTATGATAGATTTTCCTGGTGACAGGCTTTCTAGCCTGAAACAGGGTATCAATGACCGACTCAGAGAAACCACGCTTTTATAGAATCAGGCGTTCAATCTCCAAGCAGTCAGACGCAGAGAAATTATATTTGGATGTGTGAATGGACCTTGGATTAGACGGTGGAACAGATGACATGTCCATTAGGACTGCATACCAAGTCCTGCGTGGCCATGCAGGAGCTATCAGAATCACCAAAAGCTCTCTCCTGCTTGATTCTGGCAACCAGACGTGGGAGGAGAGGAAACGGTGGAAATACATAGGCCAGATTGAAGGACCAGGGCACTGCTAGAGCATCTATCAGTACCGCCTGGGGATCCCGGGACCTGGACCCGTAACGAGGAAGTTTGGCATTCTGACGGGACGCCATCAGATCCAATTCTGGTGTGCCCCATAGCTGAGTCAGCTGGGCAAATACCTCCGGATGGAGCTCCCACTCCCCCGTATGAAAAGTCTGACGACTTAGGAGATCCGCCTCCCAGTTCTCTACTCCTGGGATATGGATTGCTGAGAGATGGCAAGAGCGATCCTCCGCCCAGTTTCCTCCCAAGAACATAAGCCCTGTGCTTTCAGGGAGTTACAGACTGCACCCCAGCCTAGCAGGCTGGCATCTGTCGTTACAATGAGCCACTCTGGCCTGCGGAAACACATTCCCTGAGACAGGTGGTCCTGAGACAACCACCAGAGAAGAGAATCTCTGGTCTCCTGGTCCAGATGCAGTTGAGATAAGTCAAGATAAATCTGCATAATCCCCATTGAACTGTTTGAGCATGCTTAGTTGCAGTGGTCTGAGGTGTAGGCGGGCAAAAGGAACTATGTCCATTGCCGCTACCATGAGTCCGATTACCTCCATACACTGAGCCACTGAAGGCAGAGGAATGGAATGAAGAGCTCGGCAAGTGGTTAAGAGTTTTGATTTTCTGACCTCTGTCAGAAATATTTTAATTTCTTCCGAGTCTATCAGAGTCCCTAGGAAGGAAACTCTTGTGAGAGGGAAGAGAGAACTCTTTTTTATGTTCACCTTCCACCCGTGAGATCTCAGAAAAGCCAACGCGATGTCCGTGTGAGACTTGTCTAGTTGGAAAGTCGACCCCTGAATTAAGATGTCGTCTAGATAAGGCACCACTGCTATGCCCCGCGGCCTTAGCACCGCCAAAAGGGACCCTAGGACCTTTGTGAAAATACTGGGAGCCGTGGCCAACCCGAAGGGAAGGGCCACAAACTGGTAATGCCTGTCCAGAAAGGCGAATCTGAGGAATTGATGATGATCTCTGTGAATAGGGATGTGTAGATATGCATCCTTTAAGTCCACGGTAGTCATATATTGACCCTCCTGGATCAACGGTAGAATAGTCCAAATAGTCTCCATCTTGAATGATGGTACTCTGAGGAATTTGTTTAGAATTTTGAGATCCAAGATTGGTCTGAAAGTTCCCTCATTTTTCGGAACCACAAACAGGTTTGAGTAAAACCCTAGCCCTTGTTCCTCTTTTGGAACTGGGTGGATCACTCCCATGGTATGTAGGTCTTCTACACAGCGTAAGAACGCCTCTCTCTTTGTCTGGTTTGCAGACAATTGAGAAATGTGAAATCTCCCCCTTGGGGGGAGTCTTTGAAGTTCAGAAGATATCCCTGGGAAACAATTTCTAAAGCCCAGGAATCGTGAACATCTCTTGCCCAAGCCTGAGCAAAGAGAGAGAGTCTGCCCCCTACTAGATCCGGTCCCGGATCGGGGGCTACCCCTTCATGCTGTCTTAGAGGCAGCTGCAGGCTTCTTGGCCTATTTACCCTTGTTCCAAGCCTGGTTAGGTTTCCAGACTGACTTGGATTGTGCAAAATTCCCCTCTTGCTTTGCAGCAGGGGAAGCTGAAGCAGGACCACCCTTGAAGTTCCGAAAGGAACGAAAATTATTTTGTTTGGTCCTTATTTTATTTGTTTTATCCTGAGGGAGGACATGGCCTTTCCCTCCTGTAATGCCTGAAATAATCTCTTTCAGTTCAGGCCCGAATAGGGTCTTTCCTTTGAAAGGGATGTTCAAAAGTTTAGATTTTGATGACACATCAGCAGACCAGGACTTAAGCCATAACGCCCTGCGTGCTAAAATGGCAAAACCTGAATTCTTTGTCGCTAATTTAGCCAGTTGGAAAGCGGCATCTGTAATGAAAGAATTAGCAAACTTAAGGGCCTTAATTCTATCCATAATATCCTCTAATGGAGTCTCCATCTGAAGAGCCTCTTCTAGAGCCTCGAACCAGAAAGCAGCTGCAGTAGTTACAGGAACAATGCACGCATTAGGTTGGAGAAGAAAACCTTGATGAACAAAAATTTTCTTCAGGAGACCCTCTAATTTTTTATCCATAGGATCTTTGAAAGCACAACTGTCTTCGATAGGTATAGTTGTACACTTAGCAAGAGTAGAAATAGCTCCCTCCACCTTAGGGACCGTCTGCCACGAGTCCCGCATGGTGTCAGATATGGGAAACATTTTCTTAAAAACAGGAGGGGGAGCAAACGGAATACCTGGTTTATCCCACTCCTTAGTAACAATATTCACAATCCTCTTAGGGACTGGAAAAACATCAGTGTAAACAGGAACCTCTAAGTATTTGTCCATTTTACACAATTTCTCTGGGATCACTATGGGGTCACAATCATCTAGAGACGCTAAAACCTCCCTGAGCAATAAGCGGAGGTGTTTAAGCTTAAATTTAAAGGCCATCATATCAGAATCTGTCTGAGGGAGTGTCTTTCCTGAATCAGAAATTTCTCCCTCAGATAACAAATAAGCGTCAGACAGCTCAGCATTTGTTCTTAACCCAGAGCTGTCACACTTTCCTTGTAAACCAGGCAGTTTAGATAAAACCTCTGTGAGGGTTGTATTCATAACTGTGGCCATGTCTTGTAAAGTAAATGAATTTGACGCACTAGAGGTACTTGGCGTCACTTGTGCGGGCGTTACTGGTTGTGACACTTGGGGAGAGCTAGATGTTAAACCAGATAGCTAAAAAGGGGGGAGTGAATCAGGAGCGCTACAGCTAAAGGTGCTAAGAAATAAGACTATAAATACTATACTTAAAAGTATGACAAGGACAATATTGTATCTAAAATATGACACAATTTAATTGCACAAACGATAATAACAGATAAAAACGGACGTCTCCGTAAGTGAAACTTCTTAAGTTGCCGCCATATAAATGTTGCAATGGCAAAAAGAGTTTGTGGTGTAAGTATAAACAGTCCAGTGTACACTTTCAGTATTTATATTACGTGTTGGTTTGCTAGCAAACAAGGGCTTACCCCAGACTTTCTACTCGATGTTCTCTGTGGGTTAGTTACAGCCGTATGTGTGATGACGTCACTTATGTGGGCGCTGTCCCAAACGAGCTCTCTGATTGGTCCAAATTCGGAACCAGCCAACAGCGGTAGTGGTGACTCTTTTATCTAGAGTATAGCGATCATCCGATGACAGGTACCTGCTCTTAGTGCTAGGTAGCACGCAAGGTACAAAAATAAATGGTGTAAGTAAACTTGATTATCCGATAAGGAGTTCAGAGAGTTAGTTGCACAGTCTTTCCAATAGCTAATTATATTAGCGTAATTGCACAATCCTCATGAACTCTGTGGTAGCTCCAGCTACATATAGTGAATCTCAGTAGTTGTTGCAGCACATCAACGCGTTTCTCCCTCTACAGGGCTTTCTCAAGATGAATGATCTGCAACAGGTGTATCTTCATTTAAAGGTGTAGCTTGCTTCTCATTGGTTATAAAACACCTGGGAGTGTTACCTAAGGTGGTCTTGATATTTTAAGATGGTATTGACAAGCAACCAGATAGCTACTTCACATTAATATAACAGAGGTGATCCCTATCAGTAAATTTCACAGAGTTCCCTTAAAAGTGATCGTTATAGTAAATATTGTGTCTTTTAGACAATATCTCAATCATTTCTGTTAAAATATATATTAAAAACATTTCTTAAAAACATTTATTAAAAACATTTATTAAAAACAATGAGTACTTAGAATATAGTTAGAAGATAGTTACATTGTGGGTCTACATCGGTACTATCTGTATCAAATAATAAAGTGCAAAAACGTGCATTACATATCTATTATTAATCCAATAGAAATGGGGAAATGTCTAGTTCAGAATTTAGACCAGCCGGGAACAGAGTATTATGTCTATAAATCAATTCTGCCTCTTTTATTTTCAGAAATTTTTCTAAATGTCCCCCCCCTCCAATTCTGCTTAACTTGTAGTATGCCCCAATACTTTAAATCTTTAGTATTGCCCTTGTGTACAGATTTAAAGTGCCTATACAGATTAGTGTCTATCACTCCCTTCTCAATACATAATAGATGTTCTCTTATCCTATCTTTGATCATACACTTAGTCTCTCCAAAATAAAACAAGTTGCATGTGCATTTAAGAATATAGATTACCCCCTTCGTGGTGCATCTAATGCATTCTTTAATAGAGATATCTTCTCCTGAATTTGGAATAGTGATAGCTTTCCTTTTGCCACTATGTGTGCAGGCCTTGCATGAATAGCAAGGGAAGAAACCTGATATTTTTCCCCCTTGTAAATCTTTTTGTATAAAATTTGTTTTCTGATTTATCTTACGTGAACTAGGCGCAAGTATTGTTTTAAAGTTTTTTGTCTTTTTAAAAATTAGTCTGGGTTTATGAGGGAGTGCATCTCCTAATACTGGGTCAGCTTTTAGGATGGCCCAGTGTTTATTTAGAATTCTTCTCATGATGCCATGATCTACATTGTATTCTGTTATAAATGGGATGTCAATTAAATCTGAATTCTCTTTGGTTGTCTTTTGTTTATATGTGAGGAGGCTCTTTCTGTCAGTATTCCTTGCTCTTGTTACAGCCCTGTTGACAACTTCCTCATCATATCCCTTATCTCTGAATTTTTCAATTAAGGACTCTATTTGGTATTCAAAGTCTGAGATTCTGGAGCAATTTTTTCTCACTCTCAGACTTTGGCCCACAGGGATGTTGTCCTTCCATTGCTGGAGATGACAACTTTTAGAATGAATAAAGCTGTTAGAGTTGACCTCTTTAAAATGTGTTCTTGTTTCTATATTTTGGTTAATGGCCATAATTTCTAAATCTAGAAAGACAGCCTTATCTTTACTATGATTAAAGGTGAATATGAGACCTTTATCATTAGAGTTCATATCAGAAAACAATTTTAGTAGATTTGATTCAGACCCTCTCCATATCAACAAGACGTCATCTATGTACCGTCTATAGAGCATGAGGTCTATCAGGTTTCTTCCCTTGCTATTCATGCAAGGCCTGCACACATAGTGACAAAAGGAAAGCTATCACTATTCCAAATTCAGGAGAAGAAATCTCTATTAAAGAATGCATTAGATGCACCACGAAGGGGGTAATCTATATTCTTAAATGCACATGCAACTTGTTTTATTTTGGAGAGACTAAGCGTATGATCAAAGATAGGATAAGAGAACATCTATTATGTATTGAGAAGGGAGTGATAGACACTAATCTATATAGGCACTTTAAATTTGTACACAAGGGCAATACTAAAGATTTAAAGTATTGGGGCATACTACAAGTTAAGCAGAATTGGAGGGGGGGAAATTTAGAAAAATTTCTGAAAATAAAAGAGGCAGAATTGATTTATAGACATAATACTCTGTTCCCGGCTGGTCTAAATTCTGAACTAGACATTTCCCCATTTCTATTGGATTAATAATAAATATGTAATGCACGTTTTTGCACTTTATTATTTGATACAGATAGTACCGATGTAGACCCACAATGTAACTATCTTCTAACTATATTCTAAGTACTCATTGTTTTTAATAAATGTTTTTAAGAAATGTTTTTAAGAAATGTTTTTAATATATATTTTAACAGAAATGATTGAGATATTGTCTAAAAGACACAATATTTACTATAACGATCACTTTTAAGGGAACTCTGTGAAATTTACTGATAAGGATCACCTCTGTTATATTAATGTGAAGTAGCTATCTGGTTGCTTGTCAATACCATCTTAAAATATCAAGACCGCCTTAGGTAACACTCCCAGGTGTTTTATAACCAATGAGAAGCAAGCTACACCTTTAAATGAAGATACACCTGTTGCAGATCATTCATCTTGAGAAAGCCCTGTAGAGGGAGAAACGCGTTGATGTGCTGCAACAACTACTGAGATTCACTATATGTAGCTGGAGCTACCACAGAGTTCATGAGGATTGTGCAATTACGCTAATATAATTAGCTATTGGAAAGACTGTGCAACTAACTCTCTGAACTCCTTATCGGATAATCAAGTTTACTTACACCATTTATTTTTGTACCTTGCGTGCTACCTAGCACTAAGAGCAGGTACCTGTCATCGGATGATCGCTATACTCTAGATAAAAGAGTCACCACTACCGCTGTTGGCTGGTTCCGAATTTGGACCAATCAGAGAGCTCGTTTGGGACAGCGCCCACATAAGTGACGTCATCACGCATACAGCTGTAACTAACCCACAGAGAACATCGAGTAGAAAGTCTGGGGTAAGCCCTTGTTTGCTAGCAAACCAACAAGTAATATAAATACTGAAAGTGTACACTGGACTGTTTATACTTACACCACAAACTCTTTTTGCCATTGCAACATTTATATGGCGGCAACTTAAGAAGTTTCACTTACAGAGACGTCCGTTTTTATCTGTTATTATCGTTTGTGCAATTAAATTGTGTCATATTTTAGATACGATATTGTCCTTGTCATACTTTTAAGTATAGTATTTACAGTCTTATTTCTTAGCACCTTTAGCTGTAGCGCTCCTGATTCACTCCCCCCTTTTTAGCTATCTTATTTACCTATTTTGGGAACACATAGGTATTCTCAGGAGTTTGGTGTTGTTCACCCTGCGCTCACTGGTCTAATATCCTCTAGATGTTAAACCCTCATTTCCTTCTGTCTGAGAATCATCTAGTGCAATATGTTTAAGTGCTAAAATATGCTTTTTATAATTTATAGACATATCAGTGCAAGTGGGACACATTCTAAGAGGGGATTCCACAATGGCTTCTAAACACATTGAACAAGGATTTTCCTTGGTGTCAGACATGTTAAACAGGCTAGTAATGTAACAAGCAAGCTTGGAAAACACTTTAATCAAAGCAAATAACAATTAGAAAAAAAACGGTACTGTGCCTTTAAGAGAAAAAAAGCTGCACAAACTCTGTAAAAAAGCAGTAAACTCGGGGGGCGGAGCCAGCGCTCAACTGAGATGGCTGCACTTTTGTGAGCTCTGAGCTTCCTTGGGGGCAAAACGGATCTAAAATACCTAAGTGACAGCATGGATTGACTTTTTACACCCTTAAATGTGGGTCGATAAGGCAGAAGTGACTTTTATGGGCTGTGTCTGAACGGCTAATACCGGGGTTCTGTGAGTGGGGGCCGAAGCTGCAACGGCATAAGCCACGTGGACGTCCGCAACTCTGCAGACTACAGGGAACTACTCAAGAGGCCTGTTCAGATCGACGGAATCGGAGTTCACTTGCAAGATTCACCTGAATCAGAGGGATCTCCTGGCGCAGTGCGGGTAAGCTCTTATGTGGTGTGGAAGCCGGATAAACTCACCGATCATGCACTCGCACTGACCAGATACCGCTAGGAAAATCTGCGTTCAGAAGGCCGCAGTTTATGTGTGAAGCGAAGCTGTGAGGTCGGGAGATCCCCGTGGCAGTCTATTTCATTATAAAACAGAGAGCTGTAGTGCTGCTGGAACTTGCAGGGCGAGCACAGTTATGGAAGGGGTTAAACCTTTATTATCTAAGCATTTATCTGGAGGATTTAAAGTGACATTTGTCTGCAATTAAAGCGCAAGCTCTGCAATCCAGATTACTTATAATCCCCAAGCTACTCACTAGACTGTGACACTCAAGGTGTGCTCTTTCTGTGACTTTCAATATTTTGCAAAGCTACCATGTCGCCTAAAAAAGGGAATAAGCCTGAAAAGCTAGCCAAGAAGCAAGGTCCCACTCCTTCAGTAAATAATTTTTTTAAAGCTCTGGATTCCCAAACCCCGGTACAATCTAAAACTACAGAAAAACGCCCTAGTTCCCCATCATCATCTTCAGAATCAGATCCTGAAACCCACTATCCCTAAAGCTCTTTTGGACTCTCTACCATCTAAAAAAGACTTTACTGCATTAGTCAGCCAAGTTAAGCAGTGCATTTGGGAAGAAATAGCAGAGATAAAAAAAGATATCGTAGACATAGGACTTAGGGTGGAGAAACTAGAGGGTCAATCAGACCTTTCCTGCTCTAATCTCACTTTTCTGAGGGCTAAAGCTACGCAACAAGATGTCGCTATGGCTCAAATGGAGAATAAAATTGATGATTTAGAGAACAGGAGCCGGCGTAGCAATATTAGGATAAGGGGAATCCCTGAAACCATATCCCCAGCAGACCTAGAGTCATACATTCAAGGCCTTTTCACATACTTATTAGACACTGGTGATGACGCCACTGTGGCCCTGGACCATTTCCACAGGGCCCTGAGAGCCAAACCCTTGGGGGACCAACCGCCAAGAGATGTAATCATCAAAGTTACCAGTTTTCCCATGAAGGAGGAAATAATGAAGAAGGCGAGGCAGAAACATCCAATTAAATTTAGATCAGAGCCATTGCAACTATTTGAGGATTTGACACCCAGGACCCTGCTGAAAAGAAGGGAGCTTAGACCCTTAACGATCAAACTCAGACAGCTGAATATCCCCTATAGATGGGGGCACCCTTTTCACCTTCAAGTAAACTGGAAAGGCAGAAAGTTAACGTGCCAATCTTCGGCTGACATGGATCAGATCTGCAAAGAGCTGAACATTCCTTTACCTGTGCCTCAGGAAAACCTGGACCAAGCACCCACTACAGGATCTCTACTGCCTCCACCTCTCCCTCAGAGAGCTGAATGGCAAGAGGTTTCTTCCAAGAAGCCCCGCAAACCCAAATCTGGACCCTCGATCTCTGAAATGCCGGGGTGACTAACCTGAGAAGCCCTCTGATTTGTGTTACAAATTTCTCTTTTTTTTTCTCCCTCCCCATGCACGATTTTAACCCTGTGCAAAGGTGGTTGCATCCCCGGTAACTTTATGAAGAACAGCTAAGTATATAATAAGCAGGGATCATACAGTAAGATTGAAACTGAAATTGGTGACTGTATTATTTGTATTCTATGTTGCTTTTGATTCATATGCTGCGATCCCTGACATTTAGGTGTCGCGGCTTCTACTAAGAGTATTGGATTGATTTTGATGTTAGACCCTCGCTCTTTTTTTCTTTTCTTTCCTTTTCTCTTCTTCCTTCTCTTTTTCTGATTCACAATGTCAAACCCATATCAGGTCAATCAATGTTGTGTGTTGTCGACTCTGGGTCATGTGTGAATGCACCGCGTGGCCCGATGGAGGCGACAATTCACTTTGTTTAATTTAAACTAGATGGTATTTCATGCTTCTAAAATTGATATTCATGCCCATTAGGAGATTAGCTCTCCTACTTGAGAAGATGGTATTCTTCTACTACACTGTTTACACCTGTTGTGTATATTTAAACTCAGATAATGTTCTAGTTTTATTGTTAATTTTAAAGTTGATTATGTTACGTTCAGGGACTACATGCGAATGTGAAATTGCACCCAGAGTAGAGTTTGGTTTATTAAGCATAAGTAATCATGGTTAAGACACAGCTGTCAGAACAAAAAATTCAAATAATCACGCAGAATGTCAAAGGGTTTAACTGCCCTAATAAAAGGAGTATGGCTTTACTAGATTTACGCAAGAGAGGGGGACATATATTATTGCTCCAGGAAACCCACTTTAAAGGTCACTCTATTCCTAAATATTTTTCCTCACATTACCCCCAGCACTACCACTGTACCAATGTCACTAAAAAAACAAATGGAGTTAGTCTCCTTATCCATAAATCTATCTCGTTTAAACTTTTACAAATCGAAAAAGATAAAGAAGGCAGGTTTCTTATTGTGGTGGGTTTGCTGTTTGGCAAACCAGTTACTATAGTTAACCTCTATGCCCCCAATGTTAATCAAGAGAAGTTTGTCTCCCACGTCACTGCTAAGGTCTTGGATATTTATAAAGGCCCTCTCATAGTTGCGGGAGACCTAAACATTGCCTTAGACCCAAGCTTGGATAGTTCAAACCCTAATATCAAGGCTAGCCATAAAATGCTCTCCTCTGTGTGGAGAGATCTAAAATCCATGACACTCCATGATGCGTGGAGATACCTCCATCCTCACATTAAAGACTATACTTTTTTCTCCAACCCGCAAAGAAGTCACTCTATGATTGACTATGTATTTGTAGACCATCTGGCGCTATCCCTAGTTAAAAACATTTATATAAAACACACGCCATGGTCGGATCACTCTGCAGTGGAGTGTTCCGTGATATGGCCCTCAATCCCAATTAAACCCTTCACTTGGAGACTAGAAGACTCACTGTTATCAGATCCCCAGACTTTAGACAAACTAAGCAAACAACTAGATATGTATTTTTCCCTTAATAGCCCTTCAGGACCTAGTCCTGCCACTATTTGGGAGGCGCATAAGGCTTTTATTAGAGGTGAATTTATTAAGATTAAGGCATTCAAGACTAGACAATCTTTAATAGCTTACACTAAATTGGCACAAGAAGTCTCTGAGGCTGATTATCTCTTAAAATTAAACCCCAAAGACCAATCACTACTTGAAGCCCTGGAAGCAAAACGTAAGAGTTTATCCCAGCATTTACAAATAGAATCTCAACGCCAGCAACTGTATATAAAGCAGAAGTATTATGGAGAGGGTAATAAATCCGGAAAACTATTAGCCAGGGCGTTAAAAAAACAAAGACTACAATCCTACATTCATTCTCTGGTCTCGCCACAAGGTATAGCAATAGAAGACACAAAAGCTATAGGCAGATCTTTTCAAACATTTTATCATAAGCTATATAACCTATTCCCTAACAGACAGACTGAAGCACATAGGTCTTTATGTGACAAATATCTCCGTAATGTAAGGCTCCCTAGGCTGTCATCTAGAGAGAGAGACTTTTTGAATTCCCCTATTAGCAAGGAAGAAATCTTAGAAGCTATAAAGAATATGAAGCCAGACAAAGCCCCTGGCCCAGATGGCTTCTCAAATAAATATTTTAAAATCTTTAAGTCGCAGCTTGTCCCACACCTCCATAGTCTTTTTAATAGCATTTCAGACTTAAACTGTTTCCCGGACACAATGATGCAAGCCCACATCTCGGTTATTCCTAAACCTGGTAAACCTCCAACCTCCCCGGCAAATTTCAGGCCTATATCCTTGCTAAATGTTGACCTGAAAATATATGCCAAGATAATGGCCTCTAGAATTAACAGATTCCTCCCAAATTTGATTCACCATGATCAAGTCGGTTTTGTCCCCCAGCGTGAGGCTAGAGATAATATATGTAAAGTCCTTCACCTAATAGATTATGTGAAAAACTCAAATACCCCATCAGTGTTTTTATCCACGGACGCTGAAAAAGCTTTCGATAGGCTGGATTGGACCTATCTACAGGCAACCCTTTTAAAATTCGGATTCCCTAATAAATTTATTAATAAAATTTTAGCTCTATATTCTAACCCCACCGCTCAAGTCAGAGTAAATGGAACACTTTCAGACCATTTTGAAATTTGAAATGGTTCCCGTCAGGGTTGCCCTCTGTCCCCGCTACTATTTGTTTTGTCCCTAGAACCCCTAGCAGAAAAAATTCGTGCAAATCCCGAAATTCAAGGTATCACAATTAAAGAGGAGTCTTATAAATTAGCAATGTTTGCTGATGATGTCTTGATGACATTGACAGCACCAGAACTATCTTTACCTGTAGTGCAACGAGAATTAAAAACCTTTGGTGAAGTCTCCAATTTCTTAATTAATAATAATAAGTCTGAACTACTCCCAATAAACTTATCTGCTAATGACACTATTAGTCTGTCCCAAAAACACCCGTATAAAATCCAAACCCGTGCATTGAAATACTTAGGAATATTCCTATCATTAAATTTGGAAGACCTCCGTAAGCTGAACTATGGAAAACTAATTGAGGAGTTTACTAGCTTGACTTCATCCTGGCTCCCAAAACACATCTCTTGGTTGGGCAGAATAGCTGCGGCCAAAATGACCCTTTTACCAAAGGCTCTATACATTATGCAAGCCCTCCCAATACCTGGTACTAGAGGCCTTATAGGTAAATTGCAGTCTATCATGGATGAATACATATGGTATCGTAGGCCACCCAGGATAGCTAAAAGTACTATGTTTACACACAAAGAAGATGGTGGGCTAGGAGTTCCCAATCTCCTTTTATACAAACAAGCTTCCTCTCTAAACCGGGTGATGGACTGGTGTAGACAGGGGAGAAATTCTTATAAGAGGTGTGTTCAGTTAGAAGCGCAACTGGCTGACACTCCCCATATGGGCAGCCTTTGTTGGGCCCCACAAAAACCACCTTGGGAATCAATAGATAATTACCCAATTTTAAAAGAAACATGGTCTGACTGGCTTTTATTAAGAAACAAATTCCGCTTAATCACTACAGCTTACTCGCCACTGACAATTTTACATCCCAATAAAGAGTTTCCTGTTAATTTGAAAAAAGCATCAATTAATGACGCTTCAGACCAGTCATTATCAGAATTCTTACCCATACACCTATTACTGTCGCAGGGACAAATGGCCTCGAGAGACACATTATTAGAAAGAGACCTGTATCCATTTGATTCTTGGTTATATTACCACCAAGTAAGACATTTCTTAGCCACGCACAAGTTAAATAAGGATATGCTGAGACAATTAACAATATTTGAGTCCCTTTGCACCTCAGCACATCATCCACAAAAAGTCATCTCCTTAATGTACCGATGCCTGCTTAAATCCTACTACACAGGGCTACCAAATTACATTCTTAAATGGGAGAGGGAAATGCATTCAAAGTTCTCTACCAAGCAGTGGTCCTCATGGCTTAAGGCCACAGCTCAATCAGCACACTCTGCAGCAGGTTTGGAGACTAATTTAAAAATCACTACTAGATGGTATCTGACCCCTAGCAGGTTAAAATATATGTTTATTAACGCTAATGACAAATGCTGGAGAGGTTGTGGCCAGGTGGGCACCATGTACCACATCTGGTGGGAATGTGAGGGGATGAGGGCCTTTTGGGCCCAAATCCACACACAAGCCTGCAATATAATAGGAGTTCATTTTGAACTCTCTCCGGAAACGATTCTATTTAATGAACTCTCTAACATCCCATGTAAAATTAGAAGGCAACTTTACCAGATTTTGATAAATGCGGCAAAATGACTTATACCTAAATTCTGGAAAGGCCCTTTGCTACCCACTGTTGCCCAATGGATTGAGATAGTAAAAAACACTCTGACCCTAGAGAGATATTATTACTTCAGAACAGGCCGTATGAATTTCTTCCAAGACATGATGTTCCTTTGGGAACAATATCTATATAAACAAAGAAGCTCATAGCTATTCCATCTAATAAATGTGAACATGATCTCCTGACCTGTCCTTAACCAGTCCTTTTTCAGCTCTAAATTTCTTATCTGACTAAGCCCGGATAAAAATGTCATAACTGGATGTATCATGTGTTGTTCGTATTGTAGTTCCCTGAAAGTATGTTATGTTTTGTAAACTTGTAAACATTGTTCTCTGTTGCACTATGTTTAATTGCTCATGCAGTCTGGGAATAGACCACAAAGAGACTAACTTCCCACCCGATTCAGAGACTTTTAGGTCCAACATAAATGGTCCATAACTTTACAGATGCGGACTGGAGCTATTTGTTCAATGAGCGTATCAGTTGTAACTTTAATCACTTATGTTGTTGCAATATATGTGTTGTTATGTTGTTGTTGGAAAAATAAAGAAACAAGAAATTAAAAAAAAAAAAAAGCAGTAAACTCAACAAAATTTTTACAGTAGCATCATAAAGCCTTAGTAACTTTGCACAGCTATGCAAATAAACAATTAATCCCTTTAATGTAAAAACTGGATTGACAAAACGTCAAAAAACGGTAAAAAAATGTTCAGCACCTTGCCACAGCTCTGCTGTGGCGCCTACCTGCCCTTTAGGAACGATTTGTGGAGGAAAAAACTTATTTACAGCCCTCAAACACAGTAGGAACCTCTGGAGAAGTAGCTGGATGTCTCTGAGGAAAAGAAACTGAGCAACTGAGGCCGGAAAATAGACCCCTCCCACCTCACTCGATGTTATGGGGCCTAAAAGAAACACCACAGAGTGTTTCTTAAACTAGCCATGTGGGTTAATAACCCTTAAACAAGCCACAATGACCCCTTAAAGTCCCTCAAAAAACGTTATGTTTGCATTTTTTTATAAAAAAAAAAAACGTTTTTTCCTATCAGTGTCACCAGTAACTAATGAGCCCTTTATGCAAGCTGGGATTCCTACTAAGTGTCTGAATACAGCTTGCCCTTCCCTCATGGGGATATTGCCAGCCTTTTCTAGAATTAACACAGTCTAAATGCAGTTTAGCCTGCAAACCGTTCCCCCAACTGAAGTTTTCCTGTACTCTTCAGCCCTTGTGAGAACAGCAGTGGATCTTAGTTACAAAATATTAAGATCATCATCCTCCTTGCAGAAATCTTCATTTTTTTTCTGCCAGAGAGTAAATAGTACACCGGTACCATTTAAAATAACAAACTTTTGCTTGAGAAAATAAAAACTAACATTTTTGTTACCACGCTCACTTTACCCTTCCTAGTACTTAGAGTAGGCAAAGAGAATGACTGGGGGGTGGAGCTAAGGGAGGAGCTATATAGACAGCTCTGCTGTGGGTGCTCTCTTTGCCACTTCCTGTAGGGAAGGAGAATATCCCACAAGTATGGATGAATCCGTGGACTTGATACATCTTACAAGAGAAAAGTGGGTTATCTCATGATTATAAATGGATTTACATTTCTTGGAACATGACAAGAAATCTAATGGATTAATTTGAGAGTTGAGAGTGTTCTTATTCACCATCCTGTCTTACCTCAAGCATTTTGACCTGTTCAGGAACTCCCTTAATCCACTCACGCAGATCTGTAAGCTCCTCCACGCTATTTGGCTTCTCATAAAGTTTACGGCTGATGAATCGGAACTGCTCTGATGTCTGTTGAATTAAGCAAAGGGAAAAATAAAATAGACAATAAAGACGTAATCATATACCTACCCAGTCACATCATAAGCTCATCCAGAGAAAGGGTTATAAACAATGGATATTAATCATGCACTCTTGTAGTTTTCCTATTACCTCCTCCACTTGACTGTGTGTAGTCTTAGCTAGGACATCCAGTACTGCGTTTGAGAGTGTCTTGCGCTTTCGTGATAAGTTCTGCTTTACACCTTCAATATTGATCTGGAAAGGACCAATAATTATAGAGGAAGGGAGAGCGTTATCCAGGCGCTCTTTTTCCAGAAGATGAAGTTCTACCTCAGACTTAACCTCTGCAGCTGAAGGATTCTTGTCTTTGAACGTTCTGTAACAAGCCACATAAGGAGAATTGATATAGAGAAGCACAACCATAAGACCTGTCACAAATGTCTCTCTCTTTATTTCACTGGACTTGTCTCACCTTCACGTCAAAAAAAAGCAGGGAACACCCCTTAGAGCAGTATAACAAAATTTGCTTTCTATAATCTTCTGAGGAGTCTCGCAGTGCTGGAGGATCATTTTAGATCATCTCATCTGAGAGCTATTTTCAACAACTTTCCAATGTATTTCTATTACCAGATTTGCTTTATTCTAATGGTATTCTTTCTTGAAGGAACAGCAATGCACTACTGAGTGCCAGCTGAACACATCAGGTGAGCCAATGAAAGAGGCATATAAGTGCAACCACCAATCAGCAGCTAAACCCCAATAGTACACTGCTACTCACAAACCTACTTAGGTATGCTTTTCAACAATGTAATCCAAGAGAATGAAGCAAATAATATAAATAAATTGGAAAGTTGATAAAATGGTATGCTCTGTCTTAAAGGGACACTGAACCCATTTTTTTTTCTCTTTTGTGATTCAGATAGAGCATGAAACTTTAAGCAACTTTCTAATTTACTCCTATTATCAAAGTTTCTTCATTCTCTTGGTATCTTTATTTGAAATGCAATAATGTATGTTAGATGCTGGCCCATTTTTGGTGAACAACCTGGGTTGTCCTTGCTGATTGGTGAATACATTCATCCACCAATAAAATAGTGCTGTTCAGAGTTCTGAACCTAAAAAAAAAAGCTTAGATGCCTTATTTTTCAGATAAAGATACCAAGAGAACGAAGAAAATTTGATAATAGGAGTAAATTAGAAAGTGTCTTAAAATTGTATGCTCTATCTGAATCATGAAAGAAAGAAAAAATGGGTTCAGTACCCCTTTAATCATAAAAAATTAATTTTGACTTTAATCTCCCTTTAAAAATCCATTGCAGACTTACTTTAAAAAGGTCTCCACATCTGTGTTATTCAGTTCCAGGAACTTCTCATAGCACTTTGCGTAAGCTTGCAGCGGGATCAGGGCTTTGCTGATGTTTAAGCTGACAGTATTCCGTAGATTTTCCACAAATGGCTCTCGTAGACCCACAGACTCAAGCAAGGGTGTCCCACTGATAAACAGATCTTCCAATACAAACTGAAAAACAAAGAACACCCTAATAATTACAGGAAACACAGAGGCAAAATCAGAATTTGTGAATCATGTTTTAAGGCAAGGGTGAAAACTAGAGGTCAGATCCTACATTATGTATCACTTGTGTAAAAAGGACATTGAAGGGACAGTCTACACCTTAGACATCTTAAAGTCTTACCTTAGATTAAGCTGCAAATAGCCTCCTGCACCTTTCTATATAATGCAGCAGGAACGGTAAAACAGTTATTTTAAATTGAATATTGTTTCTAGTCAGAAATGGCTGCCAAGCTCTGCCCACTGATGACATCTGGGCTACATCCAATCACAAAAGGCTCACTAGTTTAATTCAACAGACTGTTAATGCTATTCAGCAGAGTGCCTAGATGCAGCCCAGATTGTGATGTCATCAGTGGGTGGAGCTTGGCAGCCATTTCAAAATGGCCAGAAACAATATTAATTTTAAAATAACTTTTTTACCGATACTGCTGCATGATATATAAAAGGTGCAGGGTGCGGCGGAGCCGACCAGCAGCCAAGATGGTCGTGTGAGGCTTAAGCTCCGTGAGACCAGCAATCAAATAGAGCTAACCTAGGAGTGAAAATCGACTAAAAGCAGACCTAAACCCAAAATATCGGGTACAGAAACTCCGGAGACACTGGGTAATATACCGTACCGCTGATTAAGTAGGCTTACAACACACATCTTGGAACATGCCGACGACGGAGGCCTAGCTGCATGGCGTTTGCCACCCATCGCAGTAGCAGAGAATAACAACAGCAGCATGTCAGTGCAGCGATTTCACTAACTACCACTCAGACCGCAATGATCACTGCTCAGCTTACCACACGACTGGGTTAAACAGGTACCAATGGGCTCATAACTTTTTATATGAACTTTATTACTTGCAAGGATAAGCCAGACTCCTTAATACACGCATCGGCCTGATTTATATATTACGTGGTGCTCACAGTGTTAGCGACAGATCAACAAGCACTCACATGCTGTCTTAACCTGATATAACAGCAAATAACTGCATATTACTCATTTGAGATCATTTGAGAGGGGGGTCAATGCCATCATATAATACGCAGTACATGTATTCACAAAATTGAAAAGCCACACGCTATATCACAATTTACTGCGTATACAGCCACAAGTACGCCCATATTGCATCTCAATAAAATATCGGACTCTACATAAGCATAAAACCCCATCATTACATGAATATGACATCAAAACGCACCAAATCGGATAAGCCACCCAGAGGCTCAAATACCCCAACGCACAAATTGCATAATTTTTTTAAAACTGCTGAGATTGCGACTGAGGGGGCAACTGAGGTGGAAGATATCATAAGTGACACTACTGATACTACATCTGATTCTGATAAACAGGCTCCATTAACAAGAGCTGACTTACAAGCATTACCCTCCAAGGAGGATTTCACATCCCTAATCACACATGTAAGCAAGATCATTAAATCCAGCCTCGCGGAGGTGAAAAAGGACATTAATGAAATTGGTAACAGGATAGAACTCCTGGAAGAAGATGCAGAACAAACCAATAGATTTCTAGACACCCAAGCCAGACAATCAACCCTGCATCAAAATTTAATAGAACAACTGCAAGATCAAGTGGAAGACCTTGATAACAGAGGCCGTCGCCAGAATCTTAGGATAAGAGGCATCCCTGAGACGGTACAGACAGGACACCTTCTCTCATACTTAAATAGACTGTTTAACACTATCTTGGACACAGAAGAAGATATAGAATTTCCCATGGATAGATATCACAGGGCGCTGAGACCTACCCCTAAAGATAAAGCACCACCTCGAGATGTCATTATTAAATTTTCCAGCTTCAGGGATAAAGAAAACATTCTAACAGCGGCCAGGAAAAAACATCCAATCTCATTTGAGGACAATTCCCTCTCAGTCTTTGCTGATCTTAGCCCCATGACCCTGAACAAAAGGAAGGAGGCCAGACATCTAACCTTACATTTGAGAGATTTGGGGATCCCATACAGATGGGGCTTCCCATTTTGTTTGAGAGTGATCAAAGGAAGTGTCACAGCTATCTATAAATCACCTGATGACATGGACTTTTTCTGCTCACAACTGGGCATTTCAAAGCCAAAAATGCCTAGCATATCGAATAAAGGAGAAGAGCATGCTGATAACGAAGATGGCCCATCAAAATCACGAGAGTCCGGCTGGAATAAAATAACCAAGAAAAGGAAATCTAAAAATCAGACTTCAGACCTTTTGCAACTCCCAGAATGAACAGTTCATACTTGAGACTTAGCTGCTCAGTTCAAGGTTAAAGTATTACCGAATAAATGTCAAAGATGGACATGAATATAAGAATTGCTTAGTTATGACTGATAGACCCATCTTTTAATTTGTCCTTAGACTAAACATAGATAGATGCAATGTCAAAGCTACAATTAGAATTGTACCCCCTACTCGAACAACATGATATATTGAATTCTTTGTTAGGGTTAATTTTTAACTTTAAACCCATTTAGGATATTTCAATCCTACAGGTTGCTGAGTCACACTACTGTGTGACGAGAACCCCCCCCCAATGTTATTTTACAGGGACCCCCCTACTACAGGGGGCTCCATGTTTTATCCTTACTGTTCTTTAATTTTAATATTAATCTCAATGTTTTTGACTGTTAACGAACATGTTATCGTTGAATCTAATACTGTCTTTTTATTATTTCAGAGATCCTGTGAGTTGTGTATTGCCGTATCCTTATCTCTCTCCCTAGTCTCATCTTCACTTCTCTCTCCTTATCCAAGGGTGAACAGAACCAAGGTAAACCCTCAGACTGACAATCACAGAAAGAATACTAATCAACACAATAGGTCTAGAATAGAGAATGATAGTTTGCTCCTTCAACACTAACTATGGCTGACAACCGAATCAAATTAGTTTCTCAAAATGCCAAGGGACTAAACTCCCCTACAAAAAGGTCAGTCGCCCTATCTAGTTTCAAAAAGATGTTAGGGAGTATTATTTTCATACAAGAGACACATTTTCCTAGGGATAGGATGCCCAAATTCCACAATAGAGAGTTTCCTGTAGGCTATTTTGCATCTCACACGCAGAAAAAAAATGGAGTGGGAATATTGTTTAGTAGATCAACCCCATTTCAGTTGCAGCATAGAATAGAAGATAACGAGGGTAGATGGATCATACTGGTAGGTCACCTGCATCACCAACTTATCACGCTAGTTAATGTCTACGCGCCGAATAACAATCAACACAAATTCTTCCAGAAACTAACAAACAAAATATTGTCCATACAAAAAGGCGCACTAATAGTGTCTGGCAACTTTAATGTGGCGCTGGAACCAGAATTAGACTGCTCTTCAGGGCAGAGCTCAGTTACCTCATCTTCAATACGTAAAATCAGTGTCAACCTTAGAAAGCTCTCCTTAATTGACGCATGGAGAACAAAACACCCCAGTCAGAAAAATTTTACCTTTTACTCTTACCCACATAAGTCATACTCCCGCATTGACTACATATTCATTGACCAACTTTCCTACAGTTTAGTAACTGATTCAGACATCCAACACATTAGCTGGTCTGACCATGCAGCCATAAGCGTAGATCTAAAAGGGTTGGGTAAACCGCTCTCCCCATATGTGTGGAGGTTAGACGAAACACTTCTTAAAAAACCTTTGATTCTGAACAAAACCACACTAGCTTTACAAGAATTCTTTAGCCTTAACCCTCCACACCTAACCTCCCCCTCTACCAACTGGGAAGCACACAAGGCTGTGATGAGGGGAGAACTTATCAAACATAAATCTATCTTGCGTAAACAATATTTGACGGCATATAATGCCGCAGTAAATACCCTACATAAGATTGAATCTATACATAAAGCAAATCCTCGGGATCACAACATTAGTAAACAATTGCAAACAGCCAGAAATGACTTGAATCACATATTATATAAAGAAGCACAAGATAAAGCATTTTATCTTAAAAAACTGTATTATGCAGAATCAAATAGAACAGGTACCCTCCTGGCGAGATTGCTGCGAACAAAACGAACCAACTCCTATATACATAAGATACAAAATAATGACGGAAACTACTCTCAAGAATCTGTTAAGATAGCTGACACTTTTAAAATGTATTACCAAAACTTATATAACCTTCCTCCCCCGACTTCGATGGACACACCTAATGCAATTACTACATATCTAAACGAAATAGATCTTCCCACAATCCCAACAGAATTATCAAAACAATTGGAAGACCCCATCACTCAGCAAGAAGTGCTGGCGGTGATTAAAAATCTGCCATCTCACAAAAGTCCTGGGCCAGATGGATTTTCCAACGCCTATTATAAACAGTTTAAACATATCCTTGCACCACACCTTACTACCATGTTCCAAGCAATAGATGACGACACAAAGTGGCCTACACACGTCTTGGAGGCACATATATCTGTTCTTCCAAAGCCAGGGAAGGACAACACGAGGGTGGAGAACTATAGACCCATCTCCCTACTTAACACTGACCTTAAAATATACACGAAGGTGTTAGCCAACAGACTGAATTCAGCACTCCCCAAGTTAATACACGTAGACCAATCAGGGTTTGTCCCGGGTCGCGAGGCACGGGATAATACCATCAGAACCCTACACCTCATTGAACATGTGAATAGGACGGGGGAGCCCACAGTTCTTATTTCAACAGATGCTGAAAAAGCGTTTGATCGCTTAGACTGGGGGTTCCTTAAAGCCTGTCTGTTCAGATTTGGTTTTGGCCACAAAATGGTTGAGAGAATTATTAGTGTCTACAACAGCCCTTCAGCAAGGGTTAGGGTTAACGGTATTCTTTCTAATACTTTCCAAATCCATAACGGTACGAGACAGGGGTGTCCCTTGTCTCCACTCCTGTTCACACTGTCTATAGAGACTCTAGCAGCACACATCAGAAAAAATGACAACATCCAAGGACTCAAAATCGGACCAAACGAATATAAGCTTACACTATATGCTGACGATGTCCTTATATCCATGACTTCACCGGACAAATCCCTACCACACCTACTAGCTGAATTTGTCACATTCGGTAAACTGTCTAATTTTCTAATAAACCCTCAGAAGTCCGAAATCCTCAATATTAATATGGCCAGTGATCTATTTAAGAAGTTGAAAGACTTATGCCCGTATAAACTTCAACATTGTAAGATTAAATATTTGGGTATTGACCTAACACCAAAGTCCAACATGCTCTTTCAACATAACTACATCCCTCTGCTAAATAGGTTAAAAAATGATTTTCGGCTCTGGCAAGACAAACCTTTGTCCTGGTGGGGTAGAATTCAGGCCGTCAAAATGACCACGCTCCCACAGATTTTATACATACTCCAAACAGTTCCTATACACCTTAATAAATCATTCTTATCGCAACTACAGTCAGAAATAAATGCATTTATTTGGGGAAAGGTTAGACCACGGATAAACAAAGCTACCATGCACAGACCTCTAGGTAAAGGGGGTATAGGGGTGCCGAACATAGAAAGATAGTACAACGCTGTGACACTCCAACGTGTTTTAAATTGGCACGGTAAAATCGAAAACAAAGCATGGCCCACAATTGATTCCCATCTGTTACAAGCAACATCGTTAGGGGCTCTATGCTGGGTTTCACATCACATAAGACCACAGTTAGCTAGAACCTCCTTACTATATATACATATTTTCGACAGCTGGGATACTTTAAGAGATTCTAAAATAGGCATTTCATCTGGGGTATCGCCTCTTTCACCTATATCATATAACGCAGAATTTCTAGGTGGAATAGAACCTAAAACAAATACCCAAGGCGATCTGGGATATACGATCCCGTTCGTTAAATTGACCATTAACGGTAGATTGAGACATAGACATGAAATGGGGGAGATAGCGGGTGGAAACTACTCTTCATGGCTAAAACATGAGCAATTGCGCCATTTAGTTCACAATTCTAAACACAAGTCAGAATTACTTAGACCCCCTACAAGATTTGAAAAATTATGCTTATTGGAGGTACCTATGTCAGGAACTTTATCTTTAACCAAGCAGCTACTAGAGGACACCATAACTAAGGCACTTCCACCTTACACTTTAAGTTGGCAGAGAGAACTGGAGATTTCCATTTCAGAGGAAGATTGGGAGAACATATTCCATAATACACATAAGTCATCAGCTTCACCAAAGACACTAGAATTGAACCACAAAATACTGTCTAGATGGTACATGACCCCTAATCGTTTAAAACATATTTACCCTAGCGCAGACGACAGATGTTGGAGGGGATGTGGCATGAAAGGCAACATGTCTCACATATGGTGGCAATGTGACAGGCTTAGACCACTTTGGACACAGATTGAGAAGGACTTTCAAACAATATTAGGAGACGCTTTTGTACTGTCCCCTTTGACTGCAATTCTAAATTATAAACCAAAAAACATTTGCAAAATTCGATGGAACCTATTGTTGATAGGACTTAATAGCGCCAGGAATTTGATAGCTAGAAATTGGAAGTCTTCTCGGATCCCCTCTAGGAATGACTGGATACAAAACACAACTACCTTGCTGTCCCACGAGGAATATGTCTATTATAGACGGGGAACTCTGACTAGATTTTATGAAATCAAATTTTATTGGGACTCTTTCTTAGGTACTACAGATAAATGACTCACACACAATAGATGGTTCCAGTAAGGAGTCCTTTTCTTCCTATCACCCTTGGTTCTCACCCTCTCCCAATATATATCATCCTCCTCTATCCCCTTCTATCGCATTTTCCCCTTCTATTTCTTCTTACTCTGCTTTATATAAATTTCATAACTTTGGTTTACTCTACGGCAAATACTTGAGACAATTGTATGATTATATATATCAAGACAGTGATGTTAATGAATGCCTTTTTCTTTTTGCTCTTTGTTTTTGTTTTTCTTTTTTGTTTTTGTTTTTGTTTAGGGTTTTTTCTTTTCCTCCTGTTACGATGTGTTTCGACGGTATGACTTGTAATACCGATGTGTTGGTTTGGACACTGAAAAATGGCTATACCCTTGTTTGTGTAATAGGGCCATGATTGTTTTCAGTTCAAACTAAGATGGACATGTAGCCCTACATATTGTTCTAAAGTAACATGTCGTATATATATTTATGTTTCCAAAATTTTACCTACCGTTGTATGTTTTGAAAACCTCAATAAAAATTATTATTAAAAAAAAAAAAAAAAAAGGTGCAGGGTGCTATTTGAAGCTTAATCTAAGGTAAGACTTTAAGATAACAAAGGTGTAGACTGTCCCATTAAAGGCAAAATGTATATAGCAAATATATGAAATAACGGTCATTATACATGCTACATATGTTATTACATTAACGCAGGATGAGTAAAAGATGTTTTAATTTATAATGAAGCTAGGAGGAAATGCATGCTTGTGTACAACTGATACTGTAATATGCATGCTCATAGGATGTTTAGGGCAACTCCCACATTTACAATGAAGAACAGGGATATGACTGCAAGAATACAAAACAGTCTTTATTTAGCACTGGGGTATTTATGTTTAAATAGATAAACAGGAATTATTTTTTTATATAAATACTTTTTGAAACACAAATCAAATTGTTGGCTGTTGTGTTAATTAAAAGCTAGATACTTCCCAAATGGTTTGCAAGACTTAGATCTTTTAATTTCTTTACAGAAGCAAAATTCCCTTGCAATATATTACACACCAGTGATGGCAATCTATGACCATCCAGATGCTTCAGAACTACATTTCCCATGATGCTCGACTGGACTTCAGAGTATCTAAGCATCATGGGAAATGTAGTTCTGAAACAATTGAATTGCCAGGGTTTGCCATCACTGCTCTAGACTCTGCCAGGGTTAATACAACAAGATAAAAACAAACAATTATACTGCAAAATTAAAAAAACAATAAAATAGAGGCACAGAGGGAAAATGCATAGAAAACCTATCCCCTACAGAAAGGAGAATACTTTCAATGTTGTGCCAGGGGTCGGCAATTTTATTTTTATTTAGGAGCCAAAAAGAATATTTCGGAGTTAGTAATACTTAATACTTAGTAATAAAAATATAGAGACTAACCCTTAAAGTTAGGAGACAGTTAGCCACTGGTTCCTAGATTTTTGGGTTATGCTCCATATTTCTATATACAAATACCACTGTCTGTCTCCTAAAAGTATGACTGACTCCTTAATATTCTTTCTGGCTCTTAAATTTTAAACAAAGTTGTCAACAGAGTTAGGAGCCAGGGGTAAAATTCTAGAAGTCAGTGGCTTCCTGGTTCCTGGGTTTGTCGAGCCCTGCCACACACTACAGAAGATATAAATAAAAATATAAAATCATTCTTAACTTTCATCAAGCTGCTTTGAATGACAAATATTGAAGTAAAATCCCTCTGTGCAGTACTCACTTTCTCCAGCTGGGGCACACTGTGCGTTGCTAGGATCCCTTTGTCAAACAGAGTTATAACGGATGTTTTGAAGTTCTCAGGAGGGGTGCTGAAATGAGCACCTGACGTATCGAGCACCAAATCCAACATAAAAATAGGATTTTTGCGAGGTCTATAATGTTGAGAAATAAGGTTTGAGTCAGTATGTTTTTCTATATAGGTTTTTCTAAAGGGTGTTGATATAGAGAAAGTGAAATGGTTTGAAAAGTCTTTTTTTGATGTATTTAGTATGGGGAAGACTCAAGTCTGTGAAGGGTTTTAACAGCACAAAATATTACAAAAACAACATTATCTGATTATTTTAATGGCCATGAAAAAAATAATAATAAATTCCTGGGAAAACCTGGACAAACCACTTTGCACAGTTCTTCTAACAGCCTGGCAACGTAATATGTTATTGTGACTGTAGTTGAAACAATGAAAACATACCGAATGGCAATATAGATTTTTGCAGACATTTATTAAAGGGACATGAAACCCCAAAAAATTAATTCATGATTCACATAGAGGGGCCAATTTATCAATGTCTGGCGGACATGATCCGTTGTAGCTTATCATGTCCGCCGCACATCGATAAATGTCGACAGCATGCGCTGTTGGCATTTAACATTGCACAAGCAGTTCTGGTGAACTGCTTGTGCAATGCAGCCCCCTGCATATTTGCGGCCAATCGGCAGCTAGCAGGGGGTGTCAATCAACTCAATCATATACGATCGGGCGGATTGCAAACCGCAGCCTCAGAGGAGGAGTATGAGTTAAGGAGCAGCGGTCTTAAGATCGCTGCTTCTTAATTCCTGTTTCCGGCAAGCCTGAAGGCCCGTGCAGAAACAGTTGCATTGGTGCCGATTCTGGCTATGATAAATCGGCCCCAGAGAATACAATTTTAAAAATGTTTTCAGTTTACATCTATTATCAAATTAGCTTTGTTCTTATGTTATTCTTTGTTGAAGAGAAATCTAGATAGGTAGTGTGCACTGTCCGGAGTACTACATAACAGGAAATAGTGCTGCCATCTAGTGCTCTTGCTAGTGTATAACATTTTTGAAAAACTGCTAAACTTACTGACCTGCTTTTCAACAAAGCATTACAAGAAAATGAAGAAAATGTGATAATATAAATAAATTAGAAAGTTGTTTAAAATTGTATGTTCGATCTGAATCATGAAAAGAATAATGTTGGGTTTATGTCCCCTTAAGATGGACGCAGCTCCTAGCTAGGTAACCTGTCCACCCAAGTTTAGAGTGAGTGAGCATCATACACTGCCCTCATTAAATACGGCACAAGCAAATGCTTGCCCAACCCCACCTCCTGCTACTGTGCAACCAATTGTGTGTGAGCAGGACTTGTCAATCATGGGGGGATCAGCCCAGGTGGGTTTAAGTCATATTGGCGGTAGCGGAGAGTTTAGGAAGCTATTTTCTTACAACCATACGGCCAGTTTACGAGTTTTGCGTTAGATGCTATGTGGTGCTAACGAGCAGTTTTCTCTCACCACTCACTTACATGCAGCGCTGGTATTACAGGTTTTTACAAACCCAGCGTTAAAAGGCAAGAAGTGAGTGTTGAGCAAAATTTTGCTCCTTAACGCACTCCAATACCAGCGCTGCTTAAGTCAGCGGTGAGCTGGTCGTACATGCTCGTGCACGATTTCCCCATAGGAATCAACGGGGAGTGCCGGCTGAGAAAAAGTCTAACACTTGCAAAAAAACAGCGTAAAACTCAGAAATGCAGCCCCTTTGATTCCTATGGGGAAATAAAATTTATGTCTACACCTAACACCCTAACATGAACCCAGAGTCTAAACACCCGTAATCTTACACTTATTAACCCCTAATCTGCCGCCCCCGACATCGCCGCCACCTACATTATTCTTAGTAACCCCTAATCTGCCGCTCCGGACACCGCCCCCACCTACATAATACTTATGAATACTTATAATACTTATGAACCCCTAATCTACTGCCCCCAACATTGCCGACACCTACATTATATTTATTAACCCCTAATCTGCCGCTCCAATGTTGCTGCAACCTACCTACACTTATTAACCCCTAATCTGCTGCCCACACTCCCGCCTCACAAGCATTGGTTAAATATTATTAACCCCTAATCAGCCGTCCCTAACATCGCCGCCACCTACCTACATTTATTAACCCCTAATCTGCCGCCCCCAACGTCGCCGCCACTATACTAAATGTATTAACCCCTAAACCTAAGTCTAAGCCTAACCCTAACAACCCCTAACTTAAATATAATTAAAATAAATCTAACTAAAAATTACTATCATTAACTAAATTATTCCTATTTAAAACTAAATACTTACCTATAAAATAAACCCTAAGCTAGCTACAATATAACTAATAGTTACATTGTAGCTAGCTTAGGGTTTATTTTTATTTTACAGGCAAGTTTGTATTTATTTTAACTAGGAAGAATAGTTATTAAATAGTTATTAACTATTTATTAACTACCTAGCTAAAATAAACACAAAAGTACCTGTAAAATAAAACCTAACCTAAGTTACAATAACAAATTAAAAGAGAAATGAGAGAGCGCTAAAATCAGAGGGGGAAATCCCAGACCCACAGAAAACAGGACGATGACAATATTCCCCAGAAGAATATTGAGAAAATAGTATATAAATAGTTAATAGGTCTTCCTGCGCTAAGACCAGAGAACTAGCTGTGACTCTAGCTAAATCTGTAAGGGTGGTCAGAAAAAAATATATTGATAGCTAAGATTAAACAATCAGTTTATTACTAGTACAATTGTGTTTGGGCAGATAAATAAAAATAATTATAATTGAAAATGCATATAAACACTGTACACAAATAGTTCACATGTAAAGACAGGGGTAATATATGAAGATGTTAGTATATAGAGTGAGTTAAAATTGGAATAACAGAAAGATAAAAAAAAGTTTAAAACAGAATTAATAAAGAATTAATAAAAGCACATATTAATTGAAACAGACTCAAAATAATTAAAACAGATAATTGAAGGAAGCAGTTGCAGCTGCACAGAAAGCACACTAAGCTGATAAAATATAAGCAAACAATGAAGTTAAAAAACTTATGCCCTAAAAGCTGTTATTTAAAACAACCTTATTTCAAACAGATGTAGCTACGGTAAAAAGCAGGCACAATATGATAAAAAGCAGGCACAATATTTTGCACAAGTAGCAGTTTTGTATATTTGCAAAAGCAGTAGCAGGCAAAAGCGTTATAGAGCTAGTAGAAATGATTTATATCCACTTTGTATATCCTTTTTTGCAAGTGCAATCACTGTTAGTCTTAAAAATGCTCTTACAGAGAGAACTTATTGCGGTTGCTCAAAGATATGTGAGAGGCACTCTGTCCCAGTATACTGATATTGAAAAGTACAAAAAAATTTGATATTTATGATAAGCAAAGTACTGATCCGGACTTACAGTTTCCAAACAACTTGGGTTATGCGATATAGCTGGACGCCTAACCTGGCAAACACTGTAAGCTTTTCCGGCTGTGTTTTCTTTTAAAATAAATGCAGGTAGGTTATCTGAATCGTATCAGATTGTAGTTGGTAATTCCAGGTTACCTTAAGTCTCCACAATATAGCTTAGACGCCTTGCCTGGCGTGCGTTGAGATCGTTTCCGTCCTATTCCTTCTCATAGGGAAACACAGCTGATGGTCTGACGTCACAGACTACGGTGGCCTAGATGGGCCAAAAAGAAGCAACGCGTTTCGGTTATCACCTTTCTCAAGCTTCTAATTTGGCACTTGGCTGCAGGGCTCCTTAAATAGCGGAGAGAAGAGTCTAATTGAAAGATAGACACTTTCATGTCTCATACACTTAAGATCATTAGATCCTGCTTTATACATTTGCAAATTATCCTAAGTAGTGCATTGGTGGTAGTATGTAAAAGAAAAATATAAATGTTCAATTTCAAATACAAAAAAATTATTAGTTTCATGTTTCAAAAGAGGTTACCCTTTTCATATTCTATTCCGTAGCAATTTGGTGCAAAAATGAAAAGAGTAAAAAAGTAGAAAAGAAAGAAAGACATTAGAGGGGATTATATTAAATATGTGATTAGTTTGTCAATACATACAGGTCAAGAAACTAGACATCCAATAGGTTCTTAAATACATATATAACTAAAGAAAATATGTTCTGAGTGTAAAACGTTTTCTTAACACATTCACTGTAGAATCACTAAAAGTCACTAAAAACACTAGAAACCAATTCAGACACAATATGTGGCTGAATATCCAAAGTATGTGTATTATAGAATTAGTGTTATAAATATTTTTTTCTCTTATGTATTTGATAATGCATATATAAAAAAATTATAAAAAAATGTATATAAAAAATGCATATAAAAAAGTTTTTTACAGAAGTTTTCACATATAAAATAGTATATAAAAAATTGTATGCAAAAAGTCTTTTTATATATAAAAAATTCTTTATAAAAAATTGATCATGTGGAAGTTTATTTTAAATATTTTGTTGATGTAACATTAACCTAGAATCCTATATAGAACCCTTTATGGAACCCTAGACGTCCATCAGAGGACCCAAAAAAACTTCCCATATGGCTTCTTGTATATGTTACAAAATTATTCATGTAAGAAACTACCTAGATCAAATTCTAAATTCATACCTTTAGGGGTTAAGGTGTCTAGATTAAAGATCCATTTCACCTCAGTTCTTAAGAGAGCATTTGTAGGATTACCCCCTCTCCAGTTTTTTTGCAATTTATCAATAATAGTGTAGATGAATTTTTTTAGATTGCCATTATTGCATTTTTTGAAATGTCTGGGTACTGGGAGCTCTCTATTTCTCTCTTTGTTCATGTGCTCGATTGATGAGATATGTTCCCTAATACGGTCACAGGCTGATCTCTCTGACTCTCCCACGTACTGTGCCCCACAGCTACATTCTAAAAGATATATTATGTGTTTATCAGTACATCTATAGGTTCCCTTTATGTGATATTCCTTCCCTGTTGTTGATGATCTAAAAGATTTCTTCTTGGTGGCATACTTACAGGCTTTGCACGTAAGGCAGGGAAAGAAGCCTTGCACATGACTACCCCATAGGTTTTTTTTTTTTTTCTTTATATTATGTTTCTTTTTTTTAGGTCTGTGGGTACTAATATATTTTTTTAGATTTCTTGATTTTTTGTATACTATTCTTGTATGTTCAGGTAGAATAGGACCCAAAATCACATATTTTTATATAATTAATCAGTATTTTCTCAAATCAAATAAGAATACTAAATAAAGGACTGTCATTTGCCCCTACACAAAGGTTAAATAAATTCAATACTTTTATAGATATACACAAGTATATAAAAAATCTAACAGTTAAAAAATGGTTCCTGAAGACATCTCTAGAGACATCACAAAGAGACCTATCTATAAACCACAACTCGGAAGATGACAAATTCAAACACACTGATTTAAGGCAGAAATCTACTTTCTACCGGAAATTTATTAAAGGAGGAGCTATAGAGACCTTTGAAAAAATGGTTCTAGATGATATTAGAAATCTAGATGAAAAGAAATTAAATAACATTTGCCCAAATATAAACAGGAAACAATTTGAAGCAATAAAGGAACTAGAAAGAAGTAAAGACATCATTGTAAAACCCGCAGATAAGGGCGGGGGAATTGTTATATTAGAGAGAGAAAAATATTTAGATATGGCATATCTTTTATTGAAAGACACTAACACATATAAACTACTTAAAAAAGATCCCACTGTGATTTATAAAAAGGAATTAGATGATCATCTCTCTAGAGCATATGATCTAGGTATACTAAATGATAAAGAATTTCAATTTTTATCTATTAAATTCCCTAAGATTCCATTGTTTTACTGCCTACCCAAAATTCATAAATGTCTTTCCTCCCCTCCAGGCCGCCCAATAATATCAGGTATTGGCTCAATATCAGCCAACCTATCGAAATACATAGATCAATAATTTCAGAAGTATGTAGTCACCCTCCCCTCTTATTTAAAAGACTCTACGGAAGTCCTCAATATTTTAAACAATTTAGAATGGGAAAGTGAGTATATCTTGGCTACATCTGATGTATCAGCCTTGTACACCTGTATAGAACACCAAAAAGGTTTGGAAGCGGTTAGTTTTTATTTAAAAGAATTTATCATAGATAGTATTAAATGTATTCTTAACCATAATTTTTTTTGTTTTTAACGATAGCTTTTACGTTCAGCTATGTGGTACGGAAATGGGAACCAGGTTTGCTCCCAGTTATGCAGATTTATTTATGGGTCTCTGGGAACACATTTTCCTGGACTCTGTAGATCTGGGAGCAAACCTGGTTCTCTACAAAAGGTATATTGATGATATCCTGATAGTGTGGAAAGGCAGTAAAGAAGATTTAGATTGGTTTATATCCCGTATGAACAACAACGAGAATAACCTAACTTTCACCTATACTAGCAGCACTTCAAATATACAATTCTTAGACTTAGATATTAGAATAGAAAATAATAATAAGATCTTGACCAAAACATACTTCAAACCAGTGGATGCAAACAATTATATACACGCATCCAGCTGCCATCTGGAAAGATGGAAAACTAATATCCCAAAAAGTCAATTTACCAGAATTAGAAAGAACTGCAACAATGATGAGGATTATTTTATACAGTCAAGAATTTTAACAAAAGAATTTGAAGAAAGGGGATACAAAAAAGAAAGAATTGAAGCTGATAGAATGATTTGTCAGAATAAGTCAAGAGAACTTTTGTTAAGTAAACAAAAAAAGCCGCAAGATAAGAGCATATGCGGCGAAATGTTTCTTCCATTTGTAACACAATATAACTGCAACAAAGGAATTATAGAAAAAATTATGAGAAAATACTGGCCAATTATATAAAAAAAGATGTGATTTTGGGTCCTATTCTACCTGAACATCCAAGAATAGTATACAAAAAATCAAGAAATCTAAAAAATATATTAGTACCCACAGACCTAAAAAAGAAACATAATATAAAGAAACAAAAAAACCTATGGGGTAGTCATGTGCAAGGCTTCTTTCCCTGCCTTACGTGCAAAGCCTGTAAGTATGCCACCAAGAAGAAATCTTTTAGATCATCAACAACAGGGAAGGAATATCACATAAAGGGAACCTATAGATGTACTGATAAACACATAATATATATTTTAGAATGTAGCTGTGGGGCACAGTACCTGGGAGAGTCAGAGAGATCAGCCTGTGACCGTATTAGGGAACATATCTCATCAATCGAGCACATGGACGAAGAAAGAAATAGAGAGCTCCCAGTACCCAGACATTTAAAAAAATGCAATAATGGCAATCTAAAAAAATTCAGCTACACTATTATTGATAAATTACAAAAAAACTGGAGAGGGGGTAATCCTGCAAATGCTCTCTTAAGAACTGAGGCGAAATGGATCTTTAATCTAGACACCTTAACCCCTAAAGGTATGAATTTAGAATTTGATCTAGGTAGTTTCTTACATGAATAATTTTGTAACACATACAAGAAGCCGTATGGGAAGTTTTTTGGGTCTTCTAATGGACGTCTAGGGTTCCATAAAGGGTTCTATATAGGATTCTAGGTTAAAGTTACATTCCACATGATCAATTTTTTATAAAGAATTTTTTTATATATAAAAAGATTTTTTGCATACAATTTTTATATACCATTTTATATGTGAAAACTTCTGTAAAAACCTTTATTATATGCATTTTTTATATACATTTTTTTATAAACATTTTTTTATATATGCATTATCAAATACATAAGAGAAAAAAAAATATTTATAACACTAATTCTGTAATACACATACTTTGGATATTCAGCCACATATTGTGTCTGAATTGGTTTCTAGTGTTTTTAGTGACTTTAAGTGATTCTACAGTGAATGTGTTAAGAAAACGTTTTACACTCAGAACAGATTTTCTTTAGTTATATATGTATTTAAGAACCTATTGGATGTCTAGTTTGCAAAGAAATGTAGCAGTCTGCTACACAAGGAGCAATATCTTTTGTCTTATCTTTCGTCTTACCTGTTGTCTTGTTTCTTGACCTGTATGTATTGACAAACAAATCACATATTTAAAGTGATGGTAAACTCTCCCCTTTTTAAAATCAGATCTGGAATGTAAGCGCTATTTTAGATGGAGTTTAATTCATTAGCTGTAAAGAAGATGCAGTATAACATGCTTTTTAATATAGATATGAAATTCAAATACTGCATGCTCCTCCGCCCACTTCAAAAGTAAAATTTTCTGTGAGCAAACAGATTGAATTGTTGTCCAATCAGCGCTCTCCCCATATGGCACTTTTGTTGTAGCTAGAGCATTGATTGGAGAGTAATTCAATCATTTAGCTGACAGGAAAATTGACTTTTGAAGTGGGTGGTGTAACGTGGGGTATTTGAATTTCATATCTATATTAATAACTAAGTTATAGCGCATCTTCATTGCAGATGATGAATAAAACTCCATCTAAAATAGTGCTTACATTCCAGATCTGATTTTAAAAAGGGGAGAGTTTACCATCACTTTAATATAATCCTCTCTAATGTCTTTCTTTCTTTTCTACTTTTTTACTCTTTTCATTTTTGCACCAAATTGCTACGGAATAGAATATGAAAAGGGTAACCTTTTTTGAAACATGAAACTAATATTTGTTTTGTATTTGAAATTGAACATTTACATTTTTCTTTTACATACTACCATCAATGCACTACTTAGGATAATTTGCAAATTTATAAAGCAGGATCTAATGATCTTAAGTGTATGAGACATGAAAGTGTCTATCTTTCAATTAGACTCTTCTCTCCGCTATTTAAGGAGCCCTGCAGCCAAGTGCCGAATTAGAAGCTTGAGAAAGGTGATAACCGAAACGCATTGCTTCTTTTTGGCCCATCTAAGCTACCGTAGTCTGTGACGTCAGACCATCAGCTGTGTTTCCCTATGAGAAGGAATAGGACGGAAACTATCTCAATGCACGCCAGGCAAGGCGTCTAAGCTATATCGTGGAGTCTTAAGGTAACCTGGAATTACCAACTACAATCTGATACGATTCAGATAACCTACCTGCATTTATTTTAAAAGAAAACACAGCCGGAAAAGCTTACAGTGTTTGCCAGGTTAGGCGTCCAGCTATATCGAATAGCCCAAGTCGTTTGGAAACTGTAAGTCCGGATCAGTACTTTGCTTATCATAAATATCAATTTTTTTGTACTTTTCAATATCAGTATACTGGGACAGAGTGCCTCTCACATATCTTTGAGCAACCGCAATAAGTTCTCTCTGTAAGAGCATTTTTAAGACTAACAGTGATTGCACTTGCAAAAAAGGATATACAAAGTGGACATAAATAATTTCTACTAGCTCTATAAGCTTTTGCCTGCTACTGCTTTTGCAAATATACAAAACTGCTTGTGCAAAAATATTGTGCCTGGTTTTTATCATATTGTGCCTGCTTTTTACCGTAGCTACATCTGTTTGAAATAAGGTTGTTTTAAATAACAGCTTTTAGGGCATAAGTTTTTTAACTTCATTGTTTGCTTATATTTTATCAGCTTAGTGTGCTTTCTGTGCAGCTGCAACTACTTGCTTCAATTATCTGTTTTAATTCTTTTGAGTCTGTTTCAATTAATATGTGCTTTTATTAATTCTTTATTAATTCTGTTTTAAACTTTTTTTTTTTTTATCTTTCTGTTATTCCAATATTAACTCACTCTATATACTAACATCTTCATATATTACCCCTGTCTTTACATGTGAAATATTTGTGTACAGTGTTTATATGCATTTTCAATTATAATTATTTTTATTTATCTGCCCAAACACAATTGTACTAGTAATAAACTGATTTTTTAAACTTAGCTATCAATATATTTTTTTCTGACCACCCTTACAGGTTTAGCTAGAGTCACAGCTAGTTCTCTGGCCTTAGCGCAGGAAGACCTATTAACTATTTATATACTAAGTTACAATAACACCTAACACTACACTATAATTAAATAAATTAACTAAATTAACAACAATAAAATAAATTAAATTAAATTAGCTAAAGTAAAAAACAAACAAACACTAAATTACAGAAAATAATAAACAAATTACAAGATATTTAAACTTATTACACCTAATCTAAGAGCCCTATCAAAATAACCCCCCCCCCAAAAAAAAAAAAAAAAACCTAGCATAAACTAAACTACCAATAGCCCTTAAAAGGGCCTTTTGCGGGGCATTGCCCCAAAGTAATCAGCTCTTTTACCTGTAAAAAAAATACAAACAACCCCCCCAACAGTAAAACTCACCACCCACACAACCAACCCCCCAAATAAAATACTATCTAAAAAAACCTAAGCTAACCATTGCCCTGAAAAGGGCATTTGGATGGGCATTGCCCTTAAAACGGCAGTTAGCGCTTTTGCGGCCCAAACCCTAACCTAAAAATAAAACCCACCCAATACACCCTTAAAAAAAATAACACTAACCCCCTAAAGATTAACAGTGCTGAAGACTGGACATCCATCCTCAAGGAAACGGCAGAAGTCTTCATCCAACCAGGCCGAAGTCCTCAACAAAGCCAGGAGAAGTCTTCATCCAAGCCGGGCGAAGTGGTCCTCCAGACGGGCAGAAGTCTTCATCCAGACGGCATCTTCTATCTTCACTTCAATCCTATTGGCTGATTGCATCAGCCAATAGGATTTTTTTCTGCCTTAATTCTGATTGGCTGATAGAATTCTATCAGCCAATCGGAATTTAAGGAACGCCATCTTGGATGATGTCACTTAAAGGAACCTTCATTTGTTAGGTAGTCGTCGGAGGAAGAGGATGCTCTGCGTCGGATGTCTTGAACATGGAGCCGCTCCGTGCCGGATGGATGAAGATAGAAGATGCCGTCTGGATGAAGACTTCTGCCCGTCTGGAGGACCACTTCGCCCGGCTTGGATGAAGACTTATCCCGGCTTCGTTGAGGACTTCGGCCCGGTTAGATGAAGACTTCTGCCGCTTCCTTGAGGATGGATTTCCGGTCTTGAGAACTGTAAGTCGATCTTCAGGGGCTTAGTGTTAGGTTTTTTTAAGGGTGTATTGGGTGGGTTTTATTTTTTAGATTAGGGTTTGGGCCGCAAAAGAGCTAACTGCCCTTTTAAGGGCAATGCCCATCCAAAAGCCCTTTTCAGGGCAATGGGAAGCTTAGGTTTTTAAGATAGTATTTTATTTGGGGAGTTGTTTGTGTTTGTGTGGGTGGTGGGTTTTACTGTTGGGGGGTTGTTTGTATTTTTATTTTTTTTACAGGTAAAAGAGCTGATTACTGTGGGGAAATGCCCCGCAAAAGGCCCTTTTAAGGGCTATTGATAGTTTAGTTTAGGCTAGGGGTTTTTTTTTTTATTTTGGGGGGGCTTTTTTTTTTGATAGGGCTATTAGATTAGGTGTAATTAGCTATATATCTTGTAATTTGTTTATAATTTTCTGTAATTTAGTGGGGGGGTGGTTGTACTTTAGCTAATTTAATTTATTTAATTGTTGTTAATTTAGTTAATTTATTTAATTATAGTGTAGTGTTAGGTGTTATTGTAACTTAGGTTAGGTTTTATTTTACAGGGACTTTTGTATTTATTTTAGCTAGGTAGTTATTAAATAGTTAATAACTATTTAATAACTATTCTACCTAGTTAAAATAAATACAAACTTGCCTGTAAAATAAAAATAAACCCTAAGATAGCTACAATGTAACTATTAGTTATATTGTAGCTAGCTTAGGGTTTATTTTACAGGTAATTATTTAGTTTTAAATAGGAATTATTTAGGTAATGATAATAATTTTTAGTTAGATTTATTTTAATTATATTTAAGTTAGGGGGTGTTAGGGTTAGGGTTAGACTTAGGTTTAGGGGTTAATACATTTAGTATAGTGGCGGCGACGTTGGGGCGGCAGATTAGGGGTTAATAAATATAGGTAGGTGGCGGCGATGTTAGGGACGGCAGATTAGGGGTTAATAATATTTAACTAATGTTTGCAAGGCAGGAGTGTGGCAGTTTAGGGGTTAATATGTTTATTATAGTGGCAGCGTCGTTGGGGCAGCAGATTAGGGGTTAATAAGTGTAGGTAGGTTGCAGCAACATTGGGGGCGACAGATTAGGGGTTAATAAATATAATGTAGGTGTCGGTAATGTTGGGGGCAGCAGATTAGGGGTTTATAAATATAATGTAGGTGGCGGCAGTGTCTGGAGCGGCAAATTAGGGGTTATTTTTATTTTATTTTAGTTTTTGCGATGCGGGAGGGCCTTGGTTTAGGGGTTAATAGGTAGTTTATGGGTGTTAGTGTACTTTCTAGCACTTTAGCTATGAGTTTTATGTTACGGCGTTGTACCATAAAACTCTTAACTACTGACTTTTAAATGTTTAAATGTTAGGAATCTCGACGGGGTAGGGTGTACCGCTCACTTTTTGGCCTCCCAGGACAGACTCGTAATACCGGCGCTATGGAAGTCCCATAGAAAAAATAGTTTACAAAGTTTACGTAAGTCGTTTTGCGGTAAGGCCAAAGAAGTGTGCAGTACACCTATACCTGCAAGACTCGTAATAGCAGCGGGCATAAAAAAAGCAGCATTAGGACCTCTTAACGCTGCTTTTTTACCTTAACGCACAACTCATAATCTAGCCGATAGCTTCTTAATCTATAATTTGCAGGCTTGTATGAGCAGCTAAGGACTTCAAGCTGCGTCCACAGATTGATAAATATCGCCCTTTGTTTGCAACATGTTTCTGCTATTCCAGTAAGATACTATTTTCATCCAGACTAAACAACTGTAGTTTAACATAAATTTGTCTAGTGACGTATACACATCAACCTGAGCTACTCCCAAATATGAGTGAAAAATACAAAAAATAATCTAAGCTTGTGAATTTGACCCTTCATTTAAAGGGACAGTCAACACCAGCATTTTTGCTGTTAAAAATAAAAATAATCCCTTTATTACCCATTCCCCAGTTTTGCATAACCAACCCTGTTATAGAAATACACTTTTTACCTCTGTGATTACCTTGTATCTAAGCTTCTGCAAACTGCCCCCTTATTTCAGTTCTTTTAACAGACTTGCATTTTAGCCAATCAGTGCTCACTCCAGGGTAACTTCATGTGCATGAGCTCAATGTTATCTATATGAAACAAATGAACTAATGCCCTCTAGTGGTCAAAATGCATTCAGATTAGAGGCAGTCTTCAAGGTCTAAGAAATTAGCATATGAACCTTCTAGGTTTAACTTTCAACTAAGATTACCAAGAGAACAAAGCAAAATTGGTGATAAAAGTAAATTAGAAAGCTGTTTAAAATTGCATTCCCTATTTAAATCATGAAAGTTTTTTTGGACTTGACTGTCCCTTTAAATTAAATTGACATAAACCAAAAATTCAAACATCCATGCAAAAGAGCAGCAAATAAACATATTTGTATTTAGCATCAAAAGGGTTAAAACGATACAGCTGTTTCTTTTGTGTTAAGACTGTGCTTGTCCCACATTCCCAAAAAAGGCCAAACAAATTATGTAACCTTTAAATGCTGCACATCAATAGCTGGTGTAGGAAGTTTGCAGCATTTTGGTTATAAAGTTTGTTTTTTGGCCTTTTCGTGGGACAAAACCGAATTGTTACCCAAAAGCAGGAATTGTTTAACGTCCCTTTAAGTTACGGTCACTTAAAGGGACAGTAAACCTTAAAAATAATGTTATATAATTCTGCACATAGTGCATAATTATATAACATTATATTAGCCAAATATTATTTAAACGTAATTTCCCCTATTCATTTTTAAAAGAAAGCGCTGTTTCACAGACCCGCTCTCTGCTCTCTGCTGAGCGGGTCTGTTATATTTCCTCAGCGCATCGGGCCAGCTGTATAGTCACAGCCTGGCCCGACCGCGCCATAAGACTAAGTGCAGCTCGCTCCTGAGGAAATATAACAGACCCGCTCAGCAGAGAGCAGGTCTGTGAAACAGTGCTTTCTTTTAAAAATGAATAGGGGAAATTATGTTTAAATAATATTTGGCTAATATAATGTTATATAATTATGCACTATGTGCAGAATTATATAACATTATTTTTAAGGTTTACTGTCCCTTTAAATAGATAATGAAACTACTAAGAAACCAAAAAATCACTAGGGACATATTGCTTGTTAGCTGATAAAGATGAGCCCACAATACTTTTAGTGAAGATGGGCAAGCCTCAACCAGTATGAAAGTAGCCAAACAAAAAAAACAAAAAACTATAAAACAAACATTATACATTTTTTTAACTATTTTAAAGGGATATGAAACCCAAGAATTTTATTTTGTGATTCAGACAGAGCATACAATTTTAAAAAAACTACTTTACTTATATTGTCAAATTTGCTTGGTGAAGAGATATCTAGGTAGGCACCTAGAGCACTACATGGTAGGAAATAGAGCAGCCATCTAGTGCTCTTGCAAATGGATAACTGTTGCATATAGTGCTCCAGAAATGGTCCGGCTCCTAAGCTTACATCCCTGCTTTTCCAACAAAAGATGCCAAGAGAACGAAGACAAATTGATAATAAAAGTACATTAGAAAGTCATTTAAAATGGCATGCTGTATCTGAATCCTGAAAGAAAAAGTGTCAGTGCCATATCCCATTAAAAAAAAAATAGTATAATAGCAATGAGTTAAGCCACTGAAAAGTCACACTAAAAGATGATTTTTCACAAAAAAAACAAAAAGAGCAAAAATAAAAAAATCTGTAAACGCAAAAGAAAAATGAAAAACATAGCCTCTATTAGCATAATAACAATTTCCAGCATATTAAAGGGACATATTAAAGGGTCAAAATTAATCTTTCATCATTCAGATAGAGAATGCAGTTTTATATGACTTTCCAACTTACTTTATTATCAAAACCGGCACAGTATTTTTAATATGCCAGCTTTCTGAGGGACCAGCTACTACTGAAAATGTCCAAGAGTTGACATTGTATATGTATTTGAGTCTATGATTGGCTGATGGCTGACACATGATACAGGGGCAAGACAATTTGAATACATTTTAAAATGTATCCAAAAAAAAAAAAAAAAAACTAATTATTTAAAATTCAGAGCAAGGGATAATGATCCACTACCTACAAATGCTTAAACTCTAACTTCAATACTTAGACAGCGATTTTTGTTCATACTTTGGAGATATGCATATTACAATGGAGTTATCCTCATCAACTTTAGAGGCAGCGCTACCTAAGCTTTTTGATGAACACTTTAAGAGCCTTGATAAGTGAGTCACAAATTGTTTTGGACCTACCACAGCCTCTACAGTTATCAATACAGATCTGACAACTCTTTTACCACCACAAAAGCCTGACTTAACTGACCAAAGAGAGAATCTGGATCACACACTAGTTGAGAGTGATTTGTGCGATTATCAAAAGGAGTCAGTTATTCTTCCACTCCCAGCAGATATATTGTTACTGATATGCAGCCCGACACACTCTGAACTGCCTAATTCATCCTCTAGTACTACTGCGGGACATTTCTCTACAGACCAACCTCTAAGGTGGATAATAACCGCTCTCTCTCCACTTCCAGCCATGGGGAATTTTGTGAGCCGCTACGGATCTCATGCTAGAGCCGGTATAGGTTAGAGGCTCAGAACAATAGTCAGACTCTTAGCATTAAATGTCTAGACATGCTAGATGAGTTGTACAGTGCAAATAACTACTGTTCCTGGAAATAATTTACTAAATTTTAGTGAGATCATTATTATTTTAACCCATTTGGCTGTTTGTATATGAGGATCTATGGATCTGAATCTTCCTTGAACAGCTTTGTAGTGGTACTTTATGGATGCCAAATAGTCATTATACCTCTTTAGCTCAAATATAATTTCAAAGTTTTACCTTATATGTAGAGCAAATGTGTATCTCTATTGATGATTAATATACTTTGCGAAATCTGGTCTCCAGTATATGAGTTTACTACATAGGGTATTAAAGGGACAGTAAAGTAAAAAACATTTTTTTCATGATTTAAACAGGGCGTTTAATTTTAAACAACTTTCCAATTTACTTTTATTACCAATTTTGTTTTGTTCTCTTGGTATTCTTAATTGAATGTGCTAATTTCTTAGACCTTGAAGAATGCCTCTAATCTGAAAGCATTTTGACAGTTTTTTCACCACTAGAGGGCGTTAGTTCATGTGTTTCATATAGATAACTGAGCTCAGGCACTTGAAGCTCCTAGGAGTCAGCACTGATTGGCTAAAAATGCAAGTCTGTCAAAAGAACTGAAATAGGGGGGCAGTCTGCAGAGGCTTAGATACAAAGTAATCACAGAGGTAAAAGTATATTATTATAACTGTGTTGGTTATGCAAAATTGGGGAATGGGTAATAAAGGGATTATCTACCTTTTTAAACAACAAAAATTCTGGTGTTTACTGTCCCTTTAACTAGTAAGTATATCCTCTAGAGGCAACTTTTACAGCTAAAGCTCTGCAGCCTAACACAATATATTTTTGTAGCAACTCCTTTGACTCAGCTAAATCTTCCTTGAACAGTTATTTAAATGTGCTTTATAACCCACCTTCTGACATCAAGCGGCTCTTGTCCGCTGTACTCTTTTATCCCTTTACCTACCCCAAATATATACAGCTTCACCAATAACACAGGTTACTAAACTATACAGAAGTAAACATTCAGTTCCCACATCTACCTAACCCCAAAGGCGAGAACTCCTCGAATCCCCCCCCCCACTCACCCAGCATCACACAGCTCATAGTTAGACACAACAAAACATGGAACATCTCCATTTCCTATCCCTTAATACACAAGGTCTGAACTCCCCAACGAAGCGCAGCTTACTTTTTAACTATCTTCAAAAACATAAAATAAGCATAGCCCTGCTCCAAGAAACTCATTGGACAACCACACCTCACACTCTCCGCACAACCAAGAAGTTCCCTGTAGTATTAGAAGCGTCATTCACCTCAAAATCTAGAGGAGTAGCCATTCTTATCAATAAAGATATAAAAGTAGAGCACTTACACACCGAAATCGATCCCCATGCCAGGTATATCATAGCTGTCTGCAGATTAAACGACCAATTAGTCACTATCGGAAACATATACGCCCCAAATGTTCGGCAAATACGCTTCCTCAATAAGGTATTACACACATTAACAGAGATGAAACAGGGAGCTCTAATTTTAGGGGGTGACTTTAACCTTATGTGGGACCATAACACAGATAGAATGGGCCCCAAGATTTCTGCAGTAGACAGGTCTATACATCCTTTATCTGGAGCATTCAGATCACTAATTTGCCAATATGACATTTATGATGTGTGGAGATCTCTCAATCCTCAAGGTAGAGATTTCACCTTTTTCTCTCCCCCACACAGATCTCACTCCAGAATAGACTACTTCTTCGTCCCTGCTAAGTTATTGGATAAAATATCGCATTTTAAGATTGTACAAATCTCTTGGTCAGATCATGATGCCTTACACATGTCTTTTAGAGGCCACTTAACATATAGGCCTAGTCCCCAGTGGCGACTTGGAGACTACATACTGACAGACCCGCCCACCAAGATAATCATACAAGAGAAAATCACTAGTTTTCTAGAGATAAATGATAATCAACAGATCACTAACGAGATTTTGTGGGCTACTCTCAAAGCGGTACTTAGAGGGCACCTAATAGACATAGAGACTGATTCCCGTAAAAAGAGAGGCAAAGCCCTTTCTTCACTAGTTGCCCAAGCCAGACTATTGAGACAACAACTCACTGAGACGTACTCCATTACGGTGAATGACCAACTCCGCGAGATAAATAAACAAATCCAAGAAGTAGAACTACGGAAGACACACGATACATTGGAGAATTTTAAAAAAATTGTATTATCACTTTAGTAATAAGGCCTCATCCCTGTTAGCTAAAAAATTACGACACCACACAGCACAGTCGAGGGTACTGACTATCAGAAACAAAGACGGACAACCAATCTGCGCCCCAAGAGATATAGGTCAAGTTTTTAAGGACCAAGCACTATATAATATAGAATCAGAACTTGACTCCCCACCTCCCTCTTTGTCAGAAATTTCTGATTATCTTACAAGCCTTCATCTACCTGTGCTCGACACAGCACTTATCTTAACAGCCCAAATAACAAACAAAGAAGTAATCAACATAATCAGTTCACTCAAATTAGGGAAATCCCCCGGCCCAGACGGATACACGGCATGGTTTTACAAAATATACCAGGTCATCTTAGCCCCTATACTATGTAGAGTATTCCAGGAGATTATGGAAAAGGGCGCTTTTAGTACAGAATTCCTTGAGGCAACAGTAGTTACCATCCCCAAACCGGGAAAAGACCCAGAATTATGCAGCAGTTACAGACCCATCTCTCTCCTTAACATTGATATAAAATTGTATGCCAAATTATTAGCTAATAGAATGTCAAAAGTAATTAACTCACTCATACACTCCGATGAAGTGGGATTCATTCCAAATAGGGAAGGCCCAGATGCCACTAGGCGCATATTAGATCTCCTTAGTATAGCATCCAGGGGCAGGGACCAATTCTTGGCCTTGTCTCTGGATGCAGAGAAAGCCTTTGATAGGGTGAGATGGGTTTATTTATGGGAGGCCATGATGATTTTTAACTTCCCTGCACCTTTTATTAAAGCTGTGCAAGCATTATACTCCCACCCCACAGCACAAATCAAAGGTACGGGCTTCCAATCAGATACTTTTTCCATTTCTAACGGAACGAGACAGGGCTGTCCCCTTTCACCCCTTCTCTTCGCGATAGCTATAGAACCCTTAGCGCAGGCAATTTGCACAGACCCTAAGGTTGAGGGGTTGACATATGGAAACCACACGCATAAGATTTCGCTTTACGCGGATGATATAACTCTATTTCTAACCTCCCCAGCGAACTCCCTAGAAAAGATATTCAGTATCATTGATACATTCAGCTCTATCAGTTACTACAAACTAAACATAGACAAAACGGAGGACCTATACATAAATATACCTACCCAGACGCTCAAAAGCTTACAAACGTCATACAGATTCCAGTGGAAATCTGATTTCATCAAAGTTCTAGGTGTGTGCGTAGCCCCAGACCCCGCAACCACCATATCAAAAAACTTCACTGACAGGCTTGCAGAATTCCATAAACTCCTGAATACGTGGGAATTTAGAGAAATATCCTGGACCGGAAGGATGACAGCTATTAAAATGTCCTTTCTCCCAAAGATAACCTATTTATATAGATGCATCCCATACAACATCCCGAGACCCACTTTGAATAAACTACAAGGTATGATCACTACCTACATATGGAGAGATAAACGCCCCAGGACAGCAAGACACACTCTAGAAAGGCCTCACACACAAGGAGGATTAGCTCTTCCAAACCTACTAACATACTTTAATGCCGCCAGACTCTCTCACTTACTTGACTGGAACAATGACAAGTCTTACTCGTTAGGCTGGTATTCAGCTGAATCCTCGATGCTCCCCCCCCAACCTAATGCTATCTGATCTTTTATGGATACCCATACACCATAGACACAAATTGGGCCAACTGAATCCCATAATACATGATGCACTGAAGTTCTGGGATTCTATCCGGCATGAGCCAAACATTTCCCCACACCCTTCCCCCGCCCTAACCATAAAGGCAGTTCTGTTTTCACTACTGGAAGCACACATAGATCTATGGCAGGACTTACGCATCCAGACCATCACTGATTTCTATGAGACAGAGGTTTGGATCCCTCACTCTCAACTATGTATCAAATTTAATATGCCCCTGAAACTCCAGTTTCAGACCTTCCGTATGAGCTCTTGGCTACGCTCATGGGGATACCCGAGGAAAGCCCTCAGAACTCCCTCGCCATGGGAATTAATATGGAATAAAGCACACTCTATTAAACACTCTCTGTCCCTACACTACAACCTCCTGTCTACTTCTAAACCATTCCACAAAATTTCTCAACACAGTGCTTGGGAGAAAGAGATTGGATTCATAGTTGATCTGAGTGTATGGAACAGCAGGATCCAGCTAACTAGAAAACTTATCCACTGTGCTACTCTTTGGGAGCTCTATTATAAACTCACTGTCAGGTGGCACCTTGTCCCTGTTTCTCTGCATACAGCCTATACTTCCCAAACCCCTCTCTGCTGGAGGCAATGTGGACAAACAGGCACACACATTCACATTTGGTGGTCTTGCCCAAAAATTCAACCTCTCTGGAGGAAAATATATAACACTCTAGGTGACCTCCACATCATTTCCCCCTACTTGCCGGAGATTGCCCTCCTACACATGCCAATACCTACTTTAAATAGCCACAATGACGCACTTGCGATCTATCTTTTTATGGCTACTAAGTTGGCCATAGCCAGAGCATGGAGAAATAAAACCTCACCAACGTTCGCACAAGTATTATCCATAATTAAACATATCAGACTAATGGAACAATACTCCTTCAGGGTACTTGATAAGGTTGATCAATACCTCCAGATCTGGCATCCATGGCTCAGTCTTTTTCCAGACTAAACTACACCGAACTAAAACACTAACGTAACCCAATTACCTGGGAACCCCACTGCCTCTCCCCTCCCTCTTCTTTCTTCCTCTCTTTACCTCTGGACAAATTCAAACATACAAACCCATATATAGTTATGATTATCCAACTGTGTATTGATATCCAGGCCTAGACCAACGTTACTGTTTATATCTCTGAATATTTGTTCATCTCTGCATAAACCTGTTGATGCTAAACCACTTGAGAGCTGTATATCATATTGTATGCATTCCTTTTAGTTATCACTTCCTCTAAATTTGTAAAATAGAGACATAGTACTTATAAGCAAGTAACATTACTTTATTGTAGCCAATGAACACTTAAGTCCACTCGAGCACATACCTACTACTAACATTCTTATGTGTTCGCAATGATATGAAAGTATACAATTGTAATGACTTGCACTTGTTTATCTGTTGTTTATTTCTTATTTTGTTTGTCTCAATAAAAACTTATATGTAAAAAAAAAAAAATGTGCTTTATAGATGTCAAGTAGTCACCATCCTAGTTTTACCTTTACAAAATGTAGTACATTTGCTTTTTTCTGCAAAGTAGTATGGACCCTGTGATATATTTGGCTTAGTCTAAAAAAATTTTAGTGAGAGACATGTTATCTAACAAAATCTGTCTACCAATATATAAGCTTACTATGAAGGGGATTGGTTAAATAAGTGTTTCCTTTAAAAGAAATCTCTACAGCTAAAACGCTATAGTCCCGCATAAAATATGTTTTGTAGTATTCTAGTTTATTTTGTGGGCTATCAGACCAATAATTGTTATTTTCACTATCAGGCACTTGATATTGACTAGTTACCAAACGTGTAAGCCACAGGTTTTTCTTTTACAAGCCCTATAATTTAGTTTATTAATATATTATTTAAGATCCTTATTCTCTCAACAGAATGTCATCAAGCTTAATTCCTATTCCAGTTGTGATAGTCAGGGAAAAAAATGTTTGTTTAATTGTGTATTGGCTTTACTTTAGAGGTTAAATCTGGGATGAGTGTGTATTGTATGTAATGCTATAAACCCTATCGGCTAGATTTAGAGTTTTGTCGGTAACGACCCGCGTAGCTAACGCAGGCTTTTTTCTGGCCGCACCTTTAAAAAAAACTCTGGTATTGAGAGTCCACAGAATGGCTGCGTTAGGCTCCAAAAAAGGAGCGTAGAGCATATTTAACGCCACTGTAACTCTCGATACCAGAGTTGCTTACAGAAGCGGCCAGCTTCAAAAACGTGCTCGTGCACGATTCCCCCATAGAAAACAATGGGCCTGTTTGAGCTGAAAAAAAACCTAACACCTGCAAAAAAGCCGCGTTCAGCTCCTAACGCAGCCCCATTGTTTGCTATGGGGAAACACTTCCTACGTCTGCACCTAACACTCTAACATGTACCCCAAGTCTAAACACCCCTAACCTTACACTAATTAACCCCTAATCTGCCGCCCCCGCTATCGCTGACCCCTGCATATTATTATTAACCCCTAATCTGCCGCTCCGTAAACCGCCGCTACTTACATTATCCCTATGTACCCCTAATCTGCTGCCCTAACATCGCCGACCCCTATATTATATTTATTAACCCCTAATCTGCCCCCCACAACATCGCCTCCACCTGCCTACACTTATTAACCCCTAATCTGCCGAGCGGACCGCACCGCTATTATAATAAAGTTATTAACCCCTAATCCGCCTCACTAACCCTATAATAAATAGTATTAACCCATAATCTGCCCTCCCTAACATCGCCGACACCTAACTTCAAACATTAACCCCTAATCTGCCGACTGGAGCTCACCGCTATTCTAATAAATGTATTAACCCCTAAAGCTAAGTCTAACCCTAACACTAACACCCCCCTAAGTTAAATATAATTTAAATCTAACGAAATTAATTAACTCTTATTAAATAAATTATTCCTATTTAAAGCTAAATACTTACCTGTAAAATAAATCCTAATATAGCTACAATATAAATTATAATTATAGCTATTTTAGGATTTATATTTATTTTACAGGTAACTTTGTATTTATTTTAACCAGGTACACTAGCTATTAAATAGTTAAGAACTATTTAATAGCTAAAATAGTTAAAATAATTACAAAATTACCTGTAAAATAAATCCTAACCTAAGTTACAATTAAACCTAACACTACACTATCAATAAATTAATTAAATAAAAACAGAATTTATGTTTACCTGATAAATTACTTTCTCCAACGGTGTGTCCGGTCCACGGCGTCATCCTTACTTGTGGGATATTCTCTTCCCCAACAGGAAATGGCAAAGAGCCCAGCAAAGCTGGTCACATGATCCCTCCTAGGCTCCGCCTACCCCAGTCATTCGACCGACGTAAAGGAGGAATATTTGCATAGGAGAAACCATATGATACCGTGGTGACTGTAGTTAAAGAAAATAAATTATCAGACCTGATTAAAAAACCAGGGCGGGCCGTGGACCGGACACACCGTTGGAGAAAGTAATTTATCAGGTAAACATAAATTCTGTTTTCTCCAACATAGGTGTGTCCGGTCCACGGCGTCATCCTTACTTGTGGGAACCAATACCAAAGCTTTAGGACACGGATGAAGGGAGGGAGCAAATCAGGTCACCTAAATGGAAGGCACCACGGCTTGCAAAACCTTTCTCCCAAAAATAGCCTCAGAAGAAGCAAAAGTATCAAACTTGTAAAATTTGGTAAAAGTGTGCAGTGAAGACCAAGTCGCTGCCCGACATATCTGATCAACAGAAGCCTCGTTCTTGAAGGCCCATGTGGAAGCCACAGCCCTAGTGGAATGAGCTGTGATTCTTTCAGGAGGCTGCCGTCCGGCAGTCTCATAAGCCAATCTGATGATGCTTTTAATCCAAAAAGAGAGAGAGGTAGAAGTTGCTTTTTGACCTCTCCTTTTACCAGAATAAACAACAAACAAGGAAGATGTTTGTCTAAAATCCTTTGTAGCATCTAAATAGAATTTTAGAGCGTGAACAACATCCAAATTGTGCAACAAACGTTCCTTCTTTGAAACTGGATTCGGACACAAAGAAGGCACGACTATCTCCTGGTTAATGTTTTTGTTAGAAACAACTTTCGGAAGAAAACCAGGTTTAGTACGTAAAACCACCTTATCTGCATGGAACACCAGATAAGGAGGAGAACACTGCAGAGCAGATAATTCTGAAACTCTTCTAGCAGAAGAAATTGCAACCAAAAACAAAACTTTCCAAGATAATAACTTAATATCAACGGAATGTAAGGGTTCAAACGGAACCCCCTGAAGAACTGAAAGAACTAAGTTGAGACTCCAAGGAGGAGTCAAAGGTTTGTAAACAGGCTTGATTCTAACCAGAGCCTGAACAAAGGCTTGAACATCTGGCACAGCTGCCAGCTTTTTGTGAAGTAACACAGACAAGGCAGAAATCTGTCCCTTCAAGGAACTTGCAGATAATCCTTTCTCCGATCCTTCTTGAAGAAAGGATAGAATCTTAGGAATTTTTACCTTGTCCCAAGGGAATCCTTTAGATTCACACCAACAGATATATTTTTTCCATATTTTGTGGTAAATTTTTCTAGTTACAGGCTTTCTGGCCTGAACAAGAGTATCAATAACAGAATCTGAGAACCCTCGCTTTGATAAGATCAAGCGTTCAATCTCCAAGCAGTCAGTTGGAGTGAGACCAGATTCGGATGTTCGAACGGACCTTGAACAAGAAGGTCTCGTCTCAAAGGTAGCTTCCATGGTGGAGCCGATGACATATTCACCAGATCTGCATACCAAGTCCTGCGTGGCCACGCAGGAGCTATCAAGATCACCGATGCCCTCTCCTGATTGATCCTGGCTACCAGCCTGGGGATGAGAGGAAACGGCGGGAATACATAAGCTAGTTTGAAGGTCCAAGGTGCTACTAGTGCATCTACTAGAGTCGCCTTGGGATCCCTGGATCTGGACCCGTAGCAAGGAACCTTGAAGTTCTGACGAGAGGCCATCAGATCCATGTCTGGAATGCCCCACAGTTGAGTAATTTGGGCAAAGATTTCCGGATGGAGTTCCCACTCCCCCGGATGTAATGTCTGACGACTCAGAAAATCCGCTTCCCAATTTTCCACTCCTGGGATGTGGATTGCAGACAGGTAGCAGGAGTGAGTCTCCGCCCATTGAATGATTTTGGTCACTTCTTCCATCGCCAGGGAACTCCTTGTTCCCCCCTGATGGTTGATGTACGCAACAGTCGTCATGTTGTCTGATTGAAACCGTATGAACTTGGCCTTTGCTAGCTGAGGCCAAGCCTTGAGAGCATTGAGTATCGCTCTCAGTTCCAGAATATTTATCGGTAGAAGAGATTCTTCCCGAGACCAAAGACCCTGAGCTTTCAGGGGTCCCCAGACCGCGCCCCAGCCCATCAGACTGGCGTCGGTCGTGACAATGACCCACTCTGGCCTGCGGAAGTTCATCCCTTGTGACAGGTTGTCCAGGGACAGCCACCAACGGAGTGAATCTCTGGTCCTCTGATTTACTTGTATCGTCGGAGACAAGTCTGTATAGTCCCCATTCCACTGACTGAGCATGCACAGTTGTAATGGTCTTAGATGAATGCGCGCAAAAGGAACTATGTCCATTGCCGCTACCATCAAACCTATTACTTCCATGCACTGCGCTATGGAAGGAAGAGGAACGGAATGAAGTATTTGACAAGAGTTTAGAAGTTTTGTTTTTCTGGCCTCTGTCAGAAAAATCCTCATTTCTAAGGAGTCTATTATTGTTCCCAAGAAGGGAACCCTTGTTGACGGAGATAGAGAACTCTTTTTCTACGTTCACTTTCCATCCGTGAGATCTGAGAAAGGCCAGGACTATGTCCGTGTGAGCCTTTGCTTGAGGAAGGGACGACGCTTGAATCAGAATGTCGTCCAAGTAAGGTACTACTGCAATGCCCCTTGGTCTTAGCACCGCTAGAAGGGACCCTAGTACCTTTGTGAAAATCCTTGGAGCAGTGGCTAATCCGAAAGGAAGTGCCACGAACTGGTAATGCTTGTCCAGGAATGCGAACCTTAGGAACCGATGATGTTCCTTGTGAATAGGAATATGTAGATACGCATCCTTTAAATCCACCGTGGTCATGAATTGACCTTCCTGGATGGAAGGAAGAATTGTTCGAATGGTTTCCATTTTGAACGATGGAACCTTGAGAAACTTGTTTAGGATCTTGAGATCTAAGATTGGTCTGAACGTTCCCTCTTTTTTGGGAACTACGAACAGATTGGAGTAGAACCCCATCCCTTGTTCCCCTAATGGAACAGGATGAATCACTCCCATTTTTAACAGGTCTTCTACACAATGTAAGAATGCCTGTTTTTTTATGTGGTCTGAAGACAATTGAGACCTGTGGAACCTCCCCCTTGGGGGAAGCCCCTTGAATTCCAGAAGATAACCTTGGGAGACTATTTCTAGTGCCCAAGGATCCAGAACATCTCTTGCCCAAGCCTGAGCGAAGAGAGAGAGTCTGCCCCCCACCAGATCCGGTCCCGGATCGGGGGCCAACATTTCATGCTGTCTTGGTAGCAGTGGCAGGTTTCTTGGCCTGCTTTCCCTTGTTCCAGCCTTGCATTGGTCTCCAGGCTGGCTTGGCTTGAGAAGTATTACCCTCTTGCTTAGAGGACGTAGCACTTGGGGCTGGTCCGTTTCTACGAAAGGGACGAAAATTAGGTTTATTTTTGGCCTTGAAAGACCTATCCTGAGGAAGGGCGTGGCCCTTACCCCCAGTGATATCAGAGATAATCTCTTTCAAGTCAGGGCCAAACAGCGTTTTCCCCTTGAAAGGAATGTTAAGCAATTTGTTCTTGGAAGACGCATCCGCTGACCAAGATTTCAACCAAAGCGCTCTGCGCGCCACAATAGCAAACCCAGAATTTTTCGCCGCTAACCTAGTCAATTGCAAAGTGGCGTCTAGGGTGAAAGAATTAGCCAATTTGAGAGCACGGATTCTGTCCATAATCTCCTCATAAGGAGGAGAATCACTAGTGATCGCCTTTTCTAGCTCATCGAACCAGAAACACGCGGCTGTAGTGACAGGGACAATGCATGAAATTGGTTGTAGAAGGTAACCTTGCTGAACAAACATCTTTTTAAGCAAACCTTCTAATTTTTTATCCATAGGATCTTTGAAAGCACAACTATCTTCTATGGGTATAGTGGTGCGTTTGTTTAAAGTAGAAACCGCCCCCTCGACCTTGGGGACTGTCTGCCATAAGTCCTTTCTGGGGTCGACCATAGGAAACAATTTTTTAAATATGGGGGGAGGGACGAAAGGTATACCGGGCCTTTCCCATTCTTTATTTACAATGTCCGCCACCCGCTTGGGTATAGGAAAAGCTTCTGGGGGCCCCGGGATCTCTAGGAACTTGTCCATTTTACATAGTTTCTCTGGGATGATCAAATTCTCACAATCATCCAGAGTGGATAACACCTCCTTAAGCAGAGCGCGGAGATGTTCCAACTTAAATTTAAATGTAATCACATCAGGTTCAGCTTGTTGAGAAATTTTCCCTGAATCTGAAATTTCTCCCTCAGACAAAACCTCCCTGGCCCCCTCAGACTGGTGTAGGGGCCCTTCAGAAACAATATCATCAGCGTCCTCATGCTCTTCACTATTATCTAAAACAGAGCAGTCGCGCTTACGCTGATAAGTGGGCATTTTGGCTAAAATGTTTTTGATAGAATTATCCATTACAGCCGTTAATTGTTGCATAGTAAGGAGTATTGGCGCGCTAGATGTACTAGGGGCCTCCTGAGTGGGCAAGACTGGTGTAGACGAAGGAGGGGATGATGCAGTACCATGCTTACTCCCCTCACTTGAGGAATCATCTTGGGCATCATTTTCTCTAAATTTTGTGTCACATAAATCACATCTATTTAAATGAGAAGGAACCTTGGCTTCCCCACATTCAGAACACAGTCTATCTGGTAGTTCAGACATGTTAAACAGGCATAAACTTGATAACAAAGTACAAAAAACGTTTTAAAATAAAACCGTTACTGTCACTTTAAATTTTAAACTGAACACACTTTATTACTGCAATTGCGAAAAAGTATGAAGGAATTGTTCAAAATTCACCAAAATTTCACCACAGTGTCTTAAAGCCTTAAAAGTATTGCACACCAAATTTGGAAGCTTTAACCCTTAAAATAACGGAACCGGAGCCGTTTTTATCTTTAACCCCTTTACAGTCCCTGGTATCTGCTTTGCTGAGACCCAACCAAGCCCAAAGGGGAATACGATACCAAATGACGCCTTCAGAAAGTCTTTTCTATGTATCAGAGCTCCTCACACATGCGACTGCATGTCATGCTTCTCAAAAACAAGTGCGCAATACCGGCGCGAAAATGAGACTCTGCCTATGATTAGGGAAAGCCCCTAGAGAATAAGGTGTCCAAAACAGTGCCTGCCGATATTATTTTACAAAATACCCAGATTAAAATGATTCCTCAAGGCTAAATATGTTTATATATGAATCGATTTAGCCCAGAAAATGTCTACAGTCTTAAAAAGCCCTTGTGAAGCCCTTATTTATTGTCTGTAATAAAAATGGCTTACCGGATCCCATAGGGAAAATGACAGCTTCCAGCATTACATCGTCTTGTTAGAATGTGTCATACCTCAAGCAGTAAAATTCTGCTCACTGTTCCCTCAACTGAAGTTAATTCCTCTCAACAGTCCTGTGTGGAACAGCCATCGATTTTAGTAACGGTTGCTAAAATCATTTTCCTCTTACAAACAGAAATCTTCATCTCTTTTCTGTTTCAGAGTAAATAGTACATACCAGCACTATTTTAAAATAACAAACTCTTGATTGAATAATAAAAACTACAGTTAAACACTAAAAAACTCTAAGCCATCTCCGTGGAGATGTTGCCTGTACAACGGCAAAGAGAATGACTGGGGTAGGCGGAGCCTAGGAGGGATCATGTGACCAGCTTTGCTGGGCTCTTTGCCATTTCCTGTTGGGGAAGAGAATATCCCACAAGTAAGGATGACGCCGTGGACCGGACACACCTATGTTGGAGAAATACCTACAATTATCTACAATTAAACCTAACACTACACTATCAATAAATTAATTAAATACAATATCTACAAATAAATACAATGAAATAAACTAACTAAAGTACAAAAAATAAAAAAGAACTAAGTTACAAAAAATAAAATTTATATTACAAACATCAGAAAAACAAAATTTATGCTTACCTGATAAATTCCTTTCTCCTGTAGTGTGGTCAGTCCACGGGTCATCATTACTTCTGGGATATTAACTCCTCCCCAACAGGAAGTGCAAGAGGATTCACCCAGCAGAGCTGCTATATAGCTCCTCCCCTCTACGTCACACCCAGTCATTCGACCAAGAACCAACGAGAAAGGAGAAGCCAAAGGGTGCAGTGGTGACTGGAGTATAATTTAAAAATTTTTATAGACCTGCCATAAAAAACAGGGCGGGCCGTGGACTGACTACACTACAGGAGAAAGGAATTTATCAGGTAAGCATAAATTTTGTTTTCTCCTGTTAAGTGTGGTCAGTCCACGGGTCATCATTACTTCTGGGATACCAATACCAAAGCTAAAGTACACGGATAACGGGAGGGACAGGCAGGCTCTTTATACGGAAGGAACCACTGCCTGAAGAACCTTTCTCCCAAAAACAGCCTCCGAAGAAGCAAAAGTGTCAAATTTGTAAAATTTGGAAAAAGTATGAAGAGAAGACCAAGTTGCAGCCTTGCAAATCTGTTCAACAGAAGCCTCATTCTTAAAGGCCCAAGTGGAAGCCACAGCTCTAGTAGAATGAGCTGTAATTCTTTCAGGAGGCTGCTGTCCAGCAGTCTCATAGGCTAAACGTATTATGCTACGAAGCCAAAAAGAGAGAGAGGTAGCCGAAGCTTTTTGACCTCTCCTCTGACCAGAATAAACGACAAACAGGGAAGACGTTTGTCGAAAATCCTTAGTTGCCTGTAGATAAAATTTCAGGGCACGGACTACATCTAGATTGTGTAGCAGACGTTCCTTCTTCGAAGAAGGATTAGGACACAAAGATGGAACCACAATCTCTTGATTGATATTCCTGTTAGTGACCACCTTAGGTAGGAACCCAGGTTTAGTACGCAGAACTACCTTGTCTGAATGAAAAATCAGATAAGGAGAATCACAATGTAAGGCAGATAACTCAGAGACTCTTCGAGCCGAGGAAATTGCCATTAAAAACAGAACTTTCCAAGATAACAGCTTGATATCAATGGAATGAAGGGGTTCAAACGGAACACCCTGTAAAACATTAAGAACTAAGTTCAAACTCCATGGTGGAGCAACAGTTTTAAACACAGGCTTGATCCTAGCTAAAGCCTGACAAAAAGCTTGAACGTCCGGAACTTCTGACAGACGTTTGTGTAAAAGAATGGACAGAGCTGAAATCTGTCCCTTTAAGGAACTAGCGGATAAACCCTTTTCTAAACCTTCTTGTAGAAAAGACAATATCCTCGGAATCCTAACCTTACTCCATGAGTAACTCTTGGATTCGCACCAATATAAGTATTTGCGCCATATCTTATGGTAAATCTTTCTGGTAACAGGTTTCCTAGCCTGTATTAAGGTATCAATAACTGACTCAGAAAAACCACGTTTTGATAAAATCAAGCGTTCAATTTCCAAACAGTCAGCTTCAGAGAAATTAGATTTTGATGTTTGAAGGGACCCTGGATCAGAAGGTCCTGTTTCAGAGGTAGAGACCAAGGTGGACAGGATGACATGTCCACTAGATCTGCATACCAAGTCCTGCGTGGCCATGCAGGCGCTATTAGAATCACTGATGCTCTCTCCTGTTTGATTCTGGCAATCAATCGAGGAAGCATCGGGAAGGGTGGAAACACATAAGCCATCCCGAAGGTCCAAGGTGCTGTCAAAGCATCTATCAGAACCGCTCCCGGATCCCTGGATCTGGACCCGTAACGAGGAAGCTTGGCGTTCTGTCGAGACGCCATGAGATCTATCTCTGGTTTGCCCCAACGTCGAAGTATTTGGGCAAAGACCTCCGGATGAAGTTCCCACTCCCCCGGATGAAAAGTCTGACGACTTAGGAAATCCGCCTCCCAGTTCTCCACTCCCGGGATGTGGATTGCTGACAGGTGGCAAGAGTGAGACTCTGCCCAGCGAATTATCTTTGATACTTCCATCATTGCTAGGGAGCTTCTTGTCCCTCCCTGATGGTTGATGTAAGCTACAGTCGTGATGTTGTCCGACTGAAACCTGATGAACCCCCGAGTTGTTAACTGGGGCCAAGCCAGAAGGGCATTGAGAACTGCTCTCAATTCCAGAATGTTTATTGGTAGGAGACTTCCCTCCTGATTCCATTGTCCCTGAGCCTTCAGAGAATTCCAGACAGCGCCCCAACCTAGTAGGCTGACGTCTGTTGTTACAATTGTCCAGTCCGGCCTGCTGAATGGCATCCCCCTGGACAGATGTGGCCGAGAAAGCCACCATAGAAGAGAATTTCTGGTCTCTTGATCCAGATTCAGAGTAGGGGACAAGTCTGAGTAATCCCCATTCCACTGACTTAGCATGCACAATTGCAGCGGTCTGAGATGTAGGCGTGCAAAGGGTACTATGTCCATTGCCGCTACCATTAAGCCGATCACCTCCATGCATTGAGCTACTGACGGGAGTTGAATGGAATGAAGGACACAGCATGCATTTTGAAGCTTTGTTAACCTGTCTTCTGTCAGGTAAATCTTCATTTCTACAGAATCTATAAGAGTCCCCAAGAAGGGAACTCTTGTGAGTGGAAAGAGAGAACTCTTCTTTTCGTTCACCTTCCATCCATGCGACCTTAGAAATGCCAGTACTAACTCTGTATGAGACTTGGCAGTTTGAAAGCTTGAAGCTTGTATCAGAATGTCGTCTAGGTACGGAGCTACCAAAATTCCTCGCGGTCTTAGTACCGCCAGAAGAGCACCCAGAACCTTCGTGAAGATTCTTGGAGCCGTAGCCAATCCGAATGGAAGAGCTACAAACTAGTAATGCCTGTCTAGGAAGGCAAACCTTAGATACCGGTAATGATCTTTGTGAATCGGTATGTGAAGGTAAGCATCCTTTAAATCCACTGTGGTCATGTACTGACCCTTTTGGATCATGGGTAAGATTGTCCGAATAGTTTCCATTTTGAACGATGGAACTCTTAGGAATTTGTTTAGGATTTTTAAATCCAGGATTGGCCTGAAAGTTCCCTCTTTTTTGGGAACCTCAAACAGATTTGAGTAAAACCCTTGTCCTTGTTCCGACCGCGGAACCGGATGGATCACTCCCATTAGTAAAAGATCTTGTACACAGCGTAGAAACGCCTCTTTCTTTATTTGGTTTGTTGACAACCTTGACAGATGAAATCTCCCTTTTGGGGGAGAGTATTTGAAGTCCAGAAGGTATCCCTGAGATATGATCTCTAACGCCCAGGGATCCTGGACATCTCTTGCCCAAGCCTGGGCGAAGAGAGAAAGTCTGCCCCCCACTAGATCCGTTCCCGGATCGGGGGCCCTCAATTCATGCTGTCTTGGGGGCAGCAGCAGGTTTCCTGGCCTGCTTGCCCTTGTTCCAGGACTGGTTAGGTCTCCAGCCTTGTCTGTAGCGAGCAACAGCTCCTTCCTGTTTTGGTGCAGAGGAAGTTGATGCTGCTCCTGCTTTGAAATTCCGAAAGGAACAAAAATTAGACTGTCTAGCCTTAGGTTTGGCTTTGTCTTGAGGCAGGGCATGGCCCTTACCTACAGGTAATGTCAGCGATAATTTCTTTCAACCCGGGCCCGAATAAGGTCTGCCCTTTGAAAGGTATGTTAAGTAATTTAGATTTAGAAGTAACGTCAGCTGACCAGGATTTTAGCCACAGTGCTCTGCGTGCCTGAATGGCGAATCCGGAATTCTTGGCCGTAAGTTTAGTTAAATGTACTACGGCATCCGAAATAAATGAATTAGCTAGCTTAAGTGTCTTAAGCTTGTTTGAAATTTCATCTATAGTTATTGAGTCAAGAGTCTCTTCCAGGGACTCGGACCAAAAAGCGGCCGCGGCCGTGACAGATGCAATACATGCAAGGGGTTGCAATATAAAACCTTGTTGAACAAACATTTTCTTAAGGTAACCCTCTAATTTTTTATCCATTGGATCTGAAAAGGCACAGCTATCCTCCACCGGGATAGTGGTACGCTTAGCCAGAGTAGAAACCGCTCCCTCCACCTTAGGGACCGTCTGCCATAAGTCCCGTGTGGTGGCGTCTATTGGAAACATTTTTCTAAACACAGGAGGGGGGGGAAAGGGTACACCGGGCCTATCCCACTCCTTAGCAATTATCTCTGTAAGCCTCTTAGGTATAGGAAATACGTCAGTACTCGCCGGTACCGCATAGTATCTATCCAGCCTACATAATTTCTCTGGGATTGCAACGGTGTTACAATCATTTAGAGCTGCTAAAACCTCCCCTAACAGTACACGGAGGTTTTCGAGTTTAAACTTAAAATTAGAAATGTCTGAATCCATTCTATTGGGATCAGAACCGTCACCTGCTGATTGAAGCTCTCCGTCCTCATGTTCAGCATACTGTGATGCAGTAACAGACATGGCCCTATTATCAACAGCGCACTCTGTTCTCACCCCAGAGTGATCACGCTTACCTCTTAGTTCTGGTAATTTAGCCAAAACTTCAGTCATAACATTAGCCATATCCTGTAATGTGATTTGTAATGGCCGCCATGATGTACTCGGCGCTACAATATCACGCACCTCCCGAGCGGGAGATGCAGGTACTGACACGTGAGGCGAGTTAGTCGGCATAACTCTCCCCTCGTTGTTTGGTGAAATATGTTCAATTTGTACAGATTGACTTTTATTTAAAGTAGCATCAATGCAATTAGTACATAAATTTCTATTGGGCTCCACTTTGGCTTTAGCACATATAGCACAGAGATATTCCTCTGAGTCAGACATGTTTAACACACTAGCAATTAAACTAGCAACTTGGAAATACTTTTCAAAGTAATTTACAATAATATGAAAACGTACTGTGCCTTTAAGAAGCACAGAAAAGGTTATGACAGTTGAGAACAAACTATAACATCAATCTTTTACGGTAAATACACAATTTTAGCAAAGGATTGCCCCCATTAGCAATGGATAACTAACCCTGATAGCAGAAAAAAAGTACAGAAATAAACATTTTTTATCACAGTCAGCTACAACCTCACAGCTCTGCTGTGAGTGATTACCTCCCTCAAAATAAGTTTTGAAGACCCCTGAGCTCTGTAGAGACGAACCGGATCATGCAGGGAAGACAAGAGACTTCTGACTGAATTTTTTGATGCGTAGCAAAAGCGCCAAAATAAGCCCCTCCCCCTCACACACAACAGTGAGGGAGATCAGTAAACTGTCTTAAATTAAATAAAACGACTGCCAAGTGGAAAAAAACAGTGCCCAAAACATTTTTTCACCCAGTACCTCAGAAAATTAAACGATTTAACATGCCAGCAAAAACGTTTAACATCAAATAAATGAAATGACATTAGAAAGCCTGTTGCTAGTCACTGCAAATTAGGCTAAAGTCTTATGCATACAGTATTATCCCAGTGAAGTGCCATTCCCCAGAATACTGAAGTGTAAAATATACATACATGACAGCCTGATACCAGATGCTACTACTGCATTTAAGGCTGTTAGATTACATTAAATCGGTATGGCAGAATTTTCTCAGTCAAATTCCATTGTCAGAAAATAATATGCTGCTACATACCTCTTTGCAGATTAACCTGCCCGCTGTCCCCTGATCTGAAGTTTACCTCTCCTCAGATGGCCGAGAACAGCAATATGATCTTAACTACGCTGGCTAAAATCATACAAAAAACTCAGGTAGATTCTTCTTCAAACTCTACCAGAGAAGGAACAACACACTCCGGTGCTGTTATAAAATAACAAACTTTTGATTGAAGGTATAAAACTAAGTATAATCACCACAGTCCTCTCACACATCCTATCTATTAGTTGGGTGCAAGAGAATGACTGGGTGTGACGTAGAGGGGAGGAGCTATATAGCAGCTCTGCTGGGTGAATCCTCTTGCACTTCCTGTTGGGGAGGAGTTAATATCCCAGAAGTAATGATGACCCGTGGACTGACCACACTTAACAGGAGAAAATATTACAACAATTTTAAACTAATTACACCTACTCTAAGCCCCCTAATAAAAGACCCCCCCCCAAAAAAAATGCCCTACCCTATTCTAAATTACTAAAGTTCAAAGCTCTTTTACCTTACCAGCCCTAAACAGGGCCCTTTGCGGGGCATGCCCCAAAGAATTCAGCTCTTTTGCCTGTAAAAAAAACATACAATACCCCCCCAACATTACAACCCACCACCCACATACCCCTAATCTAACCCAAACCCCCCTTAAATAAACCTAACACTAAGCCCCTGAAGATCTTCCTACCTTATCTTCACCATACCAGGTTCACCGATAGATCCAGAAGAGCTCCTCCGATGTCCTGATCCAAGCCCAAGCAGGGGGCTGAGATGTCCATGATCCGGCTGAAGTCATCATCCAAGCGGGAGCTGAAGAGGTCCATGATCCGGCTGAAGTCATCATCCAAGCGGGAGCTGAAGAGGTCCATGATTCGGCTGAAGTCTTCTATCAACGGCATCTTCAATCTTCTTTCTTCCGGATCCATCTTGCAGACCTCCGACGCGGAACATCCTGCTGGCCCGACGGACTACCGACGAATGAAGGCTCCTTTAAGGGACGTCATCCAAGATGGCGTCCCTCGAATTCCGATTGGCTGATAGGATTCTATCAGCCAATCGGAATTAAGGTAGGAAAATTCTGATTGGCTGATGGAATCAGCCAATCAGAATCAAGTTCAATCCGATTGGCTGATCCGATCAGCCAATCAGATTGAGCTCGCATTCTATTGGCTAAGTTTAGATGCCGGCCCATTTTCGGTGAACAACTTGGGTTGTCCTTGCTGATTGGTGGAAAAAATGAATCCACCAATCAAAAATTGCTTAGATGGCTTTTATTTCAAATAAAGATAGCAAGAGAATGAATTGATATTAGGAGTAAATTAGAAAGATGCTTAAAATTGCATGCTCTATCTGAATCACAAAAGAAAAAAAATGGGTTCAGTGTCCCTTTAATGTTTTGCTAGAACAGCATATTTAATATTCACTATAAAGTCTCCCCTTAGAGGCAAAAAAATAAAAATAATAAAAAAAATGTATATGTATGTGAGTTAATTTTGCCCATATAGAGCTTGTACTAAGTCCACACTTTTATTAGTACTGGATTTGATAATGGATCTACTCCCAAACCCAACTCTAACACAGAACTTTACTTCCAAAAGATAATTTATTCAATGCCTCAGAGGATCCTGCTTTGCATAGCTTAACACTAGGATCTACCTAATTCCTGATGTGGTTGATTCACCTGTCGCTGGGTAAAGGGCCCATGCCCGAGTGACAGAGTCCAGTTATATAAGATGGTAGAATACAAATCCTCATCTAGTATGGTTTTGGTACACCTACATTTCAGTTCTTAACCATTGCAGACCCTTAGTTTAGTATTCACAGTTCTATTATATGAGAACTAATTGTATAATCATCATTATTAAAGGGACACTGAAACCAATTTTTTTCTTTCATGATTCAGATAGAGCATGCAATTTTAACCAACTTTCTAATTTACTCCTATTATCATTTTTTTGTTCTCTTGCTATCTTTATATGAAAAAGAAGGCATCTATGCTTTTTTTTTTGGTTCAGGACTCTGGACAGCAATTTTTTTTATTGGTGGATGAATTTATCCTCCAATCAGAAAGTTCAACCCAGGTTGTTCACCAAAAATGGGCCGGCATCTAAACTTACATTTTTGCAATTCAAATATAGATACCAAGAGAATGAAGAAAATTTGATAATAGGAGTAAACTAGAAAGTTGCCGAAAATGTCATGCTCTATCTGAATCACAAAAGAAAAATTATGGGTTCAGTGTCCCTTTAAGTTAATTGAGATGACTTTAATTATAGGGTGCAGCCAACATATCACAATCACTGTGCAAGATATAAGATATTTCTCTTTTTTATAGTTATGTGCTTATAAACTTTTACTAATACTACAATTTGCTTAAGTGCTTACAGAAAGAAGAGCTCCTGTTAAGTCCATGTTATGACCCCACCCCCCATATTATAGTACTTTGGGTTCATGTGATTAACCCAGAGACTTTCAACGTGGTATCCCTTGAAATTACCATAACAATAATAATTACTATCAATATATTAAACTTGAACCCAAAGAGATGATTAACGGAAAATGAATGGAAACACACTTTAAATGTCGTTACATTGATTACACATTGATTGGCATATATATTACTCAGGCTAAAGCTCATTAGTATTCTCATGCGATGTCTATGATTCTGTGTATGCCCATATGCCTTGATATACTATAGCGTTTACTTATATTCTCATGCAAGGTGTACGTCTTTGTGTATTCTCCTATACCTTGATATGATATAATCGCTTACCCAGTAATCTCATTTGTTGAACTACTTGAAAAACTTGTAATCTTTAAATCACATATATCCTGTATAACAATTCCATTTGTTAACTATTTCTTATGTCGTATTATTTGAAAAATTTAATAAAAAAAAAAAAAATTCAGAGCAAGTGCTATTGTATTGTCTTTGTATAATGCACTTATGCTATTGGACTGTATTTAAATGGACATAATACTCATATGCTAAATCACTTGAAACTAATGCAGTATAACTGTAAAAAGCTGACAGGAAAATATCTCTAGGAGCATCTCTATGTAAAAAAGAAAGATATTTTACCTCACAATTTCCTCAGCTCAGCAGAGTAAGTTCTGTGTAAAAAGTTATACTCAGCTGCAGCCCAGCTGCAGGTAAAAATAAATTTAAAAAAATGAAGAAATGAACAGCAGCCAATCAGCATCAGCAGTGCTGAGGTCATGAACTCTTTTACTGTGATCTCTGCTGAGCTGAGGAAGTTGTGAGGTAAAATATCTTCCTTTTTTACATAAAGATGCTCAGGTGATATTTTCCTGTCAGCTTTTTACAGTTATACTGCATCAGTTTCAAATGATTTAGCATAAGAGTATTATGTCCCTTTAATATGACATGCTCTATCTGAATCATGAAAGAAACAATTTGGGTTTAGTATCCCTTTAAATAATGGCAGTTAGCCTCCTGCCCATTGTATTACAATGTATTTTTGTCAATATTCACTAAAACAGTATGTCCATTTACATTTGCAAAAACAGAGCTAACCCACAACATATTGCCAGTTTAGGTGTCTTACTTGTATGGGCTGTTGATGAGGTCTCCTCCCCACTCCATGTCTTCTTCACATTCCAAAACACTGTAGCAGGAATCAATGATAAACTGAGTGAAGTTAACAAGAGAGTCCTGCACTAGGAACCTTAGACTGTCTTGGAGATTAAATTTGATGAGCTCCATGAGTTGGCGCAATTTGGACATATTATACACCTCCCAGTTACATTCACTTAGGTCATACCAGCCTTTCCCAACTTCTCTCAGACTGTTCCGAACAACATTCTTCAAAGTACTGATCCAGCTGTCCTTGAGGAACAACTGGACCTGCAACAGATAAATACAAGGTTTTAACATTTTAACTTATCAATAAAATGTATAGGATTACACTACGTATAGAGAGACAACTTCAGGAATGACTAAGGGTAGGGTAATGGATGCCCTGATTTGTGAATGAATAACATGGACATTTTAAATGATAACATTATGTGAAAGGGGAGTGTGAAATTGTTACTGTATTTTGTTACCAGGGAAGGTGAATGCTGAAAATCTATTAAAACAACATCCTACCACCCATGTCTGCTTATGTATTGATAACGTATGGAGTTGGCTAAAATCTGAAGCCGAGCAAACTTAATTTTAAATTCAATAGACAGTAGGCAATCAACTGATTGATAGGAAACATTTTAAAAAAGGGACAGTAAAGTCACAATAAAAATGTAATGATTCAGATACAGACAACTTTCCAATTTACTTCTATAATCTAATTTGCTTTATTCTCTTGCTATTCTTTGATGAATAGCATACCTAAAGTAGATAAGCGCTGAAACAGCAATAACTTATTGGGAGCTGGCTGCACATATATGCCTCCTGTAATTGGCTCCCAGTAGTGCATTACTGCTCCTTCAACAAAGGATACCAAGAGAATTATACAAATTTGATAAGAGAAGTACGTTGTAAAGTTGTTTAAAATTCTATGCTTTATCTGAATTATGGAAAAAAATGATGAGCTTCATGTCCCTTTAATCAGGTGTTGGGTTGCTAACCAATCAGGCTTGATGACTGTCTCATTACTCTTGGTTGGCTTACCATTAGGCTGATAATTGATCCACAAATGTAATATGAAGTGCTATTTATATCTCTGTTTCATTAATTATAGACTTCTCAGAATAAACATTTTAAATATCTCACTGGTAGGAATGAGCTATATTAAGGGTTTGTGCCGAGCTAAGTTTTTCTGTTACACTGCACATCTATCATTAGTACCACTCCATAAGCTATAAACTCTGGCAATCATTAGTACCACTCCAGTGTGCTATAAACGCCTGCAATCTTTAGTATCATTTCAGTGCGCTATAAACTCCAGCAATCTTTAGTACATCTTCAGTGCGCTATAAACTGCAGCAATCTTTAGTACCACTTTAGTGTGCTATAAACTGCAGCAATCTTTAGTACCACTCCAGTACGCTATAAACTCCAGCATTTTTTAGTGCCACTTCAGTGCGCTACAGACTCCAGAAATCTATGGTACCACTCCAGCATGTTAGACACTCCAGCAATCTTCAGTACCACTCCAGTGCACTATAAGCTCCAGCAATCTTCAGAACCACTCCAGTGCGCTATAAACTCCAGCAATCTTTAGTGCCACTTCAGTGCGCTACAGACTCCAGAAATCTCTGGTACCACTCTAGCATGCTAGACACTCCAGCAATCTTCAGTACCACTCCAGTGCACTATAAACTCCAGCAATCTTCAGTACCACTCCAGTGCACTATAAACTCCAGCAATCATCAGTACCACTCCAGTGCACTATAAACTCCAGCAATCTTCAGTACCACTCCAGTGCACTATAAACTCCAGCAATCATCAGTACCACTCCAGTGCGCTATAAACTCCTGCAATCTTCAGTACCACTCCAGTACATTATAAACTCCAGCAATCTTCAGTATCACTCCAGTGCACTATAAACTCCAGCAATCTTCAGTACCACTTCAGTGCACTATAAACTCCAGCAATCTTCAGTACCACTCCAGTGCACTATAAACTCCAGCAATCTTCAGTACCACTTCAGTGCACTATAAACTCCAGCAATCTTCAGTACCACTTCAGTGCACTATAAACTCCAGCAATCTTCAGTACCACTCCAGTGCACTATAAACTCCAGCAATCTTCAGTACCACTCCAGTGCGCGATAAACTCTAGCAATCTTCAGTAACACTTCAGTGCACTATAAACTCCAGCAATCTTCAGTACCACTCCAGTGCGCTATAAACTCTAGCAATCTTCAGTACCACTTCAGTGCACTATAAACTCCAGCAATCTTCAGTACCACTCCAGTGCGCTATAAACTCCAGCAATCTTCAGTACCACTTCAGTGCGCTGTAAACTCCAACAATCTTTAGTACCACTCCAGTGCGCTATAAACTACAATTTCAATCACAATAGAGTAGTACTAAAGATAACTGGAGTTTATTCTGCACTGGAGAGGTACTGAAGATTATTGGAGTTTATTGTGCACTGGAGTGGTACTGAAGATTAATGTGCCTGGTCAGTTTTAGGACCCGAGAAATCACCCAGAATACTTTATCCCTTTAGCAGCCCCTATCACCAAGCTCCCTGCTAAATCCTTGCTACTACATAAGACCAAACCATGGCGACTCCCTATTCCCTCCGGCTAACTTTCAGGGTTCCTGTTTGTCCTACCACCTAAATGAAAACAAATGTCTTCATCCTTCAGCTACCTTGGTATCAGACTTAGATCTTGATCCTCTTACCTACCCAAGACCTTGGCTCCTCCCTCCTACCATTAACATCTCCCGCCCCCTAATAATAGGTAGTAAAAATGAAACAGTGGTTACCTGAGAGAAGGCCTGTGACTGAGTTTGCTCAAACTCTTCCAGCCTGACGCATTTGGTTATGGTTGAGTGAAACAAAGACATACTACAAACTTTGTTGCACTCAGTGCGCACTTTGCAGAGAGATGTGATGACCTCCGACCTTGTCAGAAGGGTAACAAATGTAAAGGCAGCCCGACTCTTGGCAAAATTATATTTTGGAATATCAATTTGTCCTGTGTGTAACATAAAAAATGTTTAATAATGGAAGCAGAAGAAAAAGAAAAAAAAACATTCATCAAAAGTGATTAGGAGATCAAATTAATAAATATACCTTTAACAGAAGAAAACTCTTCTGCTTTATCTGGGAGCGTAATATAAGGAAACGTCTGAGGCTTTGTAGACACCAGTTTGTCAAATATCATCTTGTTAAAGGTCCGCTCATACTCTAGATTGATTTCATTCTCTAAACGGTTTAGGTAATGCTCCATACTGACAAACAGAGGGACAAAGGTTTCTGTATTAACAAAACATGAATAAAACACATAGAAACATCTACAGGTTGGGTCTATATGCTATTGCATATGTCAACTTTAGCATCAAGCAGTTACTCACTAATCTTCATTAAGCCCTATGCAATACATTTTCATTAACACTGTGAGTAATTAAGCTTTTGACTGGCAGTATCTCCTAATGACTAAAATAAAAAATAAATTGTAGCTTTGGTAGGGGGACTGTGGTGAACGGTACGTAGGATAAAACATTTTCATGTAAAATAAACTCATTTTGCTCTAGGGTATCCCTAAAACTGATGCATGAACCTGAAACGTTGCTATTTTTAAGCTGGACACAGACGGATAAATAAAGTTCCATTTTATGGATTTTTTTTAGGCTGGACTTATTTTATTGAGGTGTGCAGATAATTAACTAGAATGCAGGACATTTTCTGGTTACTGTTTCTCATCTTACCTACCTTGCATATAATTTATTGTTGCATAAGGCTATATATTAGTATATAGACAAATATTTGTTCTAATATATTTAAAGGGTCAGTAAACCTTAAAATGAATGTTATATAATTCTGCACATAGTGCAGAATTATATAACATTATATTAGCCAACCATTATTTAACATAATATTGCCTTTTTATTTTTAGCAAAAAACGCTGTTTTACAGATCCGCTCTCTGGGCTCTGCTGAGCGGGTTTGTTTTTTTTCCTCAGCGCATCGGGCCAACTGTATAGTCACAGCCCGGCCCGACCGCGCCATAAGACTAAGTGCAGCTCGCTCACGCTCTGTCTGACACTATGTGCAGAATTATATAACATTAATTTTAAGGTTTACTGTCCCTTTAAGTATTATAGAATACCAAAAAGCATGACACTTGGAACTTACTGATCACTGTGCTTCAGATGTGGTGTACTCAGCAGACAGTTCTTCACCCTGTTCAGACTGTGTGATGGGAGCACACACTTTCCATTTGTGGGCATGCAGTCTATGTACAAGTTATACATCAGTAAGGCTTCAGTCTTTTTACGTAATTGGTTAGCAGCTACAATTCTTTGAGTAAAAACACGTGGGTCCTCAGCGCAAAACATCAGCCTAATACGTGGTACCCAGTAATGGTACTGCGTGAGCTTAGCTGCATCTAAAGGAGAGTACAAGGAAATGTCAAAGTGCACATATTTTACATTGAGAATAGTAATGTAGTAATAATTCAGCTGTCAGAAAAGAGCAAAAAATAATTTAAAAACAGAAAATGTGTACATTTGCATAGGGGTCAATTTATCAAGCTCCGTTTGGAGCTTGATGCCATAACTTGTCCGCCTGCTTTGAGGCAGCGGACAGCAATCAACCTTATTTAATACAATCGGGTTGATTGACACCCCCTGCTAGCGGCCGCGAATCTGCAGGGGGCGGAATTGCACCAGCAGTTCACAAGAACTGCTGGGGCAATGATAAATGCCGGCAGTGTATGCTGTCTGCATTTATAGATGTGCAGTAAACATGACACACTACATTGTGTCCGCTAGCACATTAATACATTTACCCCTAAGTCTTCTGAGCGAGGAGAGATACAAAATTAGATGAAAACACATTTTGCCTGCATCTCCAAATTACTAATATATTGTATTTTTAAACATGTACTTTATTCCATTGTATTAAACAGAACTTCTCTCAGAATTCAAAATTTGCTTAAAGGGACAGTCTAGACCCAATACATAATTTTAAAAATTATTGTTACATACCAGAGAAGCATCTTGGAACTGGTCCCACATCTATAATCTTGTAAGAAGTACATGACACATTTAAATATTTATTGTTTGTTAGGAGCTGAAAATGACAGCCAAGCTCCGCCCACCTATTGCAAGTATATTTTGGCATTTTAAGTGCCTCCAATCATGAATGATTCTTAATGACCCTTAAATAAGTTTTCCTACTCTTACATGCTGATTTGTGCATGTGCAATTTGAAATAGCTAACGGAAAAATATTAATTGTGTACTGCTAAACTGCCATACAAGAAAACAGCTTATTGGACATGAAGAGAGCAGTGGCTGCCATTTCCTGCTGCTAACAAACAATGATTTTTTTTAGTGTCATGTATTTCTTACAAGCTTATAGGTGTGGAACCTGTTGCCAGGTGCTTGTCTGGTATGCAACAAGTCCAGACTGTCCCTTTAAAGTAAACTACAGCAAAAGTGAATTTTAATGGAAAATATTTGTATTTATTACTATTGTTGAATGGTAGAATTCCATGGTAAATGGTTATATTCAACAGCTTATACATTTGAAACAGATGAACAAATGTGCCTGAAATTTGGTGAAATTACCACAATGCCTGAAATTTTGAAGTAAATCAGTTAAGTATTTTTTGAGTTAATAAACTGTAGAAAAACAAAATGTATTCTTACCTGACAAATTTATTTATTTCTTGACAAGGATCATCATCAATTACTGTTGGGAATACCACTCCTGGCCAGCAGGAGGAGGCAAAGAGCACCACAGCAGAGGGACATTAAACACTAAATACATGCTAGATAGAATGATGCATTCAAAGAAAAGATTAGTCCATGAGTAACATGTAGATGCATTTTTAAAGTTTCATTAGATGTATAAAAAGTGACAAAATAAGTGTAAAGTTTTAGTGTCTATAAAACACTGGGAGCTGCCATGTTGTAACTTGTGTTACCTTCTCTGCTGTGGCCAATTAGGGGCAGTTATAAATAGGTCACTAGAGTGTGCAGCCAATGGTTGTGCTGGATTTAACAGTGTTCTGCACTTCCATTTCTAACAGGAACTGAAAAGCTCACAATTTCAGAATGGAATTACAGGCAAAGAGGACAAAGTAAATAATGAAAGTATATTGAAGAGTTGTTTTATATATACAATTTATCATTTTATATTACCATCTCAAAGTGTTTAATGTCCCTTTAAAGGGACCCTAAACACCTGCTGGAAATGCTCTAAACTAACTTTTACTGATTATCCTAAATAAACTGATTGTAATGATGTATGCAGTTTTTATCTTACTGCATTCTATTATAGATAAAAGCTTTACAATGTAAACGTTGATCTGCAGCATTATATAAGCTATGCAAGCTGCCATCTTGTAACGTGCGTTCCTCAACACTATGTCACGTGATGCACACAGCACCAGCTATTACTAAATCATAGTGAGCCCTGCAGTGTCTGACAAGAACGGCTTCAGGCACTGTTATGTTTATAAATAGCACGAGGAGGGAAGGAAGTGTGAGGGGGGAGGAGAGGTGGAGAGAGCAGTCACAGGGGGAAGAAAGAAAGCAAACTCACGCTGCATAAAAATTGTAACAAGAGACATTCATCTACCTTACATATGATCTCCGGAGCCTTTCTTCCTCCTGTGCCTCCCTCTGTCTTAACCTCTCCTCCCCCTTACACTTCCTTTCCCTGCTCGTTCTATTTATAAACATAACAGTGCCTGAAGCCGTTCTTGTCAGACACTGACTGCAGGGCTCACTGTGATTTACTAATAGCTAGTGCCGTGTGCATCACGTGACACACTGTTGTGAAAAATACTTTAACAAATGGCAGCTTGCATCACATCCAATGCTGCAAATCAATGTTTACATTATAAATCTTTTATCAAAAATAAAATGCAGTAAGATGAAAAGACTGCATACAGCATTGCTAGTTAGTTTATTTTGCACAGTTAGAAAAAGTTAGTTTAGAATATGTTAATTAGGTGTTGAGGTTCCCTTTAAGTATAACTTCCCTTCCCACAACCCCCAGTCATTTGACCGAAGGAAAAGGAGAGAAAGGTAAACAGCACAAGGTGCAGAAGTGTCTGAGGTTTATATAAAAAACTGTCTGAAAAACAGGGAGGGCTGTGGACTCACTGTGTCAAGAAATAAATAAATGTATCAGGTAAGCATACATTTTGTTTTCTTTCTAATGACACAGTGAATCCACGGATTATTATCAATTACTGTTGGGAATCAATACCCAAGCTAGAGCACACAGATGATAAGGGAAGGTACCACTGCTTGAAGAACCTTTCTCCCAAAGTACGCCTCGGCCAAGGCAAGAATGTCAAAATTATACAATTTAGAAAAAGTGAGCAAAGAAGATCAAGTCGCAGCTTTACAGATCTGATCAACAGTCGCTCATTTTGAAGGCCCACGAGAAAGACATCACCCTGGTGGAATAAGCTGTAATTCTCTCAGGAGGCTGCTGTTCAGCCGTCTCATATGCCAAATGAATAATACTTCTCAACCAAAGAGAAAGAGAAGTGGCATTAGCTTTCTGACCTTTACGAGTCCCAGAAAAGCAAACAAACAAAGCAGAAGACTGACAAAGTCCTTTGTAGCTAGCAAGTAGATTTTAAGAGCACACACACAACGTCTAAGTTGTGTAATAGACAATCTTCATGAGAAGAAGGATTAGGACAGAGAAAAGGAACAACAATTTCCTGATACATATTCCTGTCCAAAAACACCCTAGGAAGAAAAAACAAACTTGGTACGAAGAACTGCCTTATCCGAATGAAATGAGATAAGGAGAATCACACTGCAAGCCGAGAGTTCGAAACTCTCCGAGCAGAATAGAACATGGAAATAAAGAAAACCTTTCAAGGTAAAAATTAAATATCTGCGGAACCTGAGCCTGTTGCAAAAACTAAAAAACAAGGAAAGGCTCCAATGGGAACAACTAACTAAAATACAGGCCTGAAGTAACCCATGGTCTGATAAGAAAACACATCTGGAACATCCGCCAGACACGTGTAACGAGAGAAATGCAGAAATTTTACTCCGCCAGGCCCTGACAACCCTTCTCCAGACCTTCCTGGAGAAAAGAGAACATCCTAGGATCCTGACTCTACTTTTGAGAGTAACCCTTGGAATCTCCCCCCTAAGGTACTCACGTCATACCCTATGGAAAAATACCAGTAACAGGATTGTGATCCTGAATCAAGGTCACAATAACCACTGCAGAAAAACCATGCATAGACAAAACTAAGTGTTCAAAACACCAAACAGAAAGTCTTACGGCTAGATTTAGAGTTCTGCGGCCAAAGGGGTGCGTTAGCTACGCATGCTTTTTTCTGGCTGCACCTTTTAAATACCTCTGGTATTGAGAGTTCACAGAATCGCTGCATTAGGCTCCAAAAAAGAAGTGTAGAGCATATTTACCGCAACTTCAACTCTCGATACCAGCGGTGCTTACGGACGCGGCCAGCTTCAAAAACATGCTCGTGCACGATTCCCTCATAGAAAACAATGGGGCTGTTTGAGCTGAAAAAAAACCTAACACCTGCAAAAAAGCCGCGTTCAGCTCCTAACGCAGCCCCATTGTTTGCTATGGGGAAACACTTCCTACGTCTGCACCTAACACTCTAACATGTACCCCGAGTCTAAACACCCCTAACCTTACACTTATTAACCCCTAATCTGCCGCCCCCGCTATCGCTGACCCCTGCATATTATTTTTAACCCCTAATCTGCCGCTCCGTACACCCCCGCCACCTACATTATCCCTATGTACCCCTAATCTGCTGCCCTAACATCGCCGACCCCTATATTATATTTATTAACCCCTAATCTGCCGCCCCCAACGTCGCCTCCACCTACCTACACTTATTAACCCCTAATCTACCGACCGGACCTGAGCGCTACTATAATAAATGTATTAACCCCTAATCCGCCTCACTCCCGCCTCAATAACCCTATAATAAATAGTATTAACCCCTAATCTGCCCTCCCTAACATTGCCGACACCTAACTTCAAGTATTAACCCCTAATCTGCCGACAGAAGCTCACCGCTACTCTAATAAATTTATTAACCCCTAAAGCTAAGTCTAACTTTAACCCTAACACCCCCCTAAATTAAATATAATTTAAATCTAACGAAATAAATTAACTCTTATTAAATAAATTATTCCTATTTAAAGCTAAATACTTACCTGTAAAATAAACCCTAATATAGCTACAATATAAATTATAATTATATTATAGCTATTTTAGGATTTATATTTATTTTACAGGTAACTTTGTATTTATTTTAACCAGGTACAATAGCTATTAAATATAATTAAGAACTATTTAATAGCTAAAATAGTTAAAATAATTACAAAATTACCTGTAAAATAAATCCTAACCTAAGTTACAATTAAACCTAACACTACACTATCAATAAATTAATTAAATAAAATACCTACAATTATCTACAATTAAACCTAACACTACACTATCAATAAATAAATTAAATACAATTCCTACAAATAAATACAATTAAATAAACTAACTAAAGTACAAAAAATAAAAAAGAACTAAGTTACAAAAAATAAAAAAATATTTACAAACATTAGAAAAAAATTACAACAATTTTAAACTAATTACACCTACTCTAAGCCCCCTAATAAAATAACAAAGCCCCCCAAAATAAAAAAAATGCCCTACCCTATTCTAAATTAAAAAAGTTCAAAGCTCTTTTACCTTACCAGCCCTGAACAGGGCCCTTTGCGGGGCATGCCCCAAAGAATTCAGCTCTTTTGCCTGTAAAAAAACACATACAATACCCCCCCCAACATTACAACCCACCACCCACATACCCCTAATCTAACCCAAACCCCCCTTAAATAAACCTAACACTAAGCCCCTGAAGATCTTCCTACCTTGTCTTCACCATGCCAGGTTCACCGATCGATCCAGAAGAGCCTCCGATGTCTTGATCCAAGCCCAAGCGGGGGGCTAAAGAGTGACGTCCATCCTCCGGCTGAAGTCTGGATCCAAGCGGCGGCTGAAGAAATCCATCATCGGCCTGAAGTCGGAAGTCCATCATCGGGATGAAGTCTTCTATCAAGCCGCATCTTCAATCTTCTTTCTTCTGGAGCAGAGCAGAGCCATCTTCTTCCAAGCCGACGCGGAACATCCTCTTCAACCGACGCCTACTAGCCGAATGACGGTTCCTTTAAATGACGTCATCCAAGATGGCGTCCCTCGAATTCCGATTGGCTGATAGGATTCTATCAGCCAATCGGAATTAAGGTAGGAATCAGCCAATCAGAATCAAGTTCAATCCGATTGGCTGATCCAATCAGCCAATCAGATTGAGCTCGCATTCTATTGGCTGATCAGAACATTGGCGATGTGGGGGGACCTCGGTTTAGGGGTACATAGGTAGTTTTATGAAAAAAAAGTTTTTATTGATTTTTCAACAGTTTACAAATTACAAGTAGCAAATCAGACCAACCGCATTACATTCTCAAACATTTTACAATTCTTCTTACCACCATCTGAGATGACCAAAGGTACTTAGCCCATTTGGAGGAGGACCCGGCCAGTGAAGATACTAGTGTATTCCCTGAGCAATTTATCTGAAATTCTGGCCCCTGCCCAAGGGAAGATTGGATTCGACTTTATGAACACAAAAAAAAAAAAAATGTGGAAATGTGCTGTGACCCACCCAAACTAACTGAGCAGGAGAGGAGATGGCAGGGACCGTGTCTGATGCCCCCATCCCATCCACCCCCATCCCTTTGTACATAGGTAGTTTATGGGTGTTAGTGTACAGTAGTTAAGAGCTTTATAAACTGGCGTTAGCCCAGAAAGCTCTTAACTACTGACTTTTTTCTGCGGCTGGAGTTTTGTCGTTAGATTTCTAACGCTCACTTCAGACACGACTCTAAATACCGGAGTTAGAAAGATCCCATTGAAAAGATAGGATACGCAATTGACGTAAGGGGATCTGCGGTATGGAAAAGTCGCGGCTGGAAAGTGAGCGTTAGACCCTTTCCTGACTGACTCCAAATACCGGCGGTAGCCCAAAACCAGCGTTAGGAGCCTCTAACGCTGGTTTTGACGGCTACCGACAAACTCTAAATCTAGGCCTTAGCGAATACAAGTTTGAATGAAGGAAGGACCAAAATCAGAATTTCCTTCCTCAGGAACAACCTTCAGGGAGGAAGAGATTACATCCCAAAGGCTGCATATTAGGACAGCTTGCTGACCTCCAGACCTCTAAACGTACCTAGGGAGCTAGTCATACTTAGACAAGGGTTAATCTGGAGAGATCAGAAAGAGCGCACGGATAAAAGGTCTGCCTTCTCAAGAAGTCCGCTCCCAGTATTCCCTACAGGAATAAAAAGAAGGAAAACAGCAATAGTGAGCGTCCGCCCACTCTAGGTTTCTCCCAGGTGGTTTATGCAAACCACTGAGGAAAAATTGCCCAACTAGAACCTGATAAACCGGGTTAAGGACAACTGATCAACAGCACATTGCATATCGATCTAAGCTCCAAGACGAATGGAAAAACAGACTCCTCCCAAATCCATAGTCCCTAGCCCAAACGGCTGGTGATCGTGGCACTATCATCCAGGCATGTCTCCAGAGTAAGAACCCTGACTCTCCTGAGAAAGCCTGTCTTCAAAGACAGATTCACCTGAACCCCGTATAACTATCCGAGCATGCGTAACAGTAGAACTCTCGGATGGAACGAGCTAAAGGACAATGTCCAACAAAAAGACCATCAGATCCTACCTTAAACCACTGAAGGCCTAATAGAAATGTATAACAAGGGCAGATAGAAAATCCTTAATTTTCTGACCTCCTGTCAGAAAAAGGTTCAGGGATAGGGAAATTATTATGGTCCCTAAGAAAAACTACTTCTGTAGTTGGAACAAGGAAACTCTTTTCATATTCACGTCCCAACCATGAGAACGAAGAAAAGACCCCTGAAGGAGATTCTGCTTATTGGAAGGACTGCGCCTGAATCAATATGTTGTCCAGGAAAGGCGCCAAACTGAAAGTGTTTGACAGAATGACAAAACTCAGGAGCTTGAAGATACGCGTCCTCCAGGTCTATGATCATCATGAACTGACCCTCTTACACCAAAGCAATAATCAAACCAAAGGATTCCATTTTGAAGGATGGAACACTGAGAAAAACTAATTGAGACACTTAAGGTTTAAGCTAGGACGAAAAGTTCCCACTTTTCCGGGAAACAGGAACAGGATGAGCAAAAACCTAAACCCTGTTGCTATACACGAAACTGGGCTATCCCTCTCAGGAAAAAAGATCCCAAAAACAATGAAAACGCCTCTCTGCTATCTGGTCTGCAGATAAAAACTGAGAGATGGAATCTGCGCCTGGGAGTAAGGGTTTGATTCTATTTAGTAACCCTGAGGCACTAAGTCCGCCATCTATCTGGGACATGTCATACCCATGTTTGAAGAAAACCAGAGAGCATCAGCCTTCCAATAGTTCTGTATTGGAGGCAAACCTTTCATCTCTTAGATCAGGATCAAACAAGGTCTTACTCTTGTAAGGAAACACCAGAAATCTGGGTTCAGAAGAAAAATCTAAAAGGAGTTTAAATGTGTGAGGCCTAACTCACGGCCTTCAGATTATGAAACTGACCTGCTACACAACGCTCCGCAGGCTAGCACAGTGAAGCCAGATAACTTAGCCCCTGGCTTAATGATTAGCCTGGAAACATCAGACATAAAGGAATTGGCTTAGGAGCCTTAATTTTGTTCTGGTTCTCTTCAAAGGGAACTCCACTCAAATGAAATCAGGCAAAGTGACGCATCAATAAGATGCTGCACTTTACACAGAGGCAATACAAATCTCCATAAAAGTCTTTAGCTAAGTCCATTGATCCTAAAAAGAGCAGCTATCCTCTATAGGGATCGGAATTCTCTAGCCAGAGTAGAAAAGGCCTCTTTCACTTAAGGCACCGTGCCCTGGTTAAATCTTCTTTAAGGAGACAGGGAAAAAGAAAAATCTGACTTCTCCCATTCCTGGATAAAAACTCCAAGCACGGACTGGAACAGGAAACATATCCACAGAGAAGTAACATCAAGCAACTATGAAGTTGGCGAAATTCTGTGGGGTTGCCAATGATAGGCGTAGTCGCCCATAGAAGCCAAACCCTCCTTTAACCATACACAAAGGTGATCAAGCTTAAATCTGAAGAATACAACTTCAGCATCAGATAAAGGAATTGTACTGTCCGAATCTGAGATTTCAGTCTCAGAGGCTGCCGAAGTATCCTCATCATACCTATGAGGAAAGACAACCTGTATAGCAGCAAGCAAACAGAAACCCTACTATCTGAAATTCTAATTTCCTCTTGCGATATCCCTTATGATAGGAAAAACAGATAATGCCACAGGAACCTCAGAAGATACCTGGGAAGAAATTTGTGTAGGCAAATAACTCCTCTAGGAGATTGAGAGAAACCGCAGGCACTTCATGTGACGCCATAGGGGCTAGGGACGTTACAGGAGAAAGCTGGTGCACTGCCTAAACAGCATCATCCTGGGAGACAATGGGCTCAGAGGCAATGCTCTATCTCTCTATCAAGAGATAAGCAAAAACATAGCAGAAAAAAAATGATTGTATATTGTTTGCCCCAAATAAAGAGAACAAACCAACAATTCACATACACTTGCGCCTTCTGAAGTAAGCCAGCGTGTAATAACCAACAGAGCTCTTTTCCACAAGAGCACAAGGCAAGGACAGATATATTTATAAATAGAAAAGTTAAATATTGTCACTTAGGTAGTTAGCTGACACTTTAATAAAAACTGTCATAAAACAAACCGCACAGATTGCATAGCGAAAACAATTTGTGCCTAAAATACCAACATGAATGTCAGAGTATGTCATGATAGAAATGTGGCATTAATATAGATCTTATAGGTTAATGTTTTCCTAGCTTTGTTTAGGAAAGCACAAGCAGTAGATCTGCCAAATCACACAGCAGAATCATTATTCTAGATTTATATAGCATATTACTTGTGTCCTCTGTCTATCATGGAACAAGGGTCTATTTCTATATACAATGTTATTATTATCAGTGTACTTTAACTTGTTTTTTACTCTAGTTTTGTATACAAGTCTTTTATATCGGTGTAATAAGTGCATTGCATATTTTAGTATACATTTGGCAAAATAAACCAGCAAGATCTGGAGGGGTAAAACGTTAAGAGACGACCCCTATGACCTCCAACAAAACGCCACTGTTCAGCCCTTTTGCCATGCCTGTGGGGCTCATTTTAAATTAGTAACATAATGTACAGTTTAGATTTTGTACATTTTAGAATAATTTTTACTTTAAAATAAAATGAACATAAAATATGAGTTTCATTATGCAAATTAAGTATAATATTTTCTGTAAAATTTAAGAATTTGACTGCATAATTAAAATTCTAATTTTGCTGGTGTACATTTAATATGACTTTTAATGCATTTTATCAATGCAATTTTTAATGTATACTTGATTTTTACTTTAAATATAATTATTTAACTGTTGTTTTATTTTATTGAGCACTATAACGCACATGTATGTGTCTCTCCTTCAGGTAAAGAAATTTAGGGAATGTCCCTGAAAGGGTTATGAAACACAGTTTTTTTTTTCTTTTATGATTCAGACAGAGCACACAATTCTAAACAACTTTCCAATTTACTTCTATTATTTAATTTGCTTCCTTCTCTTGTTATCCTTTGCTAAAAGGTTTATCTAGGTAAGCTCAGGAGCAGCAAATAACTTAGGTTCTAGCTGCTGATTTGTGCCTGCATTTGTATACCGAATGTCATTGGCTCACTCGTGTTCAGTTAGAAACTAGTAGTGCATTGCTGTTCTTTCAAAAAATTATACCAACAAATGATAAACTCTACCTAAATCATGAAAGAAAAATGTTGGGTTTCATATATATACATTAAGGGACAATGTAGTGGAAAAATTGATATGCTTTAATTGTCAGTGGCATTTGCAATCCCCCGCTGAGTTCGGGAACTGTAGTGCTTGTGTCTTTCAAGCAGGACTTTACCTATGTATTTAATCCCTTACTGGAGTTAAACACACAGAGATCCTTTGCAACTAATGCAAAAATGACATAATGTAATAAAAACAATATTTATGCTTACCTGATAAATTTATTCCTCTCCGGGCATGGAGAGTCCACGACGTCATTCCAATTACTAGTGGGATATTCAACTCCTGGCGGCAGGAGGAGGCAAAGAGCACCCCAGCAAAGCTGTTAAGTGTAACTTCCCTTACCCATAATCCCCAGTCATTCAGCTGAAGGAAAATGGAAAAAGAAGAAACACAAGGATATAGAGGTGCCTGAGGTTTACCAAAAAAACTGCCAAATTATATTTTAAAAAGAGGGCGGGGTCGTGGACTCTCCATGCCCGGAAAGAAAGAAATGAATCATGTAATCATAAATTTTGTTTTCTTTCCTATGGCATGGAGAGTCCACGACGTCATTCCAATTACTAGTGGGAACAATACTCAAGCTAGAGGACACTGAATGAAAAGGGAAGGAGAACAAGGCAGGAGGATCTAAACAGAAGGCACCACCGCTTGAAAAACCTTTCTCCCAAAAGGGGCCTCAGTCGAGGCAAAAGTATCAAATTTGTAGAATTTGGAAAAAGTATGCAAAGAGTACCATGTTGCCGCCTTGCAAATCTGTTTAACAGAAGCTTCATTTTTGAAAGCCCAAGATGAGGAAACAGCCCTAGTAAAATGAGCCGTAATTCTCTCAGGAGGCTGCTGTTCAGCTATCTCATAAGCAAAATGAATCAAACTTCTCAACCAGAGGGAAAAGGAAGTAGAAGTGGCCTTCTGACCCCTACGCTTTCCAGAGAAAACAATAAACATGACAGAAGATTGCTGAAAATCTTTAGTAGCTTGTAGGTAAAATTTTAGAGCACGCACAACATCCAAGTTTTGTAAAAGACGTTCCTTATCAGAAGGAATAAGACAAAAAGAAGGAACAACAATTTGCTGATTAATGTTTCGATCCGACACCACCTTAGGAAGAAACCCCAATTGAGTACAAAGTACCAGCTTATCTGCATGAAAAATAAGGTACGGGGAATCACACTGCAGAGCTGAAAGCTCAGAAACCCTGCGAGCGGAAGAAATAGCAAAACCTTCCAAGATAACAATTTTATATCAACAACATGTATAGGCTCAAACAGAGCCTGCTGCAAAACTCTAAGAAATAGGTTAAGGCTCCAAGGAGGAGCAACAGGTTAAAACACAGGCCTGATTCTGACTAGGACCTGAACAAAAGCTTGAACGTCCGGTAAATCTGCCAGACGCTTGTGCAAAAGAATAGACAGTACAGAAGTCTGACCCTTCAGAGTACTGACTGACAAACTTTCTCCAGGCCATCCTAAAGAAGAAATAACATTTGGGGAATCCTCACCTGGCTCCAGGAGAAACCCTTAGATTTGCACCAAAAAAACAGAATTTATGCTTACCTGATAAATTACTTTCTCTTGTGGTGTATCCAGTCCACGGGTTCATCCTTTACTTGTGGGATATTCTCCTTCCCAACAGGAAGTGGCAAAGAGAGCACACAGCAGAGCTGTCCATATAGCTCCCCCTCTAGCTCCACCCCCCAGTCATTCGACCGAAGGTTAGGAAGAAAAAGGAGAAACCATAGGGTGCCGTGGTGACTGTAGTTTAAAAATAAAAACCACCTGTCTTAAAATGACAGGGCGGGCCGTGGACTGGATACACCACAAGAGAAAGTAATTTATCAGGTAAGCATAAATTCTGTTTTCTCTTGTAAGGTGTATCCAGTCCACGGGTTCATCCTTTACTTGTGGGATACCAATACCAAAGCTTTAGGACACGGATGAAGGGAGGGAACAAGACAGGTACCTTAAACGGAAGGCACCACTGCTTGTAAAACCTTTCTCCCAAAAATAGCCTCCGAAGAAGAAAAAGTATTGAATTTGGAAAATTTGGAAAAAGCAGGCAGCGAAGACCAAGTTGCTGCCTTACAAATCTGTTCAACAGAAGCCTCATTTTTAAAAGCCCATGTGGAAGCCACTGCTCTGGTAGAATGAGCAGTAATTGTTTCAGGAGGCTGCTGGCCAGCAGTCTCATAGGCCACACGGATGATGCTTTTCAGCCAAAAGGAAAGAGAGGTAGCGGTCGCCTTCTGACCTCTCCTCTTACCAGAATAGATAACAAACAAAGAAGATGTTTGTCTGAAATCCTTAGTTGCTTGTAAATAGAACTTTAAAGCACAAACCACATCAAGATTGTGTAACAGACGTTCCTTCTTCGACGAAGGATTAGGACACAGAGAAGGAACAACAATTTCCTGATTAATATTCTTATTAGACACAACCTTAGGAAGAAAACCGGGTTTGGTACGCAAAACTACCTTATCTGCATGGAACACCAGGTAAGGTGAATCACACTGTAAAGCAGATAACTCTGAAACTCTTCGAGCAGAAGAGATAGCTACCAAAAACAAAACTTTCCAAGATAAAAGCTTAATATCTATGGAATGTAAAGGTTCAAACGGAACCCCTTGCAGAACTGAAAGAACTAAATTCAGACTCCATGGCGGAGCCACAGGTCTATAAACAGGCTTGATTCTGACTAAAGCCTGACTAAACGTTTGAACGTCTGGTACCTCTGCCAGATGTTTGTGAAAAAGAATAGACAAAGCAGATATCTGTCCCTTTAAGGAACTAGCTGATAATCCTTTCTCCAATCCGTCTTGGAGAAAGGACAAAATTTCGGGAAATCCTAACCTTACTCCATGAATAACCCTTAAATTCGCACCAAAACAGATATTTTCGCCAAATCTTATGGTAGATTTTCCTGGTGACAGGCTTTCTAGCCTGAATCAGGGTATCAATAACCGACTCAGAGAAACCACGCTTTGATAGAATTAGGCGTTCAATCTCCAAGCAGTCAGACGCAGAGAAATTAGATTTGGATGTTTGAAAGGACCTTGTATTAGAAGGTCCTGCCTCATTGGTAGCGTCCATGGTGGCACAGATGACATGTCCACTAGGTTTGCATACCAGGTCCTGCGTGGCCACGCAGGCGCTAATAGAATCACTGAAGCCCTCTCCTGCTTGATTCTGGCAACCAGACGAGGGAGGAGAGGAAACGGAGGAAAAACATAGGCCAGATTGAAGGACCAAGGCGCTGCTAGAGCATCTATCAGCACCGCCTGGGGATCCCGGAACCTGGACCCGTAAAGAGGAAGTTTGGTGTTCTGACGGGACGCCATCAGATCAAATTCTGGAGTGCCCCATAGCTGAGTCAGCTGGGCAAATACCTCTGGATGGAGTTCCCACTCCCCCGGGTGAAAAGTCTGACGACTTAGAAAATCCGCCTCCCAGTCGTCTACTCCTGGGATGTGAATTGCTGAGAGATGGCAAGAGTGATCCTCCGCCCATCTGATTATTTTGGCTACTTCCATCATTGCTAGGGAACTCCTTGTTCCGCCTTGATGATTGACGTAAGCTACAATCGTGATGTTGTCCAACTGAAATCTGATGAATTTGGCCGCAGCTAGCTGAGGCCATGCCTGAAGCGCATTGAATATCGCACTCAGTTTCAGAATGTTTATCGGGAGAAGAGCTTCTTCCCGAGACCATAAGCCCTGAGCTTTCAGGGAGTCCCAGACTGCACCCCAGCCCAACAGACTGGTGTCGGTCGTTACGATGATCCATTCTGGTCTGCGGAAACACATTCCCTGAGACAGGTGATCCTGAGACAACCACCAGAGAAGAGAATCTCTGGTCCCCTGGTCCAACTGTATTTGAGGAGACAAATCTGCATAATCCCCATTCCACTGTTTGAGCATGCACAGTTGCAGTGGTCTGAGGTGTATCCGTGCAAAAGGGACTAGTCCGATTGTCTCCATGCACTGAGCTACAGATGGCCGAGGAATGGAATGAAGAGCTTGGCAAGTAGTTAAGAGTTTTATCTTTCTGACCTCCGTCAGAAATATTTTCATTTCTACCGAGTCTATTAGGGTTCCTAGGAAGGGAACTCTTGTGAGGGGGGAGAGAGAACTCTTTTTGATGTTCACCTTCCACCCGTGAGACCTTAGAAAGGCCACTACAATTTCCGTGTGAGACTTGGCTCTTTGGAAAGTCAACGCCTGAATTAAGATATTGTCTAGATAAGGCGCCACTGCTATGCCCCGCGGTCGTAGCACCGCCAGGAGGGACCCTAGCACCTTTGTGAAAATTCTGGGAGCAGTGGCCAACCCGAAAGGGAGAGCCACAAACTGATAATGCTTGTCCACAAAGGCGAACCTGAGAAACTGGTGATGATCTTTGTGGATAGGAATGTGAAGATACGCATCCTTTAGATCCACGGTAGTCATATATTGACCCTCCTGGATCATTGGTAAGATTGTACGAATGGTCTCCATCTTGAATGATGGGACTCTGAGGAACTTGTTTAGAATTTTGAGATCCAGGATTGGTCTGAAAGTTCCTTCTTTTCTGGGAACCACAAACAGGTTTGAGTAAAACCGCAGCCCTTGTTCCGCAAATGGAAATGGGTGGATCACTCCCATTGTATGTAGGTCTTCTACACAGCGTAAGAACGCCTCTTTCTTTGTCATGTCTGTAGACAGACGAGAAATATGGAACCTTCCCCTTGGAGGGGAGTCCTTGAATTCTAAAAGATATCCCTGGGATACAATCTCTAAGGCCCAGGGATCGTGTACATCTCTTGCCCAGGCCTGAGCGAAGAGAGAGAGTCTGCCCCCTACTAGATCCGGTCCCGGATCTGGGGCTACCCCATCATGCTGTCTTGGAGGCAGCTGCAGGCTTCTTGGCCTGTTTACCCTTGTTCCAGCCCTGGTAAGGTTTCCAGGCTGCCCTGGGTTGTGAAGTATTACCCTCTTGCTTTGCAGCAGGGGAGGATGAAGCGAGACCGCTCCTGAAATCCGAAAGGAACGAAAATTATTTTGTTTGTTCTTCGCCTTGAAGGACTTGTCCTGGGGGAGAGCATGGCCTTTTCCCCCCGTGATTTCTGAAATAATCTCTTTCAATTCAGGCCCAAAGAGGGTCTTTCCTTTGAAAGGGATGTTCAATAGTTTGGATTTTGACGACACATCAGCCGACCAGGAGTTTAGCCATAACGCCCTGCGTGCTAAAATGGCGAAACCTGAATTTTTTGCCGCTAACTTAGCTAGTTGGAAAGCGGCATCTGTGATAAAAGAATTAGCCAGCTTAAGAACCTTAATTCTGTCCATAATGTCCTCATATGAGGTCTCCGTCTGGAGCGCATCTTCCAGCGCCTCGAACCAGAAAGCCGCTGCAGTAGTTACAGGAACAATGCACGCAATAGGTTGGAGAAGAAAACCTTGTTGAACAAAAATTTTCTTAAGTAAACCCTCTAGTTTTTTATCCATAGGGTCTTTAAAAGCACAACTGTCTTCGATTGGTATAGTTGTGCGTTTAGCAAGTGAAGAAACAGCCCCCTCCACCTTAGGGACCGTCTGCCACGAGTCCCGTATGGGGTTAGATATGGGGAACATTTTCTTAAAAACAGGAGGGGGAACGAAGGGAATACCTGGTTTATCCCACTCCCTAGTAACGATATCCGCAATCCTCTTAGGGACCGGGAACACATCAGTGTAAACAGGAACTTCTAGGTACTTGTCCATTTTACACAATTTCTCTGGAACCACCATAGGGTCGCAGTCGTCCAGAGTAACTAATACCTCCCTGAGCAATAAGCGGAGGTGTTCTAGTTTAAATTTAAAAGCCAACGTAACTGAGTCTGTCTGAGGAGCAACCTTTCCCGAATCGGAAATTTCTCCCTCGGACAGCACATCCCTCGCCCCCATTTCAGAGCGTTGTGAGTGTATATCGGATACGGCTACTAAAGCGTCAGAATGCTCATAATCTGTTCTTAAAACAGAGCTATCACGCTTTGCAGGTAACACAGGCAGTTTAGATAAAAACACTGAGAGGGTATTATCCATAACTGCCGCCAAGTCTTGTAAGGTAAAAGAGTTAGACGCGCTAGAGGTGCTAGGCGTCGCTTGAGCGGGCGTAACTGGTTGTGACACTTGGGGAGAGGTTAACGGCTAACCTCATTACCTTCTGTTTGAGAATCATCTTGGGCCACATTTTTAAGTGCAACAATATGTTCTTTAAAATGTATAGACATATCAGTACAAGTGGGACACATTCTGAGAGGGGGTTCCACCATGGCTTCTAAACACATTGAACAAGGATTTTCCTTGGTGTCAGACAGGTTTAACAGACTAGTAGTAAGACAAACAGGCTTAGAAATCACTTTAATCAAGTAAAAACACGCTTTGCAAAAAAACGTTACTGTGCCTTTAAGAGATAAAAAAGGCACACAATTTTCCAAAACAGTGAAAAATGCAGCAAACTTTTCGAAATTTTTACAGTATGTGCCTAAAGCATTAGTAAGATTGCACCACTAGCAATAAAAATGATTAACCCCTTAATGCCCAAACCGGATCAATAGTAAACAAAAGACCGGTTAAAATAACTTCAGCACCTTGCCACAGCTCTGCTGTGGCCCTACCTTCCCTTAGGAGTCAGATTTGTGGGGAAAAAGCTTCTTATGGGCCCTCAAACTGTAGCAGGACCCTCCATGTGAAGACAGCCTGAAGTTCTAGTCAATATAACTGCGCATCTGAGGCGCAAAATTAGGCCCCTCCCACCTTACTCCAGTGTTGTGAGGCCTAAAGAAACACTCCTAAGTATTTTAATAATAGCCATGTGGGTAACAACCCCTGAAAGAAACCCAAAGGAACCTTCAAAGTGTCTCAAAAACAATATTTTTCTAATAAAAAATGTTTGTCATTAAGTAGTGTCAACCAGCATAAATTAGCCCTGTAATGTAAGCTAGCAATTCCATACATAGTCTCTGAATACAGCTTACCTTTCCCTCATGGGGATCTTATCAGTCTTTTCCAGCATTATCACAGTCTTGTCTAGAAATAAATGACTAAACATACCTTATTGCAGCCTAACCTGCAAACCGTTCCCCCCAACTGAAGTTTTCTTGTACTCCTCAGTCCTTTGTGGGAACAGCAGTGGATTTTAGTTACAACATGCTAAAATCATCTTCCTCCCTGCAGAAATCTTCATCTACTTTCTGCTAGAGAGTAAATAGTACACACCGGTACCATTTAAAATAACAAACTTTTGCTTGTAGAAAATAAAAACTACAATTCTAACACCACATTCACTTTACCCTTCCGACTGCTTAGAGCCGGCAAAGAGAATGACTGGGGGGTGGAGCTAGAGGGGGAGCTATATGGACAGCTCTGCTGTGTGCTCTCTTTGCCACTTCCTGTTGGGAAGGAGAATATCCCACAAGTAAAGGATGAACCCGTGGACTGGATACACCTTACAAGAGAAAAAAGAATTTACACCATACCTTATGGTAATCTTGCGAGTAACAGGTTTACAAGCCTGAAGCATAGTATCAAAGACCGCCTCGGAAAAACCATGTCTAGACAGGACTCGCCAGAAATAGCAGTTATGAAGCAGCGGTCAGAAAGACGCTGCTCCATAACCTGTCCACCTGCTCTGAGCAGGCGAACAGACATTGCCGGAAATCAACCCGATCGGGTTGATTGACACCCCTCATTGGCCGCGAGTCTGCTGGGGGCGGCGTTGCACCAGCAGCTCTTGTGAGCTGCTGGTGCAATGCTGAATACGGCGAGCGTATTGCTCGCCGTATTCAGCGAGGTCTGGCGGACCTGATCCGCACTGTTGGATTAAGTCCGCCAGACTTTCTTAAATAGGGGCCTAGGTGTTCAATCTTCAAGTAGTCAGCTTCAGAGAATCTAGATTTGGCTGGAAGAATGGACCCTGAATTAGAAGGTCCTTCCTCAGAGGTAACCTCCAAGGTGGAAGAGATGACATCTTCCCCAGATCTGCAAACCAGATCCTGCAATGTCAGGTAGGAGCTATTAGAATCACAGACGCTCTCTCCTGGTTGATATGAGCAATGACTCGTGGAAGGAGAGCAAACCGAGGAAACAGGTATGCTAGACCGAAAATCCAAGTGACCACCAGAGCATCTATCAGGGACAAAAGTTTATTACTAGCAACTCAGCCCTTCAATTCCTTAGGAAGATTAAATATCAGTTAACTGCCACCAGATGGCAGGTAAATACCAGAAAAAAAGAATGGATTAAAAAATATGTCCAGAAGTGTTCTGATGAAGAAACGTCCCAAATAAATATTTGCTAGTATTAATAAGAGTCTCCTTTTAAAAAAAAAAAAAGACTTGCACCTGAACTTTAGGTGGTTAAGCTGAAGTGAGAGAAAATAAACTCAGTTAAAACATGCGCTCAGATCGCACTACTCAATGTGATCAGATCCAAGATGGCGTCACACCAATAAGTTGTCACCGGATCCTGAGGGGAGCAGAAAAAAATTATAATAAATAAAAGCTCAACCCAAAATGGCTCAAAAGCTACTGGGCGCCCCACAGCACAATGACAAGCTGCGGGAAAATATCTGCCAACAAAGGCGGTCACCTCCGGAGCGGGATGAGAATCAAATACCAGTCACAAGGAGGAGAAAGTCTGACAGGCAAAACAGCCTGAGGACATGCAACAGGCACCAACAGCCATAGCCTATACGGCAAACATCAGGCGCTACTTACTGTGCCATAAAACTAACCGAACCCTCTAAGCAAAGGAGGGAATTAGGAAGTACATACTGTGCCCCTTAGACACATTAAACATCTGTTAAAACGGACCATGTAGGGAAAAAAATGGGAATAATAGCTGACCACAAAAGCCATATCCCACACCCATAAAGCCTGGGCTTAGCTAGAATTTGCCTGGCAATGGAAGCAGCAAAATCCATTCACAGGCATAAAGCCAAATAGCTGCACAACCGCAAATATCCCACAGTGGATATATAACATAAGAATAATTACCTTCTGAGGGCAGTAGGTATCAGGTCCAACTATGTCCCTGATTTCCTAATCCTTCTGATATCTAAGAAATATAAATTAAAGGACTTACCCTCAGGAAACTTGTGGAGCAGGCACAGCAGCTGCAGGTCTGATAGCCTCACTTGACCGCCAACAGGGACCTGTAGACAGAGAAAGAGTAACCTACCCTGGCTTTCTATCAAAGGGTAGCAATAATGTTAGAAATAAAGCAAAGACCACCTCTCCGCTTTCTAACTGCTAATAGCCACCGTTACTCTTACTAAAGAGATTGACATGGACACAGCATAGCCCCAATCCTTGCTTGCAGGGAAAAGTACCCATTAAAGTATTAAATATCTTCAGACACCATCTTCGCACATCCTCCCTTGACAAAGGCAAAGAGAATGACTGGGGATTATGGGTAGGGGAAGTTACACTTAACAGCTTTGCTGGGGTGCTCTTTGCCTCCTCCTGCTGGCCAGGAGTTGAATATCTCACTAGTAATTGGAATGACGTCATGGACTCTCCATGCCATGGGAAAGAAATAGAACACATATTTTTGCTTTTAAAGTACAATTGACTTTTCCTGCAAAGGACCATATAGTTACTGATGGATAATCTCCCTGAAAGAAGAGCTTTAGAGGATTGGGCGCCATAGTCTGTTTTGCAGATAGTCGTGCAATTAACTAATGTGAAATCAGCATTTGCACATTTATATATTTCAGCAAATAGGAACTTACCTGAAGTTTCATTGCTCATGAGGACCGTGGTCTTTGCGGTTTCCTTAAGGCCACTGTTATTTGCTTTATATACCAGGTACAGCTTTTTATCCTCCTCATATTTCAGAACACCAACACCGCACCATTCATACACCAGTTCAGGGTTCTTAGGATCTTCTAAAATACAAACAGGTCAGACACTAATCACATTATTTATATATCTAAACAAATATGGCAGTTTGCCTGGTATATTAAAGGGACACTGAACCCAAAATTTTTCTTTTGTGATTCAGATAGAGCATGCAATTTTAAGCAACTTTCTAATTTACTCCTATTATCAATGTTTCTTTGTTCTCTTGCTATCTTTATATAAAAAATAAGGCATCTAAGCTTTTTTTCTTGGTTCAGTACTCTGGACAGCAGTTTTTGATTGGTGGATGAATTTATCCACCAATCAGCAAGGACAACCTAGGTTGTTCACCAAAAATGGGCCGACATCTAAACTTACATTCTTGCATTTCAAATAAAGATACCAAGAGAATAAGGAACATTTGATAATAGGAGTAAATTACAAAGTTGCTTAAAATTTCATGCTCTATCTGAATCACAAAAGAAAAAATTTGGGTTCAGTGTCCCTTTAACTCACATATAACAAAACTTCCTAAATCCAAAATAGTAAAGTCTAAACAGGTGGAATCTACATTAATGTGTTAAGAGGATTAAAAGGACAGTGCTCTGTAACATTCTTTTTCAATTAATGTGTTTCCAATGACTGGTTACACCAGTTGCAGAGTATAAAATAAAATAGATCACTTTGGTTTGTTTATATATATGAAATAGCTGTTTAAAATGGGCTAAGCTTGCAGGGAGAGCAGACTTCCTTATCTTATCACTCTACATAAACACAATGGGGTAGATTTACCAAGCAGCGGATGCTGCTATCTACCCCTGTACTTTACATCTTGACGGAAATGTAAGTTAAGAAGAAGCAGTCATAAGACCGCTGCTCCTTAACTCATCCGCCACCTCTGAGGACAGCAATCAGCCCAATCGGATACGATCAGGATGATTGACACCACCCTGCTAGCGGCCGATTGGCCACGAACGTGCAGGGGGCGGCATTGCACAAGCATTTCATTAGAAATGATTGTGCAATAATAAATGCCGACAGCGTATGCTGTCGGCATTTATCAATGTGCGGCGATTATGATGTCTACTTCTAGCGGAAATGTTAATTAGCACTTCACTTGTAATCTGGCCCTAAATTGTTATCAAGGTATCCAAATTTAAAAGAGGAGCACATACAAGCATTTGAGGTTTCTAACAAAAACTAGAAGGGCCCCTCTGAAAACTGAGCATTATAAACCAGAACAGAAGCTATTGCAGGTGCAGCTTATGGTGTTAGGAGCTCACCGTGTCCCAGGACATCATCTACAGGAAGCAAAGCTTGGCCTGGAACAGGCTTCTGTTCTTCAGTTCCCAGACTCATCCACTCCTCCCATGTGCGGGTATCAAAGTCTTCATTGTCAAACACCTATTGGAATAAAGAGAGCACTAAGGAGACAGGAGACTTCCATGCCTGAGGCCCATAGGAAACATTACAGTGGCAATAAACCCTCCCAGATTATTACTTTTCAGCTCATGTATAACTGTCCTAATCAGCCGGGAGGATAAGAACAGAATTTTTAACCTAAGTTACAACATGGTGGCACCCATTGCTATAGAGAAACAAAAACATTACACTAATTTCTTCACTAATATAACAACTGATATGTTTAAAAAACGGAATATTTCTTTCAAAGCTGGTCTTTGCTTTAAATACAATATTATATATAGCCCTTTATTTAGTGATTAGTGTCCCTTTAAAGGGACAATAAACTAAAATCCCCATAAAATGTTTAACGGGACAGATAACTCGAAAATTGTTGTTGTTTAAAAAGATAGATAATCCCTTCATTACCCATTCCCAAGTTTTGCATGACCAACATGGTTATATTAATATACTTTTTACCTCTGTGATTACCTTGTAGCAAGCTAAGCCTCTCCTGACAGCCCCGATCACATGGCTATTTATTTATTATCTATTGACTTGCATTTTAGCCAATTAGTGCTGTGTTATGCACAACCCATGGGCGTAAGCACAATGTTATCTATAAGGCTCACATGAACTAGCAGTCTCCTGTTCTGAAAGCAAATAAAAAAGCTTGTGATAAGAGGCTGTCTTAAGTGGCTTAGAAATAGGCAGAAATTTAGAGTCTTAAAGGTTATAAAAGTATATTAATATAACAATGTTGGTTGTGCAAAACTGGGGAATGGGTTGAAAAGGCATTATCTATCTTTTTAAACAATCGCCAATTTGGAGCTGACTGTCCCTTTAAGTTTAGTTAAAAAAAAGTTGCAATATATATTTTTTTTCCCTGCTCTAACTTAACTTGTCAATTGTAATTTTTACACGGCTCCCAAAGAGAGGCTAGATTACATTGAGCAGTATTTAGAACTCTAAACCTGCAACTACCCAGTGATTGTTTGATCAGGGTAGGTGCTCATTTATATTTCTCCCTATGGAGTCTCCTAAATGAGATCAGATAAATGTACTTAAGAATTTTCAAGACCTGGGCTCGAAAAAAAAAAAAAAATTATGCTTACCTGATAAATGTATTTCTTTCTTGACACGGTAAGTCCACGGAATCGTCAATTACTGTTGGGAATATCACTCCTGGCCAGCAGGAGGAGGCAAAGAGCGCCACAGCAAAGCTGTTAAGTAGCACTTCCCTTCCCACAACCCCCAGTCATTCGACCGAAGGAAAGGAAATTAAATAACACAAAGTGTAGAGGTGACTGAGGCTTATATAAAAAAAAACAGAATTTATGTTTACCTGATAAATTACTTTCTCCAACGGTGTGTCCGGTCCACGGCGTCATCCTTACTTGTGGGATATTCTCTTCCCCAACAGGAAATGGCAAAGAGCCCAGCAAAGCTGGTCACATGATCCCTCCTAGGCTCCGCCTACCCCAGTCATTCGACCGACGTAAAGGAGGAATATTTGCATAGGAGAAACCATATGATACCGTGGTGACTGTAGTTAAAGAAAATAAATTATCAGACCTGATTAAAAAACCAGGGCGGGCCGTGGACCGGACACACCGTTGGAGAAAGTAATTTATCAGGTAAACATAAATTCTGTTTTCTCCAACATAGGTGTGTCCGGTCCACGGCGTCATCCTTACTTGTGGGAACCAATACCAAAGCTTTAGGACACGGATGAAGGGAGGGAGCAAATCAGGTCACCTAAATGGAAGGCACCACGGCTTGCAAAACCTTTCTCCCAAAAATAGCCTCAGAAGAAGCAAAAGTATCAAACTTGTAAAATTTGGTAAAAGTGTGCAGTGAAGACCAAGTCGCTGCCCGACATATCTGATCAACAGAAGCCTCGTTCTTGAAGGCCCATGTGGAAGCCACAGCCCTAGTGGAATGAGCTGTGATTCTTTCAGGAGGCTGCCGTCCGGCAGTCTCATAAGCCAATCTGATGATGCTTTTAATCCAAAAAGAGAGAGAGGTAGAAGTTGCTTTTTGACCTCTCCTTTTACCAGAGTAAACAACAAACAAGGAAGATGTTTGTCTAAAATCCTTTGTAGCATCTAAATAGAATTTTAGAGCGCGAACAACATCCAAATTGTGCAACAAACGTTCCTTCTTTGAAACTGGATTCGGACACAAAGAAGGCACGACTATCTCCTGGTTAATGTTTTTGTTAGAAACAACTTTCGGAAGAAAACCAGGTTTAGTACGTAAAACCACCTTATCTGCATGGAACACCAGATAAGGAGGAGAACACTGCAGAGCAGATAATTCTGAAACTCTTCTAGCAGAAGAAATTGCAACCAAAAACAAAACTTTCCAAGATAATAACTTAATATCAACAGAATGTAAGGGTTCAAACGGAACCCCATGAAGAACTGAAAGAACTAAGTTGAGACTCCAGGGAGGAGTCAAAGGTTTGTAAACAGGCTTGATTCTAACCAGAGCCTGAACAAAGGCTTGAACATCTGGCACAGCTGCCAACTTTTTGTGAAGTAACACAGACAAGGCAGAAATCTGTCCCTTCAAGGAACTTGCAGATAATCCTTTCTCCAATCCTTCTTGAAGAAAGGATAGAATCTTAGGAATTTTTACCTTGTCCCAAGGGAATCCTTTAGATTCACACCAACAGATATATTTTTTCCATATTTTGTGGTAAATTTTTCTAGTTACAGGCTTTCTGGCCTGAACAAGAGTATCAATAACAGAATCTGAGAACCCTCGCTTTGATAAGATCAAGCGTTCAATCTCCAAGCAGTCAGTTGGAGTGAGACCAGATTCGGATGTTCGAACGGACCTTGAACAAGAAGGTCTCGTCTCAAAGGTAGCTTCCATGGTGGAGCCGATGACATATTCACCAGATCTGCATACCAAGTCCTGCGTGGCCACGCAGGAGCTATCAAGATCACCGATGCCCTCTCCTGATTGATCCTGGCTACCAGCCTGGGGATGAGAGGAAACGGCGGGAATACCTAAGCTAGTTTGAAGGTCCAAGGTGCTACTAGTGCATCTACTAGAGTCGCCTTGGGATCCCTGGATCTGGACCCGTAGCAAGGAACCTTGAAGTTCTGACGAGAGGCCATCAGATCCATGTCTGGAATGCCCCACAGTTGAGTAATTTGGGCAAAGATTTCCGGATGGAGTTCCCACTCCCCCGGATGTAATGTCTGACGACTCAGAAAATCCGCTTCCCAATTTTCCACTCCTGGGATGTGGATTGCAGACAGGTGGCAGGAGTGAGTCTCCGCCCATTGAATGATTTTGGTCACTTCTTCCATCGCCAGGGAACTCCTTGTTCCCCCCTGATGGTTGATGTACGCAACAGTTGTCATGTTGTCTGATTGAAACCGTATGAACTTGGCCTTTGCTAGCTGAGGCCAAGCCTTGAGAGCATTGAGTATCGCTCTCAGTTCCAGAATATTTATCGGTAGAAGAGATTCTTCCCGAGACCAAAGACCCTGAGCTTTCAGGGGTCCCCAGACCGCGCCCCAGCCCATCAGACTGGCGTCGGTCGTGACAATGACCCACTCTGGCCTGCGGAAGTTCATCCCTTGTGACAGGTTGTCCAGGGACAGCCACCAACGGAGTGAATCTCTGGTCCTCTGATTTACTTGTATCGTCGGAGACAAGTCTGTATAGTCCCCATTCCACTGACTGAGCATGCACAGTTGTAATGGTCTTAGATGAATGCGCGCAAAAGGAACTATGTCCATTGCCGCTACCATCAAACCTATTACTTCCATGCACTGCGCTATGGAAGGAAGAGGAACGGAATGAAGTATTTGACAAGAGTTTAGAAGTTTTGTTTTTCTGGCCTCTGTCAGAAAAATCCTCATTTCTAAGGAGTCTATTATTGTTCCCAAGAAGGGAACCCTTGTTGACGGAGATAGAGAACTCTTTTTCTACGTTCACTTTCCATCCGTGAGATCTGAGAAAGGCCAGGACTATGTCCGTGTGAGCCTTTGCTTGAGGAAGGGACGACGCTTGAATCAGAATGTCGTCCAAGTAAGGTACTACTGCAATGCCCCTTGGTCTTAGCACCGCTAGAAGGGACCCTAGTACCTTTGTGAAAATCCTTGGAGCAGTGGCTAATCCGAAAGGAAGTGCCACGAACTGGTAATGCTTGTCCAGGAATGCGAACCTTAGGAACCGATGATGTTCCTTGTGGATAGGAATATGTAGATACGCATCCTTTAAATCCACCGTGGTCATGAATTGACCTTCCTGGATGGAAGGAAGAATTGTTCGAATGGTTTCCATTTTGAATGATGGAACCTTGAGAAACTTGTTTAGGATCTTGAGATCTAAGATTGGTCTGAACGTTCCCTCTTTTTTGGGAACTACGAACAGATTGGAGTAGAACCCCATCCCTTGTTCCCCTAATGGAACAGGATGAATCACTCCCATTTTTAACAGGTCTTCTACACAATGTAAGAATGCCTGTTTTTTTATGTGGTCTGAAGACAATTGAGACCTGTGGAACCTCCCCCTTGGGGGAAGCCCCTTGAATTCCAGAAGATAACCTTGGGAGACTATTTCTAGTGCCCAAGGATCCAGAACATCTCTTGCCCAAGCCTGAGCGAAGAGAGAGAGTCTGCCCCCCACCAGATCCGGTCCCGGATCGGGGGCCAACATTTCATGCTGTCTTGGTAGCAGTGGCAGGTTTCTTGGCCTGCTTTCCCTTGTTCCAGCCTTGCATTGGTCTCCAGGCTGGCTTGGCTTGAGAAGTATTACCCTCTTGCTTAGAGGACGTAGCACTTGGGGCTGGTCCGTTTCTACGAAAGGGACGAAAATTAGGTTTATTTTTGGCCTTGAAAGACCTATCCTGAGGAAGGGCGTGGCCCTTACCCCCAGTGATATCAGAGATAATCTCTTTCAAGTCAGGGCCAAACAGCGTTTTCCCCTTGAAAGGAATGTTAAGCAATTTTCTTGATTGAATAATAAAAAACTACAGTTAAACACTAAAAAACTCTAAGCCATCTCCGTGGAGATGTTGCCTGTACAACGGCAAAGAGAATGACTGGGGTAGGCGGAGCCTAGGAGGGATCATGTGACCAGCTTTGCTGGGCTCTTTGCCATTTCCTGTTGGGGAAGAGAATATCCCACAAGTAAGGATGACGCCGTGGACCGGACACACCTATGTTGGAGAAAACCTGTCTGAAAAACAGGGAGGGCCGTGGACTCACCGTGTCAAGAAATAAAACAAAATTTATGCTTACCTCTTGTGGTGTATCCAGTGCACGGGTTCATCCATTACTTGTGGGATATTCTCCTTCCCAACAGGAAGTTGCAAGAGGACACCCACAGCAGAGCTGTCTATATAGCTCCTCCCCTAACCCCCACCTCCAGTCATTCGACCGAAGACAAGTAAGAAAAAAGATAAACTATAGGGTGCAGTGGTGACTGTACTTTAAAAAATAAAAACACCTGCCTTAAAGTGACAGGGCGGGCCGTGAACAGGATACACCACAAGAGAAAGAAATTTATCAGGTAAGCATACATTTTGTAAGCATAAATTTTGTTTTCTCTTGTAAGGTGTATCCAGTCCACGGGTCCATCCATTACTTGTGGGATACCAATACCAAAGCTTTAGGACACAAATGAAGGGAGGGACAAGGCAGGCACCTAAACGGAAGGCACCACTGCCTGTAAGACCTTTCTCCCAAAAATAGCCTCTGAGGAAGCCAAAGTATCAAATTTGTAGAATTTAGAGGTATGAAGCGATGACCAAGTCGCCGCTTTACAAATCTGTTCAACAGAGGCCTCATGTTTAAAAGCCCATGTGGAAGCTACCGCTCTAGTAGAATGAGCTGTAATTCTTTCAGGAGGCTGCTGGCCAGCAGTCTCATAAGCAAAACGGATTATGCTTCTCAGCCAAAAAGAAAGAGAAGTTGCTGAAGCCTTTTGGCCTCTCCTCTTTCCAGAGTAGACAACAAACAATGCAGATGTTTGACGAAAATCCTTAGTAGCTTGCAGATAAAACTTTAAAGCACGAACCACGTCAAGATTGTGTAACAGACGTTCCTTCTTTGAAGAAAGATTAGGACACAGTGACGGAACAACAATTTCCTGATTGATATTCCTATTAGATACTACCTTAGGAAGAAACCCAGGTTTGGTACGCAAAACTACCTTATCTGCATGGAAGATCAGATAAGGGGAATCACACTGTAAGGCAGATAACTCTGAAACTCTTCGAGCCGAAGAGATAGCTACTAAAAACAGAACTTTCCAAGATAAAAGCTTGATATCTATGGAATGCAAGGGTTCAAATGGAACCCCTTGAAGAACTTTAAGAACTAAATTTAAACTCCATGGTGGAGCAACAGGTTTAAACACAGGCCTGATTCTAACCAAAGCCTGACAAAACGCCAGAACGTCTGGAACATCAGCCAGACGCTTGTGCAAAAGAATAGACAGAGCAGAAATCTGTCCCTTTAAGGAACTAGCCGATAATCCCTTTTCCAATCCTTCTTGGAGAAAAGACAGTATCCTAGGAATCCTGACCTTACTCCACGAGTAACCCTTGGATTCACACCAATGAAGATATTTACACCATATCTTATGATAGATTTTCCTGGTGACAGGCTTTCGAGCCTGAATCAAGGTATCAATGACCGACTCGGAGAAACCACGTTTTGATAAAATCAAGCGTTCAATCTCCAAGCAGTCAGACGCAGAGAAACTAGATTTGGATGTTTGAATGGACCTTGAAGTAGAAGGTCCTGCCTCAGCGGCAGAGTCCATGGTGGAAAGGATGACGTGTCCACCAGATCTGCATACCAAGTCCTGCGTGGCCACGCAGGTGCTATCAAAATCACCAAAGCTCTCTCCTGCTTGATCTTGGCAATCAGACGAGGGAGGAGAGGAAATGGTGGGAACACATAAGCCAGGCTGAAGGACCAGGGCACTGCTAGAGCATCTATCAGCGTTGCCTGGGGATCCCTTGACCTGGACCCGTAACGAGGAAGCTTGGCGTTCTGACGAGACGCCATCAGATCCAGTTCTGGTTTGCCCCATAGTTGAATCAGCTGGGCAAATACCTCCGGATGGAGCTTCCACTCCCCCGGATGAAAAGTCTGCCGACTTAGAAAGTCCGCCTCCCAGTTCTCTACTCCTGGGATATGGATAGCTGAGAGATGGCAAGAGTGAACCTCTGCCCATAGAATTATCTTGGAAACCTCCATCATGGCCAGGGGACTCCTTGTTCCCCCCTGATGGTTGATATAGGCTACAGTCGTGATATTGTCCGACTGAAATCTGATGAATCTGACCGCAGCTAGTTGAGGCCAAGCCTGAAGAGCATTGAATATCGCTCTTAGCTCCAGAATGTTTATCGGAAGGAGGGCCTCCTCCTGAGTCCACGAACCCTGAGCCTTCAGGGAACTCCAGACTGCACCCCAGCCCAGAAGGCTGGCATCTGTCGTCACTATAGTCCACTCTGGCCTGCGGAAACTCATTCCACTGGACAGATGGACCCGAGATAACCACCAGAGAAGAGAATCCCTGGTCTCTTGATCCAGATTTAACAGAGGAGACAAATCTGTGTAGTCCCCATCCCACTGATTGAGCATTCAAAGTTGCAGTGGTCTGAGATGTAGGCGGGCAAACTGAACTATGTCCATTGCCGCTACCATTACGCCGATCATTTCCATACACTGAGCCACTGATGGCCGAGAAGTGGAATGAAGAGCACGGCAAGAAGTTTGAAGCTTTGATATCCTGACCTCTGTCAGAAAAATTTTCATTTCTACCGAATCTATCAGAGTTCCTAGGAAGGAAACTCTTGTGAGAGGAGAGAGTGAACTCTTTTCTCTGTTCACCTTTCACCCGTGAGACCTCAGAAAGGCCAGAACAATGTCCGTATGGGACTTGGCGATTTGAAAAGTCGATGACTGGATCAGGATGTCGTCTAGGTAAGGAGCCACCGAAATGCCCCGTGGTCTTAGAACCGCCAGTAGAGACCCTAGAACCTTCATAAAGATTCTGGGCGCCGTGGCTAATCCAAAGGGAAGAACCACAAACTGGTAATGCCTGTCTAGGAAGGCGAACCTGAGGAACTGATGATGATCTCTGTGAATCGGAATGTGGAGATAAGCATCCTTGAAGTCCATGGTAGTCATATATTGACCCTCCTGGATCATAGGGAGGATGGTTCGGATTGTCTCCATCTTGAAAGATGGGACCCTGAGAAATTTGTTTAGGATCTTGAGATCCAAGATTGGTCTGAACGTTCCCTCTTTTTTGGGAACTATAAACAGGTTTGAATAGAAACCCTGCCCCTGTTCCTCCCTTGGAACTGGGTGGATCACTCCCATAACCAGTAGGTCTTGAACGCAACGTAAGAATGCCTCTCTCTTTATCTGGTTTGCAGATAATTGTGAGAGGTGAAATCTCCCCTTTGGAGATGAACCTTTGAATTCCAGAAGATATCCCTGGGAAACAATCTCTAGTGCCCAGGGATCCTGGACGTCTCTTGCCCAAGCCTGAGCGAAGAGAGAAAGTCTGCCCCCTACTAGATCCGGTCCCGGATCGGGGGCTACTCCTTCATGCTGTCTTAGAGGCAGCAGCAGGTTTTTTGGCCTGCTTCCCCTTGTTCCAAACCTAGTTAGGTCTCCAGACTGGTTTGGACTGGGCGAAATTTCCCTCTTGTTTTGTATTAGAGGAAGCTGAAGCTGCGCCACTCTTGAAGTTTCGAAAGGAAAGAAAATTATTCTGTTTGGTCCTTAACTTATTTGATCTATCCTGAGGAAGGGCGTGACCTTTTCCTCCAGTAATATCAGAAATTATCTCCTTCAGACCAGGCCCGAATAGGGTCTGTCCCTTGAAGGGGATGTTAAGAAGCTTAGACTTTGAAGTAGCGTCTGCTAACCAGGACTTAAGCCATAGCGCCCTACGCGCCAGAATGGCAAAACCTGAATTCTTAGCCGTTAGTTTGGTTAAATGAAAAACGGCGTCAGAAATAAAGGAATTAGCTAACTTAAGAGCTTTAATCCTGTCTAAAATATCATCTAACGGGGTCTCCACCTGTAGAGCCTCCTCAAGAGACTTGAACCAAAAAGCCGCTGCAGCAGTAACCGGGGATATGCATGCAAGAGGCTGGAGGATAAAACCTTGATGTATAAAAATTTTCTTAAGGAGACCCTCCAATTTTTTATCCATAGAATCTAGGAAAGCACAACTGTCCTCGACGGGGATAGTTGTACGCTTAGCTAAGGTAGAGACAGCTCCCTCCACCTTAGGGACCGTCTGCCACGAGTCCCGTATGGCGGCATCTATGGGAAACATCTTTTTAAAAGCAGGAGGGGGAGAGAACGGCACACCTGGTCTATCCCATTCCTTAGTAATAATTTCCGAAAACCTCTTAGGGACTGGAAAAACATCAGTGTAAACAGGCACAGCAAAGTATTTGTCCATCTTACACAATTTCTCTGGAACTGCAATGGGTTCACAATCGTCCAGAGTCGCTAAAACCTCTCTAAGCAATAAGCGGAGGTGTTCGAGCTTAAATTTAAACGCTGTCATTTCAGAATCAGACTGAAGCAACACCTTCCCTGAATCTGAAATGTCACCCACAGATAGAAGCTCTCCTGCCTCGGCTTCTGAGTATTGTGAGGGTATATCGGACACAGGTATTAAAGCGTCAGAAAGCTCTGTATTAGTTCTAGCACCAGAGCTGTCTCGCTTTCCTTGTAACCCTGGCAGTTTGGACAATACCTCTGAGAGGGTAGCATTCATAACTGCCGCCATGTCCTGTAAGGTAAAAGAATTAGACACGCTAGATGTACTTGGCGTCACTTGAGCGGGAGTTATAGGTTCTGACACATGGGGAGAGCTAGATGGCATAATCTCCCTTTTTTCAGTCAGAGAATCCTCTGGAGATAAATCTTTAAATGCCATAATATGGTCTTTATAGTTTATAGAAATTCCAGTACATTTGGTACACATTCTAAGAGGGGGTTCCACAATGGCTTCCAAACATATTGAACAAGGAGTTTCCTCTATGTCAGACATGTTTCACAGACTAGTAATAAGACAAGCAAGCTTGGAAAACACAGCAATTAAACAAAAACGTTACTGTGCCTTTAAGAGAAAAAAACTAGCACTTAAACTGCAAAACAGTGTGAAAATATAGTAAAGTCTTCGAAATTTTTACAGTGTGTGTAAGGGACTAAAGCAACATTGCACCCACTTGCAAATGGATGATTAACCCCTTAGCCCCCAAACCGGATTTAAAAAACGTCAACCACCAGTAAAATACAGTTGAGCACCTTGCCACAGCTCTGCTGAGGCTCCTACCTGCCCTCAAATACGATTTAAGGAAGAAATAAACCCTTTATAATGGTCCTCAGATGCCAGAGGACTCCTCTAGGGAAGCTGGATGTCTCAGTCTGAAGGAAACTGCGCATCTAGAGCGCGAAAATAGGCCCCTCCCACCATGTACTGGATGTCAGAGGGGCCTTAAGAAAATACTCCTAGGAGTATCTGACTAGCCATGTGGAAACTAGGCACCAAATAAAGACTTATCTCCCTCAGAGAAAAAAACATTCTATTTATGAAACATGCCAACGTTTTGTCACTAAGTAATATGAGTATTAACATGAGCATTACCCTGTTTTGTAAGCATGATCCCAGTCGTTGTTAAATCACTGCATCTAGCTTACCTCAAATACACAAGGCTCTGTCAGCATTTTCTAGAACTTATTCATCTCTCTAGAAATAAAAATACTCAACATACCTCAAAGCAGGTAATCTGCAGACCGTTCCCCCAACTGAAGTTTTCCCATACTCTTCAGTTATGTGTGAGAACAGCAATGGACCTGAATTACAAACCGCTAAGATCATCAACCTCCAGGCAGAATTCTTCTTCTAATTTCTGCCTGAGAGTAAAACAGTACAACGCCGGTACCGTTTAAAAATAACAAACTCTTGATTGAAGGTAACACTACACTAAGTCACCACATATATCTTGATACTTCCTATCTTGTCGAGAGTTGCAAGAGAATGACTGGAGGTGGGGGTTAGGGGAGGAGCTATATAGACAACTCTGCTGTGGGTGTCCTCTTGCAACTTCCTGTTGGGAAGGAGAATATCCCACAAGTAATGGATGAACCCGTGGACTGTATACACCTTACAAGAGAAATACATTTATCAGGTAAGCATAAATTTTGTTTTCCTTCTTAAGACACGGTGAGTCCACGGAATCATCAATTACTGTTGGGAATCAATACCCAAGCTAGAGGACACAGATGATAAGGGAGGGACAAGACAGGTAACCTAAACAGAAGGCACTACTGATTGAAGAACCCTTCTCCTGCAAGAACCTCAGTCGAAGCAAAAGGAATCTAATTTGTAAAAATTTTATAGGAAATGCAGAGAAGACCAAGTTGCAGCCTTGCAAAACTATTCCACAGAAGCTTCATTTTTTGAAAATCCAAGAGAGACAGCCCTAGTGGAATAAGCTGTAATCCTCTCTGGAGACTGCTGCCCAGCAGTCTCATAAGCAAAACCAATTATACTTCTCCACCAGAGGGAAAGAGAAGTAACAGAAGCCCTCACGCTTCCCAGAGAAACAAACAAACAGGACAGAAGACTGGAGAAATCTTCAGTCGTCTGTAAATAAAATTGTAAAGCACGCACAACCACCAAGTTGTGCAACAAACGCTCTTCAGAAAAGAAGAACTACGACAAAGAGAAGGAACAACAAGTTCCTGATTTAAACCTACGTTAGAAAGGAATCTAACTTGGCACAAAAGACCGCCTCGTCAGCATGAAAGATAAGGCGAATCACACTGTAAAGCTGAGAGTTCCCACACTCTCCAAGCCGAAGCGAAAGCAAAAATTAACAAAACCTTCCAAGATAACTATTAATATCTATGGAATGCAAAGGCTAAAACATAGCTTGGTGCAAAACTTTAAGAACAAAAGTTAAGGCTCCTAGCAGAAGCAACAGACTTAAACACAGGCCTGATTCTGACCAAGGCCTGATAAAAAAATGTGCATATCTGGCCAGCCCCTTAAGCAGCCAGAAAGATAATGCAGAAATCTGACCCTTCAGAGAACTGACTGACAAAAACTCCAGACCTTCCCGCAGAAAGGACAAAATACTAAGAATCCTGACCCTAATCCTAGCAGTCAGCTTCTGATAAGAGATTTGGGAGAAGGAAAAGACCCAGAATTACTGATGCTCTCTCCTGTTTGACACGAACAATAACTCGTGAAAGGAAGCAAATGGAGGAAACAGGGATGCTAGACTGAAATCCTAGAAAACACCAACAGAGCATCTATCAGAACGGTCTGCAGATCCTGAATGGTATCTTCGAAGCTTGGCCTTCAGTCGAAACGCCCTCAAAAGCCCATTCCGGGAACCCCCCACGTAAGGCTTTACCTGGAGAGCACCTCCGGAAGGAGAGTTAAGAAATTTGCATGTCCTGGAAAATAGCAAAAGGAATGATGGAATACCATCAGACCAATTCCCCCCATAAACAGAGTCACTGAAAAGTGAAGAAAAATCAACTGCAGCTAATTCCAAACTCCCAACCTCCTGGTTGCAAGATAGCTAGGCTATCCACTGGCCACTAGAGCTTGCTGTTGGCTGGACAGTAGACTGCATAGAGGGGAAAAGGAATAAATCCTTGATTGTTTGACCTCTGTTAAACATCTTTTCCTAGATAGAGAATCTAATCAGGTCCAAGCATACTGCACCTGGTGTTCCCAGGCAGACACCCATCCAGGTACTAACCAGGCCTGACCCTGCATAACTTCCGAGATCAGACGGAATCTGGCGCATTCAGGGTATTGTGGCGGTAGACCCAAAAAACTCACCCTTGTGAATGGAACAAGGGAACTCTTCTCCAAACTTATCTTCCATCCCTGGAAAAGAAGATTGGACAAGATCCTTTAAAAGAGAGTTTGCTGGAAGGATGATACCTGAACCACATATTGTCCAGAAAAAAGCCCTTGCAATATCCCAAGACCTAGAGGTCTGTCTAGGATGACGACAACTCAGAAAACTTGAGAAGATCTTGATCAAGGGAACAATAAATCTCTCAGGTCTATGTTCGTTATGAACAGGCCCTCTTGAATCAAAGGAGAAAGGATACTACTTTGAAGGTCAGATCTGAGATACTTGAGGTAAATACCTAGATCCCGTTCCCAAACTGGGACTGGAACTATCACTCCCAGAGACGAAGACCCTGAACCCAGTTCAAGGAAGCCTCTCATCCTACTTGGATTGCAGATACTCTAGGCGAAAAAAACTGCCCCTGTGAGGAAATCTTAGATTCCATTTGAAAAGGCATGACTGACCCTGCAGAAAGCAGAAAAATAAACTTTCCCTCACTCTCTTGACGAGTGGTAGAAAAACTTTTTCACCCTTAAAGTGAGAGGATACTTCTGCTAGACCAAGCTCTAACAAGGTCTCATCCTTAAAAGGAGACGCCAGAAGCGTGGATTTGGAGGAAATGAATCTGCAACTGCAGAACTATAAAGCCTAGGCTGTACCACTAAACCACAGGTAGGCTTCTCAGCTGACCTTAGATATCAGCTTCAATGCCCGGCGGCTAGTACAGCAAGTCTAATGAGACAAGCCATTGCTCTAAATGCGCAAATAAACCTCCAGCTTCTTATCCATAGATCCATAAAGGAGCAGCTACCCTCCATAGGGATCAAAGTTCTCTGAACCATAGTAGAAAAGCTCCCTTCTACCTAGGGCACGAGCATCTTAAATGGAGTCAGAAACAGGAAAATCCTTTAAAGGACGGGAGACAGGGAGAAAGGTATCCCTAGCTTCTCCTACACCTGAGAACATTTCAATAGCACTTCTGTAAACATTTCCTCAAAGGGATGAACATCTAAGAAATGATCAAGTTTACAAAACCTCCAGGGGTTGACAACGACAGGGATATCGATGTCATCCAAGTAGCTAAAACTTCCTATAACAGTACATGAGGTGTGCAAGCATACATCTGAAGTATATGACTTCAGCATAAAATGAAGGAATTATACTATCCAAATCTGATATTTCACTCTCAGAAATTACCGGCGAATCTTCCTCACCAGACTTAGGATAGAGGATGACCTGCGTAACAGAAAATGGATCAGAAACCTCACATCTGAACTTTAAACGTCCTCTTGCATTTTCCCTGAAGGTAAGGGAAAAACCAGATAAAGTCGAAGACACCGCAGAGGATACCTGAACTGCAAAATCTGAAGGCAAATACACTCCTTCAGGAGATAGAGAGGAACCACAGGGCACTGTATGTGATGCCATTGAGGCTTGGGACATATAAGGAGAAAGCTGTGGCATTGCCTGAACAGCATCATCCTGGAAGACATAAGGCTCAGATTTATCTCCTCTTGCGTTTGTAGCATTATTAGCTTTTGCTAAGCAACTGCACGGAAAAAAACAAAGACTTCTTAATCTGTCTAAAGATATCTTAAGAGGCAAAAAGCTTCAAAGAATATTGGAATTTAAAATAATATATTCTGAATATGAGGGACAGAGATTTATAAAAAAAATATATAATCCTCAAATCAATAACATATGTTCCTAGGCTGCTCCAACTAGAACATAAGCCCCACATCTAAAAAGTTATGAGATGTCTCCAGATTAATCTATTTAAGGAACATAAATATTAAAAGTAAAATTAACCATTTATTTCTCCATCATAAAACCATAATTGAGGATTTATGAAAAAATGTTATGATGTCATGAAAACACGTTAGGTTATATCCCTATTAGCACCTTGGATAAGAGAAATATACAACTTTAAAAGTACTTCCGCTTCATCCTGCCTCAATACATGTTCATATATAGTAATATACTCCAAGTTAAGCAGAAAAAAAACTGCGCTCCATATCTAAAATGGTGCCGCTCTACTAAGAGAAGAAAGGAGGCGGGGCCACCAATCAGCAGCGAAATGAAGCGCGCGATCGTACTTCATCCTGCCGATAAAACCACTGACAGTCACAATACTAAGCATACATAGAAATAATGACAAGAGGCATTAACCACAGTACTGCCGCTTACTTCATCCTGCTGCTTCTTAAGAGCAGAGAAATATCAGGCAGCGATATCTAGTACCACTCCGTTATAGGAGCCCCATATGAAGACGCTGACAGAAAATGCGCAATCTCTAGGCACTGATAGCGATGCACGATAGATTGGGGTAGCATAAGACATATTAAGGCATTTCTAACCGTCATAAAACATCAACTTTTAGTAAGTCAGTAAAGCTAAAAACACCTCTGAGCCCCCAGTAGAGGTTAACTCTTCTGAAAGCGATTAACCCCTAAGTCTACTAGCCACTTGCATTAGCGCCTGCTCCCTGCCAGAAAATAACTTCTAATGAAGGAATCTGAGTCCTGTATAAGTTGCAGGAATTTCTTAACTTAGCATAGAAATGGTGCACCTAAAAGGCTGCATACAGTAGACAATTTTATGTGGATTCTATAGTCACTGAAAACACAGGGCAAGCCCAACAGAATTGCGCAGCAATATCTCTAATTTCCTCTGAGAAAAGCGTGCTCAGTAACACAAGTTCCAAACATCATTTTAAAAGTATCAGGGATATTATTAACCCCTAAAGTGCCTCTAACACATGGGCCTAATCTTTCAAGGTATAATAACATACAGTATTAACCCCTAGTCTCCTGTCACCAAAGTGCCTGCATCCTGCCTACAATATCCTTCTAAAGGATAAATATATGTCCCAAATAATATGCAGTGAAGACTCATAAGTGCAAGTCCCCAATCTTAGAAGACAAAAGCACTTACCTGCATCTGGCCGTCCGGCTGGAGGGAAGCTTACTAGGTATGAGAGGATGCCGCTCCTCACAGTGGCCTGTAAAAAAAGAAAGACAGAGTAAACCTACTCAGGCTTTCTATACCAGGGCAGCAACATGTTAGCAAAAACGCAGCAAGGCCCACCTTACAAGTTCCTAACTGCTTTAAAGCCACCACTGCCCTACTGAAGAGACGAACGTGGAGTACGGCTAGACCCAATCTTGAGAGGAAAGATCAGAGCAAACCTACTCTGCTTTCAAAATAATAAAATCTTGATTGAAGTGAAATAAATCCAATCTTCTTCAGACACCAAAAACTTCACCTATTCCTTCACGAAGGCAAAGAGAATGACTGGGGGTTGTGGGAAGGGAAGAGATACTTAAAGGACCAGTCAACACAGTAGATTTGCATAATCAACAAATGCAAGATAACAAGACAATGCAATAGCACTTAGTCTGAACTTCAAATGAGTAGTAGATTTGTTTTCTGTCAATTTTAAAAGTTATGTCTTTTTCCACTCCCCCTGTACCATGTGACAGCCATCAGCCATTCACAAATGCATACATGTACCATGTGACAGCCATCAGCCATTCACAAATGCATACACACTTATTCTTGCACATGCTCAGTAGAAGCTGGTGACTCAAAAAGTTTAAATATAAAAAGACTGTGCACATTTAGATAATGGAAGTAAATTGAAAAGTTGTTTAAAATGGCATGCTCTATCTGAATCATGAAAGTTTAATTTTGATTGAGTGTCCCTTTAACAGCTTTGCTGTGGTGCTCTTTGCCTCCTCCTGCTGGCCAGGAGTGATATTCCCAACAGTAATGGATGATTCTGTGGACTCACCGTGTCTTAAGAAATAAATACACATTTTGCTAACAATATGGCATCTTTCAGTTTTTTAAACTATGATTTTTTCTGTTGATCTTTTACAATACAGTGCTTAGTTCCTGTAATATATTATGTGTACAAAATAAATACTTTACTGTTTAAGAACATTTATCTCACTTTAGCTCAGTGGAAAATTGTTTACCTTAGACACAGTGTAACATTTTCAATAGGCAGCTGCCTACTTTGCCTAATCACAAAAGTAGTCCTATCTCCAACATTAGTGGGTGAGCGCTGCTGATAGAGAAACAGGTTTATGATAATGGTTTTGTGGCCCTTTATATAAAGATTACTAGAGCTTCTTGTATAAATAATACCTGATATAACTCTACAAGTTACTCTAGTCACATATGTCTGTATTACCTCCAATGGTAGATATGTGGGCGCAGTGCCAGGAAGATTGTTGGTGTGTGTACGGCGCGGCATTAGTAGGTTTAAATCTATCCCTTCATTTATCAGCAGCTGAGCTATATTCAATTTGAGATATTCACGTCTTCTCCTATAAATAAAAAAATACAATAAACACTATCAATAAGCAAAAAAGGAACAGTAAACACCTTGAGATTGTAATATAAAGAGCTAAATTATAAGTGGAACACTAATTTATCACACGCCCGTAAACGGGCAAATTTGCACGTTTATGGGCATGCAATAAATAACCAGCCATTACAAGTGGCTGGTTATTGCTACCACGAGCTTGCGGTAGCAATAAGCGCTCAAAAAATTAACCAAAGTTCAGACCTCTGGTTAATTTTTCAAATGCCCCCAAATTTAAGTTTGTAGTGTCTTCAAAAAATAATCCTTTTTAAAAAACAACAACAAAAAACTAAATTTATGCTTACCTGATAAATTGATTTCTTCTATGGTAAGACAAGTCCACGGATTCATCCTTTACTTGTGGGATATTATCCTTCCCTAAGGTACAGGAAGAAAAAGGAGAAACTACAAGGTGCAGAGGTGACTGAGTTGAAATAAAAAAATACAATCTGTCTTAAAATGACAGGGCGGGCCGTGGACTCGTCTTACCATAGAAGAAATCAATTTATCAGGTAAGCAAAAATTTAGTTTTCTTCTTTAAAGGTAAGACGAGTCCACAGATTCATCCTTTACTTGTGGGATACAATACCAAAGCTACAGGACACGGATGAACGGGAGGGACAAGACAGATGGTTAAACAGAAGGCACCACTGCTTGAAGAACTTTTCTCCCAAATATAGCCTCCGAAGAAGCAAAGGTATCAAATTTGTAAAATTTGGAAAAGGTATGAAGCGAAGACCAAGTCGCAGCCTTAAAAATCTGTTCAACAGAAGCATCATTTTTAAAAGCCCATGTGGAAGCCACCGCTCTAGTAGAGTGAGCTGTAATTCTTTCAGGAGGCTGCTGACCAGCAGTCTCGTATGCCAAACGGATGATGCTTTTGAGCCAAAAGGCAAGAGAGGTAGCCGTAGCTTTTTGACCTCTACGTTTTCCAGAATAGACAACAAACAAAGAAGATGTTTGACGGAAATCTTTGGTCGCTTGCAAGTAAAACTTCAAAGTATGAACCACGTCCAAGTTGTGCAACAGACGCTCCTTCTTAGAGGAAAGATTAGGACACAGAGAAGGAACAACAATTTCCTGATTGATATTCCTATTAGTAACAACCTTAGGAAGGAATCCAGGTTTGGTACGCAAAACCACCTTATCAGCATGGAAAACAAAATAAGGCGAGTCGCATTGCAATGCAGATAGTTCAGAAACTCTTCGAGCCGAAGAGATAGCAACTAAAAACAGAACTTTCCAAGATAGAAGCTTAATATCTATGGAATGCATAGGTTCAAACGGAACCCCTTGAAGAACTTTAAGAACTAAATTCAAACTCCATGGCGGAGCAACAGGTTTAAACACAGGCTTGATTCTAACTAAAGCCTGACAGAACGACTGAACGTCTGGAACATCTGCCAGACGCTTGTGCTGTAGAATTGATAAAGCAGATATCTGTCCCTTTAATGAACCAGCTGATAGCCCCTTCTCTAATCCTTCTTGGAGAAAAGACAAAATCCTAGGAATCCTGATCTTACTCCATGAGTAGCCTTTGGATTCGCACCAATAAAGATATTTACGCCATATCTTATGATAAATTTTCCTGGTGACAGGCTTTCGAGCCTGAATCAAGGTATCTATGACCGACTCAGAGAACCCCCGCTTGGATAAAGTCAAGCGTTCAATCTCCAAGCAGTCAGTCGCAGAGAAACTAGATTTGGATGCTGGAACGGACCTTGAATCAGAAGGTCCTGTCTCAGTGGCAGAGTCCATGATGGAAGAGATGACATGTCCACCAGGTCTGCATACCAAGTCCTGCGTGGCCACCCAGGTGCTATAAAAATAGAGCATCTATCAGTACTGCCTGAGGATCCCTTGACCTGGACCCGTAACAAGGAAGTTTGGCGTTCTGACGAGACGCCATCAGACGCCTGAATTAAGATATTGTCCAGATAAGGCGCCACTGCTATGCCTCATGGCCTTAGAACCGCCAGAAGGGACCCTAGCACCTTTGTGAAAATTCTGGGAGCTGTGGCCAACCCGAAGGGAAGAGCCACAAACTGGTAATGCTTGTCCAGAAAGGCGAACCTGAGGAACTGGTGATGATCTTTGTGGATAGGAATGTGTAGATACGCATCCTTTAAGTCCACGGTGATCATATATTGACCCTCCTGGATCATTGGCAAAATAGTCTGAATGGTTTCCATCTTGAAGGATGGGACTCTGAGGAATTTGTTTAGGATCTTGAGATCCAAAATTGGTCTGAAAGTTCCCTCTTTTTTGGGAACCACAAACAGATTGGAGTAGAACCCTTGCCCCTGTTCTGTTTCCGGAACTGGGCAGCTCACTCCCATGGAAAATAGGTCTTCTACACAACGTAAGAACGCCTCTCTTTTTGTCTGGTTTACAGACAATTGAGAAAGATGGAATCTCCCCCTTGGGGGAGAATCTTTGAACTCTAGAAGTTACCCCTGGGTTACTATTTCTAAAGCCCAGGAGTCCTGAACATCTCTTGCCCAAGCCTGAGCGAAGAGAGAAAGTCTGACCCCTACTAGATCTGGTCCCGGATCGGGGGCTACCCCTTCATGCTGTCTTGGTGGCAGCAGCGGGCTTCTTGGCCTGTTTACCCTTGTTCCAAGTCTGGTTAGGTCTCCAGACTAACTTGGATTGAGCAAAATTCCCCTCTTGCTTTGCGGCAGGGGAAGAGGTAGAGGGACCACCTTTGAAGTTCCGAAAGGAACGAAAATTATTTTGTTTGGTCCTCATCTTATTCGTCTTATCCTGAGGAAGAGCATGGCCTTTCCCTCCTGTGATGTCTGAAATGATCTCTTTCAGTTCAGGCCGAATAGGGTCTTACCCTTGAAAGGGATGGCTAAAAGCTTAGCCTTTGATGACACATCAGCAGACCAGGACTTAAGCCATAACGCTCTACGCGCTAAAATGGCAAAACCTGAATTCTTCGCCGCTAATTTAGCCAATTGAAAAGCGGCATCGGTAATGAAAGAATTAGCTAGCTTGAGAGCCCTAATTCTATCCAGAATATCATCTAATGGGGTCTCAACCTGAAGAGCCTCTTCCAGGGCCTCGAACCAAAAGGACGCTGCAGTAGTTACAGGAACAATGCACGCTATAGGTTGGAGAAGAAAACCTTGGTGAACAAATATTTTCTTCAGAAGACCCTCTAATTTTTTATCCATAGGATCTTTGAAAGCACAACTGTCCTCGATAGGTACAGTTGTACGCTTAGCCAGGGTAGAAATAGCTCCCTCCACCTTAGGGACCGTCTGCCACGAGTCCTGCATGGCGTCAGATATGGGAAACATTTTCTTAAAAGTAGGAGGGGGAGCGAACGGAATACCTAGTCTATCCCACTCCTTAGTAACAATTTCCGAACTCCTCTTAGGGACCGGAAAAACATCAGTGTAGGCAGGAACCTCTAGGAATCTGTCCATTTTACACAATTTCTCTGGAACTACAATAGGGTCACAATCATCCAGAGTCGCTAAAACCTCCCTGAGCAATAAGCGGAGGTGTTCTAGTTTAAATTTAAAAGCCATCATATCTGACTCTGTCTGAGGGAACATATTTCCTGAATCAGAAATCTCTCCCTCAGCCAGCAAATCCCTCACTTCAGAACATTATGAGGGTACATCGGATATGGCTAATAAAGCGTCAGAGGTCTCAGCGTTTGTTCTCACACCAGACCTTCTGCGCTCCCCCTCCATCCCAGGCAGCTTAGATAAAACCTCTGTGAGGGTAGTATTCATAACTGCAGCCATATCTTGCAGGGTGAAAGAATTAGACGCACTAGAAGTACTTGGCGTCGCTTGTGCGGGCGTTAACGGTTGTGACACTTGGGGAGAATTAGATGGTAAAACCTGATTCTCTTCTGACTGAGAATCATCCTGTGACATACTTTTAGTAGCTAAAATATGTTCTTTACAATTTATTGACCTTTCAGTGCATGAGGGACACATTCTAAGTGGAGATTCCACAATGGCTTCTAAACATATTAAACATTGACTTTCCTCAATGTCAGACATGTTGAACAGGCTAGTAATGACTACAAACAAGCAAGAAAACACTTTATTTAGTGAAAAAAATAACAATCTTAAAAAACGGTACTGCGCCTTTAAGAGAAAAAAAGCATACATGTTCTGCAAAACAGTCTAAACATGCACCAATTTTTTCAAAATGTTTTATGTAGACCCACTATAGGTAGTTAAGATTGCACCACAAAATTTTTTAACAATTAACCCCTTAATGTCCAAACAGGATCGAAAATAGGCCCAGATCCGGAAAAAGACCCCTCAGCACCTTGCCACAGCCCTGCTGTGGCCCTTCCTGCCCTCAGGGATCGAAAGTGTGGGGTAAAAGCTTTGATTTGGCCCAAAACATACACCAGGGCCCTCAGGAGTTAGAGCTTGCTGACAAACTAACTGCGCATCTGAGGCGCAAAAATAGGCCCCTCCCATCTCACTTGATGTTTCCTGAGCCTTAAAGAACCGCACCAGAGCGGTTATAACTAGCCATGTGGGTTCCAAGACCCTAAAGATAAGCCATGTGTGCCCTAATAAAGTTGCCCAAAACGTTTATTGCCCACAAAAACGTTGAAGCACTCCCATCCAAAAAACGTTTGCTCACAAACATTTTACATTCAGTGTCAACCATATATGTAATTGGCCCCATAAGCAAGCTAAGTAATGCCCTTCTTTTAGCTCTAGGATTACTGCTTACCCTTACCCTCCTGGGTATAATGTCATCCTTTCTGAAATACACAGTCTCTCCATAAAAAATATGACTGAACATACCTCATGGCTGCATAGCATGAAACTGTTCCTCACACTGAAGTTTCCTGTACTCCTCAGCCTCTGTGGGAACAGCAATGGACCTTAGTTACAAATGCTAAGATCATCATCCTCCAGGCAGCAGTCTTCATCCATCTGCTGCCTGAGAGTAAATAGTACAAACCGGTACCATTTAAAAATAACAAACTCTTGATTGAAGAATTAAAAACTAATATTTTATCACCTCTTTCACTTTACCCTTCCTAGTACTTAGAGTAGGCAAAGAGAATGACTGGGGGTGGAGCTAAGGGAGGAGCTATATAGACAGCTCTGCTGTGGTGCTCTTTGCCACTTCCTGTAGGGAAGGATAATATCCCACAAGTAAAGGATGAATCCGTGGACTCATTTTACCTTTATAGAAGAAAAAACAACTGCACTTAACAGTTTTTATGGGTTAAAGTTGGCCGTTGTGGGGTGTAAGAAAAAAAAATGCACTAAAAAGTGCCTTTACATTGCTGTTTATGGGAACTATCGGCCAGATTACGAGTTGTGCGTTAAGGTAAAAAAGCAGCGTTAAGAGGTCCTAACACTGCTTTTTTACACCCGCTGGTATTACGAGTCTTGAAGGTTTAGGGTCACCGCACACTTCTTTGGCCTTAGCGCAAAACGACTTACATAGCGCCGGTATTACAAGTCTGTCCTGGGAGGCCAAAAAGTGAGCGGTACACCCTATCCCGTCAAGAGTCCTAACGCATTTAAAAGTCAGTAGTTAAGAGTTTTATGGTACAACGCCGTAACATAAAACTCATAACAAAAGTGCTAAAAAGTACACTAACACCCATAAACTACCTATTTACCCCTAAACCGAGGCCCTCCCGCATCGCAAACACTATAATAAAATTTCTAACCCCTAATCTGCCGCTACAGACACCGCCGCCACCGGCATTATATTTATGATATGAACCCCTAATCTGCTGCCCCAACATCGCCGCCACCTACATTATATTTATTAACCCCTAATCTGTCGCCCCCAATGTCGCCACCACCTACCTACACTTATTAACCCCTAATGTGCCACCCCCAACGTCGCTGCCACTATAATAAACATATTAACCCCCAAACCGCCGCACTCCCGCCTTGCAAACATTAGTTAAATATTATTAACCCCTAATCTGCCGTCCCTAACATCGCCGACACCTACCTACATTTATTAACCCCAAATCTGCCGCCCCCAACGTCGCTTCCACTATACTAATTGTATTAACCCCTAAACCTAAGTCTAACCCTAACCCTAACACCCCCTAACTTAAATATAATCAAAATAAATCTAAATAAAATTACTATAATTAACTACATTATTCCTATTTAAAACTAAATACTTACCTATAAAATAAACCCTAAGCTAGCTACAATATAACTAATAGTTACATTGTAGCTAGCTTGGGGTTTATTTTTATTTTACAAGCAAGTTTGTATTTATTTTAACTAGGTAGAATAGTTATTAAATAGTTATTAACCTAACCTAAGTTACAATAACACCTAACACTACACTATAATTAAATAAACTAACTAAATTAAATACAATGACCTAAATTAAATTAAATTCGCTAAAGCACAAAAACAAACAAACACTAAATTACAGAAAATAATAAACAAATTACAGATATTTAAACTAATTACACCTAATCTAATAGCCCTATAAAAAAAGCCCCCCCCCCAAAATAAAAAAAAATCCTTGCCTAAACTAAACTACCAATAGCCCTTAAAAGGGCCTTTTGCTGGGCATTGCCCCAAAGTAATCAGCTCTTTTACCTGTAAAAAAAATACAAACAACCCCCCAACAGTAAAACCCACCATTCACACAAACAACCCCCCAAATAAAATACTATCTAAAAAAACTAAGCTCCCCATTGCCCTGAAAAGGGCATTTGGAAGGGCATTGCCCTTAAAAGGGCAGTTAGCTCTTTTGCAGGCCCAACGTCCCTAACCTAAAAATTAAACCCACCCAATACACCCTTAAAAAAAACCTAACACTAACCCCCTGAAGATCGACTTACTGTTCTGAAGATCCGACATCCATCCTCAAGGAAGCGGCAGAAGTCTTCATCCAACCAGGTCGAAATCCTCAACGAAGCCGGGAGAAGTCTTCATCCAAGCCGGGCGAAGTGGTCCTCCAGACGGGCAGAAGTCTTCATCCAGACGGCATCTTCTATCTTCATCCATCCGACGCGGAGCGGGTCCATATTTAAGACATCCGACGCCGAGCATCCTCTTCATCCGACGACTAAAGACGAATGAAGGTACCTTTAAGTGACGTCATCCAAGATGGCGTCCCTTAGATTCCAATCCTATTGGAACAGCCTAGAGAATGCGAACTCAATCCTTTTGGCTGATTGGATCAGCCAATAGGATTGAACTTCAATCCTATTGGCTGACTGCATCAGACAATAGGATTTTTTCTACCTTAATTCCGATTGGCTGATAGAATTCTATCAATCGGATTCTAAGGGACGCCATCTTGGATGACATCACTTAAAGGTACCTTCATTCGTCTTTAGTCGTCGGATGAAGAGGATGCTCCGCGTCAGATGGCTGAAGATAGAAGATGCCGTCTGGATGAAGACTTCTGCCCGTCTGGAGGACCATTTCGCCTGGCTTGGAGGAAGACTTCTCCCGGCTTCGTTGAGGACTTCGACCCGGTTGGATGAAGACTTCTGCCGCTTCCTTGAGGATGGATGTCGGATCTTCAGAACAGTAAGTCGATCTTCAGGGGGTTAGTGTTAGGTTTTTTTAAGGGTGTATTGGGTGGGTTTTATTTTTAGGTTAGGGACTTTGGGCCTGCAAAAAACCTAACTGCCCTTTTAAGGGCAATGCCAATCCAAATGCCCTTTTCAGGGCAATGGGGAGCTTAGGTTTTTTAAATAGTATTTTATTTGGGGGGTTGTTTGTGTGAATGGTGGGTTTTACTGTTGGGGGGTTGTTTGTATTTTTTTTACAGGTAAAAGAGCTGATTACTTTGGGGCAATGCCCAGCAAAAGGCCCTTTTAAGGGCTATTGGTAGTTTAGTTTAGGCTAGGGTTTTTTTTATTTTGGTGGGGCTTTTTTTTATTTTGATAGGGCTATTAGATTAGGTGTAATTAGTTTAAATATCTGTAATTTGTTTATTATTTTCTGTAATTTAGTGTTTGTTTTTTTTGTACTTTAGCTAATTTAATTTAATTTATTTATTTGTATTTAATTTAGTAAATGTATTTAATTATAGTGTAGTGTTAGGTGTTATTGTAACTTAGGTTAGGTTTTATTTTACAGGTACTTTTGTACAGGTGTCCCTCGTTTTACAACGGTTCAATTTACACCGTTTCAGATTAACAACCTTTTTTCCAGTCATGTGACTGCTATTGAAAAGCATTGAGAAGCAGTGCATTTATTAAAATAGCCAGTAGGTGGAGCTGTCCGCTTGTGTTGCAGCAAAGCCAAGACAGCTGAAATTAATCAGTTTAACCAGACCTGAACTATCGAGCAGATTTCAAAGGAACAAGATCTTCCGGTCTATAAATCAGTCCAGATTGGAATGCATAGAAAGAACTGTTTGCAGAAAAATGCAAGTGAAGTCTGTGTTGTGTGATTGTTTTATTAGGTTTATAATGCTGTTTAGCAAAAGTTTTTGTTAATTTAACTTAGTTTAATTATATATTCTGTGTTGTGTGATTATTTTATTAGGTTTATAATGCTGTTTAGCATTTAAAGTCTTTATTTCAAAGCTTTAAAAATAATGTATTAAGTGTTACTTATGACAATTTTGAGAGGGGCCTGGAACCTAACTCCCTCACTTCCCATTGGCTTACATTATAAACTGGGTTTCAATTTACAACGGTTTGGATTTACAACCATTCCTTCTGGAACCTAACCCCGGCGTAAACTGAGGGCTACCTGTATTTATTTTAGCTAGGTAGTTATTAAATAGTTAATAATGATTTAATAAATATTCTACCTAGTTAAAATAAATACAAACTTGCCTGTAAAATAAAAATAAACCCTAAGCTAGTTACAATGTAACTATTAGTTATATTGTAGCTAGCTTAGGGTTTATTTTATAGGTAAGTATTTAGTTTTAAATAGGAATAATGTAGTTAATGATAGTAATTTTATTTAGATTTTTTAAAATTCTATTTAAGTTAGGGGGTGTTAGGATTAGGGTTAGACTTAGGTTTAGGGGTTAATAAATTTAGTATAGTGGCGGCGACGTTGGAGGCGGCAGATTAGGGGTTAATAAATGTAGGTAAGTGGCGGCGATGTTAGGGACGGCAGATTAGGGGTTAATAATATTTAACTAATGTTTGTGAGGCGGGAGTGCGGCGGTTTAGGGGTTATTATGTTTATTATAGTGGTGGCGACGTTGGGGGCGGCAGATTAGGGGTTAATAAATATAATGCAGGTGTCGGCGATGTCAATGGGGCTGTGTTACTGAGTTTTACGCTGCTTTTTTGAAGGTGTTAGACTTTTTCTCATCCGGCTCTCCCCGTTGATTCCTATGGGGAAATCGTGCATGAGCACGTACGACCAGCTCACCGCTGACTTAAGCAGCGCTGGTATTGGAGTGCGGTAATGAGCAAATTTTTGCTCAACGCTCACTTCTTGCCTTTTAACAACGGGTTTAAAACCTGTAGTACCACCGCTGCAGGTAAGTGAGCGTTGAGTGAAAACTGCTCGTTAGCACCGCACAGCCTCTAACGCAAAACTCGTAATCTAGCCGTATGTGTTTCCTGTAAATATATATGTATATGCTTATATACATATATATGTATGTGTTAATATGCTTATATACATATATATTTATGTGTTATTATGCTTATATACATATATATCAATGTAGAGAAGAGAGAGGGGGCGCTTCTTAGTGTGTTGCGTGAAATTCTGCACGATGTGGAAAGAACAAAGTTACACTCCCCCATTCCGTATCGGAACAGGGTGCAAATGGGCTGGCTAACACTCTCAGCAGTTAGCACACTGATCACAGATGTTCCATCGGCTTCACGTGAACACAATTTATCTAACACTCACAAACCTCACCATCCTCATTCACTTAATCATATACAAACACTACATAACAGTCACACTACACATGAACACCCATCACACATAGATCCCAACCGATTTTCTCCTTTGAACCAATCTATACCGACTGATGAGGTTTTTGATTCCCACCAAGCCAGCACATCCCATTTTTCTTTTTTAAGGATGAGACCAGACCTGGGGGTGGAAGGGCCCAATCCAAGGCCGGGAAAAAGACCTTACCAAACAGAAAACGAGGCTCCAGAGGTAGAGCCCTTGTCGCCAAGAAAGAGAAACTTAGATAGAGGGATATTCAATTTATCCTCTCATTCTCTCCCTCTAGATGAAAAAAAGAGTCCTGAAAAGGGGTCTATCTTTTTGTCCACCCAGTCCTCACAAAATTTTTAATATTTTTTGTAGATGTAAACAGCTTCACTTGCAAACTAACACTTCAAAAATATTTTGCAACCAAAAAAACTTAAACAGAACAAAGTAGATTCTGATGATTGTCAGTTAATCTCTACAAATTCCATGCCATCAGATAAAACAATTGATTGCATTTTTTCAGATGTAAATTTGCTAACATCACACATTTTTGATAACTATATAAATACTTCTGTAAAGAAAAAAATCAAATTTTAACCCCAGCATATCATCTAACCATTTTATTGAATTAAATCAAAATCTAGTAATGGAGGATCTAGAAAATATAGAAAAGATCCAAAATAAAAAGAATTATTACATGAGCCTTGGAGAAAAAAAGAGTTCTTCTAAACTTACAGAGAAATTCTAACATTATCATCCGTGATGCAGACAAGGGAGGCGGAATTATTATTCAGAACATTGAAGACTACTTACAGGAAGCAGAAAGAATTTTAGGGGACAGAGAATACTACAGAATTTTAGACAAGGACCCTAAAGATAGTTTCTTAATAACACATCAGATCCTCATTGATAAGGGCGCCAATTTGGGCATTCTCAACAAGAATGAGAGAGACTTTTTGAGAATATCCAATCCCAGTGTTGCACACTATTATCACCTACCTAAGGTGCATAAAAATACTCAAAATCCTCCCGGCCGTCCCATAATTGTGGGCATTGAGAATCTCACATACAATCTATCATATTACATTGATCAATTTTTGCAACAATTCGTAATTACTTTGCCATCTTACATCAAGGATAGCACACATCTCCTACAACAAATAGGGAACATCAAAAATCCAGATAAAAAATTATTGTGGATTACGTGTGACGTAAATTCATTATATTCCAATATCACACACAGTTTAGGTATATTAGCCACTTCACACTTTTTAGAGCAGGATCCATTCACGCCCAATCTACAAAAAGCGTTCCTTCTTGAAAGTATTGAATATATTCTGACACACAATTATTTTATTTTCTAATATCATTTTTATTTAAAGACAAAGGGTACGGCCATGGGAACCAGGTTTGCCCCTATCTATGCTAAGCTTTTCATAGGCTTTTTTGAAGAAAAGTATATATACAATCACCAGCTGGGGGCAAGCCTGGTTTACTATAGCCATTATATTGACAATTTGATTTTCATTTGGGACGGAGACTTAACAACAGTCAACTCCTTTATAGAACATATAAATTGTAATGACTTAGGGATCTCTTTTACGGCTAATATACAGACTATTACCATTGAATTTTTAGATCTTGTTTTAAGTTGGGACTCTTCCTACAATCTGGAATCTAAAACCTACTTCAAAGAAGTGGATAGTAACAGTTATCTGGTATTCTCCAGTGATCACCACAAAAGTTGGATTAAAAACATTCCATACAGTCAATTCAGACGAATTAGAAAAAATTGCACCAATACAGACATGTTTCTAGAACAAAGTATGGTCTTATATGATAGATTTTCAGAAAAAAGGCTACCCCACTCTTTTATTAGACCAAGCTCTAGACAAAGTCAAGGCTCTAGATATAGCATCCCTCTTGAATAAAGAAAACAATTCCAAAAGGAACTCAGAAAGTGAATCAGCCCCTTTGTTCATAACACAATACAATAGTAATTACCACAAATTTAGAAACACACTGTATAAACATTGGCATATTATAAAGAGAGATACCATTTTGAGAAATTTTGTAAATTAAAAACCCTACATAGTTTATAGAAGAGCTCCCACACTTAGAAACAGTTTAGCACCCAGGAAGAGAGTCAAGCATGTCAATTTTTAATTGAAGAACAACAAATCATCAACAAAAAATGGACTATTCGGATTAAGAGGGGTGTATAAATGTGGGAAAAGAGGTTATAACTCCTGTAAATATATACGCTCCAAGAAGAAATCATTTACATCTACAGTAACTGGGGAAAATAGTGACATCAAATATAACAACATTGGCCTAGATCAATACCTTGGATTGTCTATTTTAATAATAATGTATATAGTTTTCATAAGTAAATTAAACATCAAAAGCTCTGTTTCTGTTAAAAAGGAGTGATAGCAAACATGCTAAACATTCTCTGGTACTTAGGGCAGGTTTTTCTCTGAAATTCCCAGTAGCAAAGGGGTTAATGATACCATCTGCTATACTGTGTCAGGCTTTGTGTAAAAATAAATAAAGATAAAACTTGTAGCCTTTACATCTTTGTAATTTACTTCTTTTTGGATTAAATGGTCAGTGCAGTAACGTTATAGAACAGAACTATCTACAAGTCTACTGCCAGGCAGCTTATATGCCACCGTCACTGGCATTTCTTCTTATGCACTTTACCTTTCTAGCTCGATCTTTCGTGGGCATTTGCCTGGTTCCGCTGTAAATGGAAGCTGCACCTTTGGCTCATATCCTCTTTTTGAAAAATCGGATTTTACCAGCAGCTCAGTGGTTGGACCAATGACTTGGTTGTCCAAGTAAGATTGGAGACATTGAGGAGCCTGAAAACTGGTCACTGTGAGAGATTTAAAAAAACATAATAAATCATTAGTAAAAAGTATTATTCTCATTACAAATTACACTTTTCCAACCGGCACAGTCTGACCTGTACACTGGTTTGTCTGAATTTGTTAAAGTGCATTGAGAATCAGTGCTGCAATCAAAAGATTCATAAGGTCTGGTAGGCTCCTCATCAGGGCCTACCAAGATACCAGGAGATTTCCCAGTGGGCTGGGGCTGGAAAGCTACAATTTAAAGGGGTGATTAATGGATGCAATTGGGTTGTAGGGTGCCTATATAACATCAAAGAATAAATTTTGGTGAGAGAAAGGGACAGAGCTCACAATAAGGAACCATCTCACGAAACGTAGTTAGGAATAGATTTGCCAGCTGTTCTCCTCAAAAATACTAGACAATCTGCAGGTGACTTGGCACAATGATCGGTGGGGGTTACACAATGCTTCACACCAAAGCTTTACCTTAGACCCCACTATTGATGCTATCATGTATATTATTTACAACTAAACAGTCATTTTACCTCTTAGCTGCCAGTCGCAAAGAAATCAATAATTGTACCTCTTTGGTTACTAGTAAAACATGTAAACAATAGGGATTTGAGCCCCTTGACTGACCCTTACGTCATTCTGCTTCATATTTGCAATGCATTGAGGCACAGGAGGCTATTTATATTTAGCTAACACTCATAGACTCATACTAGACACCAGGCAACCCTAGTTGGGAGCTCTGGAATAGGTGAGACTGGAGGGGCTGTAAGTGAAACTAGACCAAAGCCCACAACAAAGCACAAACACTTCCAATGTCTTTATACAAATCCATATACAACTGTTTTGTATTTCACCAAAACCAAATTTACCTTTTGGGGTGTGGAGGGCTTGACCAGCCTGCACAAGTAAGTCTGGTTGTATGTCAGGGCCTGAGCTCACATCCTGAAAACCCAATTGAGATACAGTATTAATTATATGAGAGAGGGTCAATATGAGTAATGAATAGAGCTGTATGTAATTCTCAAATGAAAGTATAGCAGATAGACATGTTAAAATGATGATTTGGCATAAAAAACAGAATGTATGTTTACCTGATAAATTTCTTTCTCCTACGGTGTGTCCGGTCCACGGCTTCATCCTTACTTGTGGGATATTCTCATTCCCTACAGGAAGTGGCAAAGAGAGCACAACAGCAGAGCTGTCCATATAGCTCCCCCTCTAGCTCCGCCCCCCAGTCATTCGACCGACGGTCAGGAGAAAAAGGAGAACCATAGGGTGCAGTGGTGACTGTAGTGTACAAAAACAAAAATTTTAAACCTGACTAAAAGCCAGGGCGGGCCGTGGACCGGACACACCGTAGGAGAAAGAAATTTATCAGGTAAACATAAATTCTGTTTTCTCCTACATTGGTGTGTCCGGTCCACGGCTTCATCCTTACTTGTGGGAACCAATACCAAAGCTTTAGGACACGGATGAAGGGAGGGAGCAAGTCAGGTAACCTAAACGGAAGGCACCACTGCTTGTAAAACCTTTCTCCCAAAAATAGCCTCCGAAGAAGCATAAGTATCGAATTTGTAAAATTTGGCAAAAGTATGCAGAGAAGACCACGTCGCTGCCTTACAGATCTGTTCAACAGAAGCCTCATTCTTGAAGGCCCATGTGGAAGCCACAGCTCTAGTAGAATGAGCAGTAATTCGTTCAGGAGGCTGCCGTCCGGCAGTCTCATAAGCCAATCGGATGATGCTTTTTAACCAGAAGGAAAGAGAGGTAGCAGTAGCTTTCTGACCTCTCCTCTTACCAGAATAGACGACAAACAATGAAGATGTCTCTCTGAAATCCTTTGTTGCTTCTAGATAGAATTTTAAAGCACAAACCACATCTAGATTGTGTAACAAACGTTACTTCTTAGAAACTGGATTAGGACACAGAGAAGGAACAACTATTTCCTGGTTAATATTCCTATTGGAAACCACCTTTGGAAGAAAACCAGGCTTGGTACGTAAAACTACCTTATCTGTATGAAAAACCAGATAGGGTGAATTACACTGTAAAGCAGACAATTCAGAAACTCTTCTAGCAGAAGAAATAGCAACCAAAAACAAAACTTTCCAAGATAGTAACTTAATATCTATGGAATGTAAAGGTTCAAACGGAACCCCTTGAAGAACTGAAAGAACTAAATTTAGACTCCATGGAGGAGTCACAGGTCTGTAGACAGGCTTGATTCTGACCAACGCCTGTACGAACGCCTGAACATCTGGCACGGCTGCCAGACGTTTGTGTAACAAGACAGACAGAGCAGATATCTGTCCTTTTAAAGAACTAGCTGACAGACCTTTCTCCAAACCTTCTTGGAGAAAGGAAAGAATCCTTGGAATCCTAATTTTACTCCATGAGTAACCCTTGGATTCGCACCAATAGAGATATTTCTGCCATATCTTATGGTAAATTCTCCTGGCTACAGGCTTTCTAGCCTGAACCAGAGTATCTATAACTGATTCCGAAAACCCACGCTTAGATAGAATCAAGCGTTCAATCTCCAAGCAGTCAGTTGCAGAGAAACTAGGTTTGGATGTTCATATGGACCTTGCACTAGAAGGTCCTGTCTCAATGGTAGCTTCCATGGTGGAGCCGATGACATATTCACCAGGTCTGCATACCAAGTCCTGCGTGGCCACGCAGGAGCTATTAGAATCACCGAAGCCTTCTCCTGTTTGATCCTGGCTACTAGCCTGGGGAGTAGAGGAAACGGTGGAAAGACATACGCTAGATTGAATGACCAAGGCGCCACTAATGCATCTACCAATGTCGCCTTGGGATCCCTGGACCTGGACCCGTAGCGTGGAACCTTGGAGTTCTGACGAGACGCCATCAGATCCAGATCTGGAATGCCCCATAGTTGAGTTAACTGGGTAAAAACCTCCGGGTGAAGTTCCCACTCCCCCGGATGGAAAGTCTGACGACTCAAATAATCCGCCTCCCAGTTGTCTACTCCTGGGATGTGAATTGCAGATAGAGGGCAGGAGTGATCCTCCGCCCATTTGATGATCTTGGATACTTCTCTCATCGCCAGGGAACTCTTCGTTCCTCCCTGATGATTGATGTACGCTACAGTCGTCATGTTGTCCAACTGAAATCTTATGAATTTGGCCTTTGCTAGTTGAGGCCAAGCCAGGAGCGTATTGAATATCGCTCTTAGTTCCAAAATGTTTATCGGTAGAAGAGATTCTTCCCGAGACCATAGACCCTGAGCTTTCAGGGAGTCCCACACCGCGCCCCAGCCTAGGAGACTGGCGTCGGTCGTGACAATGATCCACTCTGGTCTGCGGAAACTCATTCCCTGCGACAGGTGATCCTGAGCCAACCACCAGAGAAGCGAGTCTCTGGTTTCCTGGTCCATCTGTATCTGGGGAGACAAGTCTGCATAATCCCCATTCCATTGCTTGAGCATGCACAATTGCAGTGGTCTTAGATGAATTCTGGCAAATGGGACAATGTCCATTGCCGCCACCATTAGACCGATTACCTCCATGCACTGAGCCACAGACGGCTGAGCAATGGCATGAAGGACTCGACAAGCTTTTGAGAGTTTTGACTTCCTGACCTCCGTCAGAAAGATTTTCATTTCTACCGAATCTATTATTGTTCCCAGGAAGGGAACCCTTGTGACCGGGGCCAGAGAACTCTTTTCTACGTTCACCTTCCACCCGTGAGACCTTAAAAAGGCTAGAACAATATCCGTATGAGCCTTGGCTCTGGGAAGAGACGACGCCTGTATTAAGATGTCGTCTAGGTAAGGTGCTACTGAAATGCCCCGCGGTCTTAGTACCGCTAGAAGGGACCCTAGCACCTTTGTGAAAATTCTTGGAGCGGTGGCCAATCCGAAAGGAAGGGCCACAAACTGGTAATGCTTGTCCAGAAAGGCGAATCTTAGGAACTGATGGTGATTTTTGTGGATTGGAATATGCAGGTATGCATCCTTTAGGTCCACAGTAGTCATGTATTGACCCTCCTGGATCATAGGCAGAATTGTTCGAATTGTTTACATCTTGAATGATGGAACTCTGAGAAATTTGTTTAGGATTTTTAAGTCCAGAATTGGCCTGAACGTTCCCTCCTTTTTGGGAACTACAAACAGGTTTGAGTAAAAACCCAGTCCTTGTTCTGCTTTTGGAACTGGGTGAATCACTCCCATTTTGAAAAGGTCTTCTACGCAATGTAAGATTGCCTGTCTCTTTATCTGGTCTGAAGACAAGCGACAAATGTGAAACCTTCCCTTTGGGGGAAGGTCCTTGAATTCTAGGAAATACCCCTGAGAGACAATCTCTAAAGCCCAGGGGTCTGGGACATCTCTTGCCCAAGCCTGAGCAAAGAGAGAGAGTCTGCCCCCCACCAGATCCGGTCCCGGATCGGGGGCTATCCTTTCATGCTGATTTGGTTGGAGCAGCAGGCTTCTTGGCCTGTTTCCCCTTGTTCCAGCCTTGCAATGGTTTCCATGCTGGCTTGGGCTGGGAAGTGTTACCCTCTTGTCTAGAGGCTTGAGAGTTAGAAGTTGGTCCGTTCCTGACGTTGCGAAAGGAACGAAAATTAGACTTATTCTTCGCTTTGAAAGGCCTATCCTGTGGAAGGGCATGGCCCTTTCCCCCAGTGATGTCTGAAATAATCTCTTTCAACTCTGGCCCGAATAGGGTCTTACCCTTGAAAGGAATATTAAGCAATTTTGTTTTTGACGACACATCCGCCGACCAAGATTTTAGCCAAAGCGCTCTGCGCGCCACTATTGCAAAACCTGAATTTTTCGCCGCTAATTTAGCTAATTGAAAAGCGGCATCTAAAATAAAAGAATTAGCCAATTTCAGTGCGTGAATTCTGTCCATGACTTCATCATATGGAGTCTCCTTCTGTAGCGAATTTTCTAGTTCATCGAACCAAAAAGACGCCGCTGTGGTGACAGGAATAATGCACGAAATTGGTTGAAGAAGAAAACCTTGCTGAACAAAAATTTTCTTAAGCAATCCTTCTAATTTTTTATCCATCGGATCTTTAAAAGCGCAACTGTCCTCTATTGGAATAGTTGTGCGCTTAGCTAATGTTGAAACTGCCCCCTCTACCTTAGGAACCGTCTGCAATGCGTCCCTTCTGGGGTCAACTATGGGGAACATTTTCTTAAATATAGGAGGGGGAACAAAAGGAACACCTGGCTTCTCCCACTCCTTAGTCACTATATCCGCCACCCTCTTGGGTATCGGAAAAGCATCAGCGTGCACTGGGACCTCTAAGAATTTGTCCATTTTGCACAATTTCTCTGGAATCACCAAAGGATCACAATCATCAAGAGTAGCTAGCACCTCCTTAAGCAGAGCGCGGAGGTGTTCTAGCTTAAATTTGAATGCAACTATATCAGGCTCTGCCTGCTGAGAAATCTTTCCTGTGTCAGAAATTTCTCCTTCAGACAGGCCCTCCCTCACCGCCAAATCAGATTGATGTGAGGGCATAATAGATAAATTATCCTCAGCGTCTGCTTGCTCATCCTCTGTATTTAAAACTGAGCAATCGCGCTTTCTAGGAAAAGCTGGCAGTTTGGATAAAAAAGCTGCTAGTGAATTATCCATTACTGCTGCTAATTGCTGCATAGTAACCGCCATTTGCGCGCTAGATGTACTAGGTATCGCTTGCGTGGGCAATGCTGGAGTTGACACAGAAGGAGAGGATGATGAACTGTCCCCACTACCTTCATTTAAAGAATCATCTTGGGCAACATTTTTAAATGTGACAGTACTGTCCTTAATTTGTTTGGACCCTATGGCACAAACATTTAATGGTGGAACCACCTTGGCCTCCATACACACAGAACATAGGCTATCTGAAGGCACAGACATGTTAGACAAACCTAGGCAGCTTTTTAATTCAAGAAAAGTAATTTTATACAAAACCGTTACTGTCTCTTTAAATAATAAAGGAGCACACTTTATTACTGAAACGTCAGAAAAACATCAAAGAAATATCCGATCTTTCTGAAATTTTCACCGTAGTGTCTTAAAGCTTTGAAAGTATTGCACAACAATTTCCAGACCAATTGACCCTTAAATGCCCAAACCGGAGCTAATAACAGCAATTAACCGGTTAATACACTACAGTCCCCTGCCACAGTCTCCACCGCAGCTTTTACCTTCCTTATGGGTTAACCAAAAACGAAATAAACCTCTTATAAGTCCTTTTCTAAGCCTCTTGACATTCCACGTGAAGCTGCATGAACCTCCTGATGAAAAGCAATTGCGCAACTGAGGCGCGAAAATGAGGCCTCCTCCCTCTGCATTCCAGAGTGAAGGGGCCTTTCTGACAAAATTAGGTGTCTAAACGGCTACCAGGCGCAAATAACATACCCAAAAGTGTTTTAAAGTTTGAAAAAACACTTCAAAGTCACATAAACATGATAAAAAATAAACGACTTAGCCCACAATAGTGTCAACCAGCATAGAGCCCAAATTATAAGCCTTAATTCTGTTACTGAGTCTAAGAAAATGGCTTACCTATCCCAGAAGGGATAACTGACAGTCTTCTAGCATTACTTGGTCTTGTTAGAAAAGTGACTGATCATACCTGAAGCAGATAAGCCTGCAAACTGTTCCCCTTTGAAAGTTCTCTGGTTTAACAGTCCTGCGTGGGAACAGCAATCGATTTTAGTTACTGGTGCTAAAATCATACTCCTCTTTAACAGAAATCTTCTTCATTTTCTGTTGCAGAGTAAATAGTACAAACCGGCACTATTTTAAAATAACAAACTCTTGATAGAAGAAATAAAAAACTACAACTAACACCACATACTCTTTACCACCCCCGTGGAGATGCTACTTGTACAGAGCGAAAAAGAGAATGACTGGGGGGCGGAGCTAGAAGGGGAGCTATATGGACAGCTCTGCTGTTGTGCTCTCTTTGCCACTTCCTGTAGGGAATGAGAATATCCCACAAGTAAGGATGAAGCCGTGGACTGGACACACCAATGTAGGAGAAAAGGGTTAAGTAAAAGCTGTTAAAGTAAAAATTAAACATTTAAAATTAAAGGGACAGTCAAGTAAAAAAAACAAAAACTTTCATGATTCAAATAGGGCATGCAATTATAAAACAACTTTCAAATTTACTTTTATCACCAATGTTGCTTGGTAAGGGACAGTCAACACCAGAATTGTTGTTGTTTTAAAAGATAGATAATGGCTTAATTACCCATTCCCCAGTTTTGCATAACAAACACAGTTATAATAATACACTTTTTACCTCTGTAATTACCTTTTATCTAAGCTTCAGCAGACTGCCCCCTAATTTCAGTTCTTTTGACAGACTTGCATTTTACAACAACAATGTAGCGTGAAGCACCGCACTCACTGCACAGCCAGGAACAGGTTCACCAAACCCAGCATCGATACAAAGAAATCAAATTGTTCCAGCTGGTGCAAAAATTACTTTTATTTGTGCAAAACAGGGATCGATAAGCAACGTTTCAGGCCCAAACTTGGCCCTTTCTCAAGCTTGACAATAGATTAGTGAACAAACATTTAAATAGCCATACTGGCGCCAAATATTGTGATTAAAAGTGATACAATGTTGCCCTCTAATGGCGAGCAAAAATATAACATATAAAAAGATGTGTTTTAAAGTGCATTTTGATGGCCTGTGATACTGCCACCTAGTGAATCATCATATTATCTAGAAAACATATAGATTTCATATAATATGTGAAAATTCATATATCTAAGAATAATAAATGTTTTAAACATTTCATCAATGTACAAATGACATAAATTTCTACATTAATACAAGTTTAAAAATGCATCATAAATTTATCATAATTAAATTAATCATTGTTTCCAATAATCAAAATATTTCAAATTTAAAAACATATATATGTGTCTGGTGTGTCTAGCTCTAGATGGATAAATTATTTTTATCAGTTAACTCAATTTTGTAATATTTTAACTCACAATCCCTCAAGAGACAGACACACCAACATATCTAGTCAATATTAGATATTCAACTGGGGCATTCATTTGCAGATTTCCAGAGACATCAAATCTCATATTAATATCTACATTTATTTGCACATTTATCAATACATGATTTTAACAGTACAACATTATAAAAAGATTTTCCATTCTATTTCATTAAGTTACCAAAAGGCAGTCCAATTGCATTCCCTATTTAAGCCTTTCGGCCACAGGGTACATAATTCATTAATCCAGTATGTTTCCCTCCTGGTTAGAATATGTTCTTTATCACCCCCTCTCCTAGGTGTATGGACCCTTTCAATGATTTGAAAGCGTAATTGACTTATTCTGTGGCCTGCCTCTAAAAAGTGTCCAGCCACTGGAGCATCCTTTTTTCCACAACGAATGTTCGACTTGTGCTCAGAGATTCTCTCTCGTGCCTCCCTGGTCGATTGACCAATATACATCATGGAGCACGGACATTTAATTGCATAAATAATATACTCTGACCTACAAGTCAAATATTCATTTATGGAATATTTCTTACCCGTATAGGGGTGACAAAAAGTCTCCCCTTTAATCATGGAATTGCAATTGATGCAAGATAGACATGGGTAACATCCCTTTCGTTTTTGGCCAGTTATTGTACTCTGTATTTGTTTCTTCTCAGCCCCCATATCGGCTCTCACCAATTTATCTTTAATGTTAGGGCCACGTTTATAGGCTAACATAGGTGGTCTTGAGAATGCCCCTATATCTGGGTGGCACTTGGACAAAATATGCCAATATTTTCAAATGATTTTGTTAATTTGATTGCTTCTTGTATTGTACTGTGATATAAACTTAATCCTTTCTGAATTTTTAGAATTTTTAGAATTATTTCTATTCTCATCTCTCCTTACTATTTCGGATCTACTCTCATTTTTACTCACATCTTGTTTTATATCTTCAATTAATGATTCGGGGTAACCCCTTGAGACAAATTTCTCTGACATTTCCTCTAGGCGAGACTTCTTGATAACAGGATCTGACACGATCCTATTAACCCTAAGAAGTTGGCTCTTTGGAACAGCCTTAAAGGTGGTGGGTGGATAGAAACTCTCAAACCACAGAGTGTTATTTTTATCTGTAGGCTTGGAATAAATGAGGAGTTAAAAAAGGAGTTACATAGATTTTTTAGATCTATTAAACTAAAAGTTTTCTTTGATAAAAATGCTGATATTGGTGACACTGCTGTTTATACTGAAGATAAAGGTATATTAACCTGTAAGTCGGTTGGATTGAAAAAGACCAGCAGTTTTAACCCCAGTGTTACAGACAACAGTGCCAATACCTTTTTTGAGTTGGTTCTTGGTGAAGTGGAAAAATTTTTTAAACCAGATTACATCTTTAATAAAAATAAAGCAAAATTTGATGCTGATTCCGCTTCACTTAAAACAATTCATGAAAGGAAAGGTTTAACAATCAAGGGTGCAGATAAGGGCGGTGCCCTAGTCTTGATGAAACAGGAGAATTATGTAGATGAGATTATGCAACAGTTAAATGATGGTTCAGTATATGTTGAAGTTGGTTTTGATTCGACATATAAGATACAAGGTGAAATTCTTAATATTCTATCTAAAGCGGTAAGAAGTGGTTTAATTTCTAAGGATTTGAGTGAATATCTAAAAATTAAACATCCAATAAGACCTGTAATATATTGCTTACCTAAGATCCATAAAGATAAAAACCTACCACCAGGCAGACCCATTGTGGCTGGTACAGGATCCATATTTTCTAATATTGCTATCTTTTTAGATAAGATCCTTCAGTCTTATGTTGTTAAGTCATCTTCATATATCAAGGAAACTTATGATTTTATGAGGAAATTAGAAAATCTTGATTTATTACATCAAAAAGTGATTTTATTTACCCTAGATGTATCCAGCTTGTACACATCAATTAAACATACAAGTGGAATAGCTGCTGTAATGAAAATGTTATCTAATGATAAGAAGTACAGTTTGGCTCAGATACATTTTTTTGTTGATTTATTGGAGGTTATCTTGTATGATAATTACTTTCTATTTAAGGACACTTTTTATTTTCAAAGAAAGGGAACAGCCATGGGATCCAATGTCGCCCCTACATATGCCAACATATTTATGATTAATTTTGAAGAGTTATTTGTTTATGAAAATCATTTATTTAAACAATATGGAGCCACTTGGTGGCGTTTCATCAATGATGTGTTTGGCATCTGGTATGGCGACATTGGATCCCTAATGGCATTTGTGGGTGACCTTAACTGTTCAGTTAATGACATTAAATTCACTTTAACACATGATGAATGCTCAATCCAGTTTTTGGATACTAGAGTCTATAAGGAGGTGGATGGATTGAAAATTGACATTTATTCCAAGCCTACAGATAAAAATAACACTCTGTGGTTTGAGAGTTTCCATCCACCCACCACCTTTAAGGCTGTTCCAAAGAGCCAACTTCTTAGGGTTAATAGGATCGTGTCAGATCCTGTTATCAAGAAGTCTCGCCTAGAGGAAATGTCAGAGAAATTTGTCTCAAGGGGTTACCCCGAATCATTAATTGAAGATATAAAACAAGATGTGAGTAAAAATGAGAGTAGATCCGAAATAGTAAGGAGAGATGAGAATAGAAATAATTCTAAAAATTCTAAAAATTCAGAAAGGATTAAGTTTATATCACAGTACAATACAAGAAGCAATCAAATTAACAAAATCATTCGAAAATATTGGCATATTTTGTCCAAGTGCCACCCAGATATAGGGGCATTCTCAAGACCACCTATGTTAGCCTATAAACGTGGCCCTAACATTAAAGATAAATTGGTGAGAGCCGATATGGGGGCTGAGAAGAAACAAATACAGAGTACAATAACTGGCCAAAAACGAAAGGGATGTTACCCATGTCTATCTTGCATCAATTGCAATTCCATTATTAAAGGGGAGACTTTTTGTCACCCCTATACGGGTAAGAAATTTTCCATAAATGAATATTTGACTTGTAGGTCAGAGTATATTATTTATGCAATTAAATGTCCGTGCTCCATGATGTATATTGGTCAATCGACCAGGGAGGCACGAGAGAGAATCTCTGAGCACAAGTCGAACATTCGTTGTGGAAAAAAGGATGCTCCAGTGGCTGGACACTTTTTAGAGGCAGGCCACAGAATAAGTCAATTACGCTTTCAAATCATTGAAAGGGTCCATACACCTAGGAGAGGGGGTGATAAAGAAAATATTCTAACCAGGAGGGAAACATACTGGATTAATGAATTATGTACCCTGTGGCCGAAAGGGAATGCAATTGGACTGCCTTTTGGTAACTTAATGAAATAAAATGGAAAATCTTTTTATAATGTTGTACTGTTAAAATCATGTATTGATAAATGTGCAAATAAATGTAGATATTAATATGAGATTTGATGTCTCTGGAAATCTGCAAATGAATGCCCCAGTTGAATATCTAACATTGACTAGATATGTTGGTGTGTCTGTCTCTTGAGGGATTGTGAGTTAAAATATTACAAAATTGAGTTAACTGACAAAAATAATTTATCCATCTAGAGCTAGACACACCAGACACATATATATGTTTTTAAATTTTAAATATTTTGATTATTGGAAACAATGATTAATTTAATTATGATAAATTTATGATGCATTTTTAAACTTGTATTAATGTAGAAATTTATGTCATTTGTACATTGATGAAATGTTTAAAACATTTATTATTCTTAGATATATGAATTTTCACATATGATATGTAATCTATATGTTTTCTAGATAATATGATGATTCACTAGGTGGCAGTATCACAGGCCATCAAAATGCACTTTAAAACACATCTTTTTATATGTTATATTTTTGCTCGCCACTAGAGGGCAACATTGTATCACTTTTAATCACAATATTTGGCGCCAGTACGGCTATTTAAATGTTTCTTCACTAATCTATTGTCAAGCTTGAGAAAGGGCCAAGTTTGGGCCTGAAACGTTGCTTATCGATCCCTGTTTTGCACAAATAAAAGTCATTTTTGCACCAGCTGGAACAATTTGATTTCTTAGACTTGCATTTTAGCCAATCAGAGCTGTCTACATAGTAAATTCACATGCATGAGCTCAATGTTATCTATATGAAACACGTGAACTAACGCCATCTAGTGGTGCAAAACTATCAAAATGCATTTAGATTAGAGGCGGCCTTCAAGGTCTAAGAAATTAGCATATGAACCTCCTAGGTTTAGCTTTCAACTAAGAATACCAAGAGAACAAAGCAAAATTGGTAATAAATGTAAATTGGAAAGTTGTTTAAAATTACATGCCCTATTTGAAACATGAAAGTTTTTTATACTTGACTGTCCCTTTAAAGGGATATAAAACCCATATTTTTTATTTCTTAAATTTTAAGCAACTTTCTAATTTACTCCTATTATCAATTGCTCTTTGTTCTCTTGCTATCTTTATTTAAAAAGCAGGAATGTAAAGCATAGGACACCGCCCATTTTAGGTTCAGCAGCCTGGATAGCATTGCTTATTGGTGGCTACATTTAGCAAACCAATAAGCAAGCATAACCCAGGTTCAGAACCAAAAATGTCCTGGCTCCTAAGCTTTATATTCCTGATTTTAAAATAAAGATAGAAAGAGAACAAAAGTTGCTTAAAATGGCATGCATGAATAATGAAAGAAAAAATGTGGGTTTAGTATCCCATTAACAAGCAAATGTACTGCACAATCTTTTGCTTGATTTTCACTTTACACAAACATCAAGCAATATTAATTATTTTCTATTAAAAGGAGGCATTTTTTTTTAAACAATGAATAAATGCAGAACTGCATTATCAATAAATGCATATTAAAAATACAGTACAAAAGAACTTAGTTTGAATTTCAAATGAGTAGTATATTTTTTTCTGATAAATGTCTGTTAGATTTTTTAAATGCATCATGTGACAGCCATCAGCCTATCACAAAATGCATATACCAGTATATTCTGTGAATCTTGCACATTCTTAGTAGGAACTGTGCATATAAAAAGATTGAGTGCATTTAGATCAGGGGTGTCCAAACTTTGCTCTCCAGAAGTTTTGGAACTACATTTCCCATGATGCTCAGCTAGATAAAATGCTGGCTGAGAATCATCGGAAATGTAGTTCCAAAACCTCTGGAGAGCAAAGTTTGGACACCCCTGATTTAGATAATGGAAGTGAATTGGAAAGTTATTACGTTTTTTTAAAATTGTGCGCTCTATCTGAATCTGGAAAGTTTAAATTTGACTTGACTTTCCCTTTAAAGACGAGGACCCTGTACAGCAGTTGCGTCCTGCGCTCTGCACAGGTCTTGCCGACAGTAGTGAGGCTGCGCTATTTCTGCATAGCACTAAGGAGGCCACCCCAGGCAAAAGATCGTAGGGACCAGGAGTCAAGTCTTACAAAAAAAAAGTGTGGGAACTCACCAAGACTTCCACCCCCTCACAATTAATATTGTTTTTTTACACACACACACACACACACATATATATACACACACACACACACTTACACACACATACACACACGCACACTTACACACACACACATATACACACACACTTACACAAACATACACATACACACACATATACACACACACACACTTACACACACACACACGCATGTACATTTATACACACACACAGACATACACACACACACAGACATACACACACATGCACACTTACACACACACACACACATACACACACACACACGCATGCACATTTATACACACACACAGACATACACACACACACAGACATACACACACATGCACACTTACACACACACACAGACATATACACACACACATACTGTATTTATATGCATATAATCTATACACTTTGGTTAATGAAAGCAAATAAAAACCAATTAAGAGTTGAATGGTTGCCTTTGGGCCTGAGACGCCTCCTCTGTCACAGAGTCTCACCCACTTAAGGTGCAATAGTCCTATGTCTGCTGAGCAAGCCACACTGAAATGTAAGCACCATGTGTTCCACACAGTGTGGGGTGATCACACAGTAGGACCGCTGACAGGCTTGTATTTAGTGTATTGTAGGAAATGTTACTGACCATTACTAGAGGATCTCACTATCCCCCTAACCAGACTGTGTTCCAGCAACTCCCACCAACAGCAGCAGTGTTTACTGAAGTGTTTCGGTTCTCTGTCCAGGGGGAACTTAGTTCCACCTGCAAAAATAATGCATGTATGTGTTCCCGCTGGACTTGACCCCTGGTAGGGACAGGGGTGCACCAGTGATCACATGCCTGTCAGCGAGATGCTTCCATTACATGAGATACACACTCAGATCAGCATGCATCTCACGCTGTTCCTGGGTTCCTGCATGTGAGGATATCCAGCAACGGTAACGTATGAATGTTGCTGTGTATACAATCACTGTGAAAGCCAGTGTACCAAAATTGCCATTGTCATTTAAGCACAGAAACTGGGAAAACCTTTGTCCTTAAGAGGTTAAAATACGCAGCAGCCTCCTTTAAGGGACAGTTCAGTCAAAATGAAACTTTCTTGATTCAGATAGGACATGCAATTTTAAACAACTTTCTAATTTACTTGTATCATCAAATTTATTTGTTGTATTCTTTGTTAAAAGCTAAACGTAGGTAGGCTCATATGCTAATTTCTAAGCCCTTGATTGCTGCCTTTTATCTCAGTGCACTTTGATAAGTTTTTTACAGTTAAACACTGATAGTTCATATGTGCCATATAGATAACATTGTGCTCACTCCTGTGCAGTTACTTATGAGTCAATGATTTTACTAAAATTTAAGTCTGGCAAAAGAACTGACATAAGGGGGGCAGTCTGCAGAGGCTTAGATACAAGGTAATCAAAAAAAGGTAAAAACATAATTTATGCTTACCTGATAAATTTATTTCTCTTGTAGTGTATCCAGTCCACGGATCATCCATTACTTATGGGATATTCTCCTTCCCAACAGGAAGTTGCAAGAGGATCACCCACAGCAGAGCTGCTATATAGCTCCTCCCCTAACTGCCATATCCAGTCATTCGACCGAAACAAACAGAGAAAGGAGAAACCATAGGGTGCAGTGGTGACTGTAGTTTAATTAAATTTTAGACCTGCCTTAAAATGACAGGGCGGGCCGTGGACTGGATACACTAAAATTATGTTTTCTCTTGTTAAGTGAAACCACCTTAGGTAAAAACCCAGGTTTGGTACGCAGAACTACCTTATCTGCATGAAAAATCAGATAAGGAGAATCACATTGTAAGGCAGATAGCTCAGAGACTCTCCGAGCCGAGGAAATAGCCATCAAAAACAGAACTTTCCAAGATAAAAGCTTAATATCAATGGAATGAATGGGTTCAAACGGAACTCCTTGAAGAACTTTAAGAACCAAGTTTAAGCTCCATGGGGGAGCAACAGGTTTAAACACAGGCTTAATTCTAACCAAAGCCTGACAAAATGCCTGGACGTCTGAAACTTCTGCCAGACGCTTGTGCAAAAGAATAGACAGAGCAGAAATCTGTCCCTTTAAGGAACTAGCTGATAATCCTTTGTCCAAACCCTCTTGGAGAAAGGACAATATCCTAGGAATCCTAACCTTACTCCATGAGTAATTCTTGGATTCACACCAGTAAAGATATGTACGCCATATCTTGTGATAGATTTTCCTGGTAACAGGCTTTCGTGCCTGTATTAAGGTATCAATGACTGACTCGGAGAAGCCACGCTTTGATAGAATCAAGCGTTCAATCTCCATGCAGTCAGTCTCAGAGAAATTAGATTTGGATGATTGAAAGGACCTTGTATTAGAAGGTCCTGTCTTAGAGGCAGAGTCCATGGTGGAAAGGATGACATGTCCACTAGGTCTGCATACCAGGTCCTGCGTGGCCACGCAGGCGCTATTAGAATCACAGATGCTCTCTCCTGTTTGATTTTGGCAATCAGTCGAGGGAGCAGAGGAAACGGTGGAAACACATAAGCCAGGTTGAAGAACCAAGGTGCTGCTAGAGCATCTATCAGCGTCGCTTCTGGGTCCCTGGACCTGGATCCGTAACAAGGAAGCTTGGCGTTCTGGCGAGACGCCATGAGATCCAACTCTGGTTTGCTCCAACGATGAATCAACTGAGCAAACACCTCCGGATGGAGTTCCCACTCCCCCGGGTGAAAAGTCTGACGACTTAGAAAATCCACCTCCCAGTTCTCCATGCCTGGGATATGGATTGCTGACAGGTGGCAAGAGTGAGTCTCTGCCCAGCGAATGATTTTTGAGACTTCTAACATCGCTAGGGAACTCCTGGTTCCCCCTTGATGGTTGATGTAAGCCACAGTCGTGATATTGTCCGACTGAAATCTGATGAACCTCAGTGTTGCTAACTGAGGCCAAGCCAGAAGAGCATTGAATATTGCTCTTAACTCCAGAATATCTATCAGGAGTTTCTCCTCCTGAGTCCACGATCCAATCTGGCCTGTCCAATCTGGCCTGCGAAAGGTCATACCCTCGGACAGGTGGACCCGAGACAACCACCAGAGAAGAGAATCTCTGGTCTCTTGATCCAAATTTAGCAGAGGGGACAAATCTGTGTAATCCCCATTCCACTGACTTAGCATGCATAATTGAAGCGGTCTGAGATGTAGGCGCGCAAATGGCACTATGTCCATTGCCGCTACCATTAAGCCGATCACCTCCATACACTGAGCCACCGAAGGGCGCGGAATGGAATGAAGAATACGGCAAGCATTTAGAAGCTTTGATAACCTGGACTCCGTCAGCTAAATTTTCATCTCTACAGAATCTATAAGAGTCCCTAAGAAGGAGACTCTTGTGAGTGGGGATAGAGAACTCTTTTCCTCGTTCACTTTCCACCCGTGCGATCTCAGAAATGCCAGAACTATCTCTGTATGAGACTTGGCAATTTGAAAGCTTGACGCCTGTATCAGGATGTCGTCTAGATACGGAGCCACCGCTATGCCTCGCGGTCTTAGAACCGCCAGAAGTGAGCCCAGAACCTTTGTAAAGATTCTCGGGGCTGTAGCCAACCCGAAGGGAAGAGCTACAAATTGGTAATGCCTGTCTAGAAAGGCAAACCTTAGGAACCGATGATGATCTTTGTGAATCGGTATGTGAAGGTAGGCATCCTTTAAGTCCACTGTGGTCATGTACTGACCCTCTTGGATCATGGGTAGGATGGTCCGAATAGTTTCCATTTTGAAAGATGGAACTCTGAGGAATTTGTTTAAGATCTTTAGATCCAAAATTGGTCTGAAGGTTCCCTCTTTTTTGGGAACCACAAACAGATTTGAATAAAAACCCTGTCCTTGTTCCGTCCGCGGAACTGGATGGATCACTCCCATTACTAGGAGGTCTTGCACACAGCGTAGGAATGCCTCTTTCTTTATCTGATTTGCAGATAACCTTGAAAGATTAAATCTCCCTTGTGGAGGGGAAGCTTTGAAGTCCAGAAGATATCCCTGAGATATGATCTCCAACGCCCAGGGATCCTGAACATCTCTTGCCCACGCCTGGGCGAAGAGAAAAAGTCTGCCCCCTACTAGATCCGTCGCCGGATAGGGGGCCGTTCCTTCATGCTGTCTTAGAGGCAGCAGCAGGCTTTCTGGCCTGCTTGCCTTTGTTCCAGGACTGGTTAGGTTTCCAGGCCTGCTTAGATTGAGCAAAAGTTCCCTCTTGTCTTGAAGCGGAGGAAGTTGATGCTGCACCTGCCTTGGAATTTCGAAAGGCACGAAAATTAGACTGTTTGGCCTTTGATTTGGCCCTGTCCTGAGGAAGGGTATGACCCTTACCTCCAGTAATGTCAGCAATAATTTCTTTCAAACCAGGCCCGAATAAGGTCTGCCCCTTGAAAGGAATGTTGAGTAATTTAGACTTTGAAGTCACATCAGCTGACCAGGATTTGAGCCATAGCGCCCGTAGCGCCTGGATGGCGAATCCGGAATTCTTAGCCGTTAGTTTAGTCAAATGAACAATGGCATCAGAAACAAATGAGTTAGCTAGCTTAAGAGTTCTAAGCTTGTCAACAATTTCAGTCAATGGAGCTGTATGGATGGCCTCTTCCAGGGCCTCAAACCAGAATGCCGTGACAGGCGCAATGCATGCAAGGGGCTGTAAAATAAAACCTTGTTGAATAAACATTTTCTTAAGGTAACCCTCTAATTTTTTATCCATTGGATCTGAAAAAGCACAACTGTCCTCAACCGGGATAGTGGTACGCTTTGCTAAAGTAGAAACTGCTCCCTCCACCTTAGGGACAGTCTGCCATAAGTCCCGTGTAGTGGCATCTATTGGAAACATGTTTCTAAATATAGGAGGTGGGGAAAAGGGCACACCGGGCCTATCCCACTCCTTACTAATAATTTCTGTAAGCCTTTTAGGTATTGGAAAAACATCAGTACTCACCGGCACTGCATAGTATTTATCCAGCCTACACAATTTCTCTGGCACTGCAATTGTGTCACAGTCATTCAGAGCAGCTATTACCTCCCCAAGCAATACACGGAGGTTCTCAAGCTTAAATTTAAAATTAGAAATCTCTGAATCAGGTCTCCCCGAATCAGAGACGTCACCCACAGACTGAAGCTCTCCGTCCTCAGGTTCTGCATATTGTGACGCAGTATCAGACATGGCTCTTACAGCATCTACGCGCTCTGTATCTCGTCTAACCCCAGAGCTTTTCTTTTATAGACAAAGACTGATCTTTACTGTTTAAGGTGAAATCAATACATTTAGTACACATTCTCCTATGGGGCTCCACCATGGCTTTTAAACATAATGAACAAGTATCCTCTGTTTCAGACATGTTTGTACGGACTAGCAATGAGACTAGCAAGCTTGGAAAACACTTTAAAGCAAGTTAACAAGCAATATAAAAAACGTTACTGTGCCTTTAAGAGAAACAAATTTTGACAAAATTTGAAATAACAGTGAAAAAAGGCAGTTACACTAACAAAATTTTTACAGTGTATGTAACAAGTCAGCAGAGCATTGCACCCACTTGCAAATGGATGATTAACCCCCTAATAACAAAAACAGAATAATAAATGACAAAAACGTTTTTTAAACACAGTCACAACAACTGCCACAGTCTACTGTGATTGTTACCCTCCTCAAACACGACTTTGAAGCCTTTTGAGCCCTTCAGAGATGTCCTGTATCATGCAGAGGGAAGCTGAATGTCTCTGTCAGTATTTTTAGCTGCACAGAAAAGCACTAAAATAGGCCCTTCCCACTCATATTGCAACAGTGGAAAGCTTCAGGAAACTGTCTCTAGGCAGAAATCAAACCAGCCATGTGGAAAAAAACTAGGCCCCAATAAGTTTTGTCACCAAACATATATAAAAACGATTAACATGCCAGCAAACGTTTTATATTACATTTTTATAAGAGTATGCATCTCTATTAATAAGCCTGATACCAGTAGCTATCACTGCATTTAAGGCTTTACTTACATTAATCCGGTATAAGCAGCATTTTCTAGCAAATTCCATCCCTAGAAAAATATTAACTGCACATACCTTATTGCAGGAAAACCTGCACGCCATTCCCTCTCTGAAGTTACCTCACACCTCAGAATATGTGAGAACAGCCATGGATCTTAGTTACTTCTGCTAAGATCATAGAAAATGCAGGCAGATTCTTCTTCTAAATACTGCCTGAGATAAACAGCACACTCCCGTAGCATTAAAAAATAACAAACTTTTGATTGAAGAAATAAACTAAGTATAAAACACCACTCTCCTCTTACGACCTCCATCTTTGTTGAGGGTTGCAAGAGAATGACTGGATATGGCAGTTAGGGGAGGAGCTATATAGCAGCTCTGCTGTGGGTGATCCTCTTGCAACTTCCTGTTGGGAAGGAGAATATCCCATAAGTAATGGATGATCCGTGGACTGGATACACTTAACAAGAGAAAAGTGTATTAATATAACAGTGTTGGTTACGCAAAACTGGGGAAAGGGTAATAAAGGGATTATCTGTCTTTTTAAACAATAAAGATTCTGAAGTAGACTGTCCCTCTAACTCATGTTATTAAAACAAGATGCACTTACTGAACAATGATTAATGACTGTTACTTACATAGGACATTGGTGCTTGTCAAACAGGGAAAATACTTGGATGTATTCTGATACAGTGTTTGCCTGTCTTGAAATTGTTAATGGGTGTTTGTTTACAAATGACACCTTTATCTTTATTTTGACATTTTAAATGGCTCATTTTGCCTGTGGAAACCACCACCTATACTGAAAACTGGACTGTAGAAAATCTATGTTATTAAGAGACAGAAGGAGAAATCAACCTCTCAGTGGGAGGTGGGAGAGAGAGTGAGCCCAGTATATTTGATTAGGTGTTCCAGTAGGTGTCTTGAATACAATGACATCTTATCAACTGCCTGTCTGAGTACATATTTTTATTCATTGTTACATATTAAAGAGGGCATTTGAAAATACATAACAATAATAAAAAAAATGGATTGTCACATATACCAGACTGCCAGGGCCACCCCCCCCGCCCTACTGCCTGGCTCTCCACTTAACACACCAGTTTTGGCCTTTTCGTGGCTTACAGGATCGCCCAGACTCTTCATATTGTTTGTTTTGTGGTTTGAACATCCTCATGGGAATGCTGATCTCTGACCACCTAACCCCTCTCCGGCTGGCCAAGCTCCTGGAACTGCCGGCTGTGAGCTGATCCCTGACCGCATAAACCCTTCACATCTGACCGGGCTCCTGGGACTCCCGGCCGGCTGCCCCGCATCGGATACCCGCTAACCTTTACTCCAGGTCGCTCCAGCTGCCCCTTGCCCCAGAGCTCCGCTCTTTTGGGGATTGCTATCCCCTAGGGAGGACCAGAGGTGGGGTGATTGCCGGAAGGGAGCTCCCTTGGAAACCAGGAGTTTTGGAAACCCCCACCTCCATATCTTTCCCAGACTGTAACTCGAATCCCCAGTAACGGATCGTGTCGCTTTTTGGACTGTGGCATCTAGGCACCAAGAACTTTCCAATGACACACTGGAAGTGCCGCCACTCCCCCAGGATCACCCAGAAACCGCAACCTAGGTATTGTGGGGGATTTATGGCACTGTGGCTCCTATAGAGGTGCCAGTCTGTCTGGAGGGGCAAGAATGGTGCGAGATCTAGGAGTCAGATAAGACCCTTTTGTGTGTATATAAGCACAATGTGTTTCACAATAAAGCAGTTCTTGTTTCACCTGAATACTGGTCTTGTCTGGTTATTTGGGTGGGCTCTGGCTATAATCACTTTCCAGCTATACGGCTGCAGGCTCCAGGGAGGAAGCAGGACCCTTTGGCAGATCTACCTAGTCGTGGTAGCCAGTATGCGCGACAGTGCTCTCTCCTTCTAAACCGGCAGACCCGGCTAGACCCCATTGGGTCGGCTTGGGGCTGTCCGGGGGTGGCCCTCCAATTGTAGGTTGCCGGGAGAGGTCATCCCACCACGTACAACATCTCCCACCAGAAAACACCAAAACACATAAACCATAAACTACTTTACCCCCTCCATGGGTTTGTGGCATCACTGTCGCTCCCTGCTGATATCCATCCCCTGCACCCTGGGGCGCAGGGATATCCACATAAGGCCAATTCTCGTCACTCAGTTCCCCAAAACAAGGTTCCAGCTTGTGCCCCAGAACAGGTGTCCACCCACAAGCAACACTAACAGAGTGGACTCCTGACTTTCCAATGAAAAGGCCAAAACTGGTGTGATAAGTGGAGAGCCAGGCAGTAGGAGGATGGGGGTGACCCTGGCAGTCTGGTAACCGTGACATGGATATTCCTGTGCTAAAAAAACAGAATTTATGCTTACCTGATAAATTACTTTCTCTTACGGTGTATCCAGTCCACGGATTCATCCTTACTTGTGGGATATTCTCATTCCCTACAGGAAGTGGCAAAGAGAGCACACAGCAGAGCTGTCCATATAGCTCCCCCTCAGGCTCCGCCCCCCAGTCATTCGACCGACAGTTAGGAGAAAAAGGAGAAACCATAGGGTGCAGTGGTGACTGTAGTTTTACAAAGATAAAATTGAACCTGACTTAATTGCCAGGGCGGGCCGTGGACTTGATACACCGTAAGAGAAAGTAATTTATCAGGTAAGCATAAATTCTGTTTTCTCTTACTTGGTGTATCCAGTCCACGGATTCATCCTTACTTGTGGGATACCAATACCAAAGCTTTAGGACAAGGATGAAGGGAGGGAAAAGAGTCAGGTAACCTAAACGGAAGGCACCACTGCTTGCAAAACCTTTCTCCCAAAAATAGCCTCCGAAGAAGCAAAAGTATCGAATTTGTAAAATTTGGCAAAAGTATGCAGTGAAGACCAAGTCGCTGCCTTACAAATCTGTTCAACAGAAGCCTCATTCTTGAAGGCCCATGTGGAAGCCACTGATCTGGTGGAATGAGCTGTAATTCGTTCAGGAGGCTGCTGTCCAGCAGTCTCATAAGCCAATCGTATGATGATGTTTTTCAGCCAAAAGGAAAGAGAGGTAGCAGTCGCTTTCTGACCTCTCCTCTTACCAGAATAGACAACAAACAAGGATGATGTTTGTCTGAAATCTTTAGTTGCTTGTAAATAGAATTTCAAAGCACGAACTACATCAAGATTGTGCAAAAGTCGTTCCTTCTTAGAAACTGGATTAGGACACAGAGAAGGAACAATGATTTCCTGGTTAATATTCTTATTAGAAACAACTTTCGGAAGAAAACCAGGCTTAGTACGCAAAACAACCTTATCTGCATGAAACACCAGATAAGGTGAATCACACTGCAAAGCAGACAATTCTGAAACTCTCCGAGCAGAAGAGATAGCTACCAAAAACAAAACCTTCCAAGATAATAACTTAATATCTATGGAATGTAAAGGTTCAAACTGAACCCCTTGAAGAACTGAAAGAACTAAATTAAGACTCCATGGAGGAGCCACAGGTTTATAGACAGGCTTGATTCTAACTAAAGCCTGTGCAAACTCCTGAACATCTGGTAATGCTGCCAACCACTTGTGTAACAGGATAGACAGAGCAGATATCTGTCCCTTTAAGGAACTAGCTGACAATCCTTTCTCCAATCCTTCTTGGAGAAAAGACAAAATCCTGGGAATCCTAACTTTACTCCACGAGTAACCCTTGGATTCGCACCAACAAAGATATTTCCGCCATATCTTATGGTAAATTTTCCTGGTGAAAGGCTTTCTGGCCTGGATCAGAGTATCAATAACTGATTCAGAGAACCCACGCTTAGCTAGAATTAAGCGTTCAATCTCCAAGCAGTCAGTTGCAGAGAAACTAGATTTGGATGCTTGAAAGGACTCTGAATTAGAAGATCCTGCCTCAATGGCAGCTTCCATGGTGGAACAGATGACATGTCCACTAGGTCTGCATACCAAGTCCTGCGTGGCCACGCAGGCGCTATCAAAATTACCGAAGCCTTCTCCTGTTTGATTCTGGTTACCAGCCGAGGGAGAAGGGGAAACGGTGGAAAGACATAAGCTAGACTGAAGGACCAAGGCGCTACCAGAGCATCTTTCAATGCCGCCTTGGGGTCCCTGGACCTGGATCCGTAAAGAGGAAGTTTGGTGTTCTGACGGGACGCCATCAGATCCAATTCCGGAATGCCCCATAGCTGGGTCAGCTGAGCAAAAACCTCCGGGTGGAGTTCCCACTCCCCCGGGTGAAAAGTCTAACGACTCAGAAAATCCGCCTCCCAGTTGTCTACTCCTGGGATGTGAATTGCTGAAAGATAGCAGGAGGGATCCTCCGCCCATTTGATGATCTTGGTTACTTCCTTCATCTCTAGGGAACTCTTTGTTCCTCCCTGATGATTGATGTACGCTACAGTCGTGATGTTGTCCGACTGAAATCTGATGAATTTGGCCGCCGCTAGTTGAGGCCATGCCTGGAGCGTGTTGAATATCGCTCTCAGTTCTAAAATGTTTATCGGGAGAAGAGATTCTTCCCGAGACCATAGGCCCTGAGCTTTCAGGAAGTCCCAGACCGCACCCCAGCCTAACAGACTGGCATCGGTCATGACAATGATCCACTCCGGTCTGCGGAAGCACATTCCCTGAGACAGGTGATCCTGAGACAACCACCAGAGAAGAGAATCCCTGGTTTTCTGGTCCAGTTGTATTTGAGGAGACAAATCTGCATTATCCCCATTCCACTGTTTGAGCATGCACAGTTGCAGTGGTATGAGATGAATTCGGGCAAAAGGGACCACGTACAAATCTAACACCACATTCACTTTACCCTCCCGCGGAGATGCTACTTGTTAGAGCGGCAAAGAGAATGACTGGGGGGGCGGAGCCTGAGGAGGAGCTATATGGACAGCTCTGCTGTGTGCTCTCTTTGCCACTTCCTGTAGGGAATGAGAATATCCCACAAGTAAGGATGAATCCGTGGACTGGATACACCAAGTAAGAGAAAGAAACATTTTATTGGTTCTTATGCTTGTGGGGCCTGCCTCTGTCTGCCAATGCAGACACATTTGTAGAATAAAATAAGATTAAAATAATTCAATCTCTTGAGATCAAGTAGAAATATTCCAGTCATTTCATAATAATAAAAAAAATACATTAAGTCTAAGAGATAACATGGTACATAAAAGTGGAAAGTGTTTTAAAAATGCATGCTCTATCTAAATCATAAAAGGTTATTTTGACTTGAGTGTCCCTTTAATACTCAGCAGTACATATAACAAATCATTTCGAACACATTAAAGGGATACTAAACCCACATTTTTCTTTCATGATTCAGATAGAGCAGGCAATTTTAAGCGGCTTTCTAGTTTACTCCTATAATCATTTTTTCTTTGTTCTGTTGCTATCTTTATTTAAAAAGCAGAAATGTAAATCTTAGGAGCCAGATCATTTTTGGTTCAGAACCTGGGTTACGCTTGTAGTCGTTTAAAATTGCATGCTCTATCTGAATCATGAAAGAAAAAAAATGGGTCTAGTATCCCTTTAAGGTGGAACAAATATTATAGTACAGTGTCCCTTTAATTTAACCTCTTTTTTTTTCTTGCAGCAAAATAGTTTAACATGTATTAATAACTCTTTTAAAACAGAATTTTTTTTCTTCATTTAAAGGAACATTAAACTAAAATTTCCATTACCCATAATAAGTTTATTTAGGCATTCTTAAAAATATTTTTCATATACGGACATTATGTAATTTGCATGCTTTTCCTGTAATATATCTCTGGCAAATTGAGGTATTTTCACTTCCTCTCAGAGAGGCTAGACTGTATTCCATAGAATGAAGACCTCTGACACTCCTACATATTGCACAGTGATTGACTGAAAAGTGCAGGACCATGTCTATATCTATCCCTAATTGGCCACATCAAAGGAAGTAAGGTAAACAACTTTTTCCAGAGACTTTTTCGAGGGGGTGTGTCAAGGGGACTACAAAATAACATGTTTTTCTAGCAAAATTACTGTTTTAAATGTTTTTTTAAACATGTATTTTTTATGCAGATCTTTTGCAATGCACTGGATAATTTATTAAGCATAAATTTAAAAATGCCTTTAAAGGGACAGTCTAGTCAAAAAAAACTTTCATGTTTCAGATAGGGCATGCAATTTTAAACAATTTTCCAATTTACTTTTATCATCAAATGTGCTTTGTTCTCTTGGTATTCTTAGTTAAAAGCTAAACCTAGGTAGGCTCATATGGTAATTTCGAAGCCCTTGAAGGTCGCCTCTTATCACAAGCTTTTTCATTTGCTTTTCATAACAGGGAAGTGCTAGTTCATGTGAGCCATATAGATAACATTGCGATCACGCCTGTGGCTTGGGGCAGACACTGCACTAATTGGCTAAAATGCAAGTCAATAGATAATAAATAAAATGTCATGTGATCAGGGGTCTGTCAGAAGATGCTTAGATACAAGGTAATCACAGAGGTTAAAAGTATATTAATATAACCATGTTGGTTATGCAAAATTGGGGAATGGGCAATAAAGGGATTATCTTTCTTATAAAACAATAAAAATTCTGATGCAGAATGTCCCTTTAATGACAGTATAAGTTTTGTCCATAACCTATATAATAAACAGAATTAAGTAAACTTTTTTTTTACTAAATATTTGTTTTATCCATGTGCTAATTATTTGCCGATATTATAGTGTATTTTGCTGAACCTGGTTCTCGAGGCTCAGTGAGTGCCGGTCAGTAAGGAGTCAGACTCACTGTTAGCTGTGCGCTTGCCCTGTGCGTCAAAATATCCGAATAGAATCCTCTCTGTCTGAATACTGAGTATCTTCTACTAGGACTCAGGCTGTGGCTGGAGGAGCAGTCTGATGTAGAAAATGGCGGACGAGAGGAACCATCTAGGTATATGTGATCGGAATTTCTCTTCAGAGGCAAAGACTGTTTTCTTTCGTTCAGATTCATCCTTTGGAAAAAGCATGAAACAAAGATAGTAAGGGAGAGATACACATCTAGAATTATAAAAAAAACATAGATGCTGACAACTGATAAAAACAAAAAGGTCTTTTTAGGCTGATCATGTTTCTTTATGAAGTTTAATCTGAAATGGACATTTTATTCTATGATGATTTTATTTAAAATTGAAATGCACATCTGCACATGTTGACCATGCTATCCTTTAAACAGAAAGAGTCACAGGGTCGCTAGTAAAAAACTTACATGCTCTAACAAATAATGCAATAGCCCTTTAAACAAATCCCATTCTTGCGATATGATTCACTCCTTCTAAATGATTAAACACAGTTCCTTAATGCCTCAGATAAAAATATGGCTGATTTTTTGGTAAAACTTTTAAACTATAAATAAGCCATATTTCTAAAATACTGTATATAACCTAAATAAATGAAGCAGAATCAAATAGATTATCTCAGTTCATTCTATCTTTAAAAATCATCATAAAACTGCAACAAAATTTGCTGTCATAACCGGTAAAATCAGCTGCACATAATTAAATTTACTATTTTCACTACACAGTAATCTAAAACTCATCTAACACTGGGCTCGCCAAACTCAGAAGCCCAGAGATATTGGCTCCTAGAATTTTACACCTGGCTCCTACTTTTTTTGGAGTATTTTCTATATATACTGTAAATATACAAATACCCCTGCCTGGCTCCTTATTGACTCCTAAATATTCTTACTGGCTCCTAAATTTTAAACAGATTTGTCGACTCCCGATCTAACATCAATTCTGTTTCCTTACTACATTTTCTTATTACCCAAGAATGCAGAAGCAAAGACCAGGGGATCAATTTACTAATGTGCGAGCGGACATGATACAATGTAGCGTATCATGTCCGCTGCACATCGATATATGCCATGCCATTTATCATTGCACCAGCAGTTCTTGTGAACTGCTGGTGCAATACCGCTCCCTGCAGATGGCCGGTAGCAGGGGGACAGGTTACGGAGCTTGATAAGTTGACTCCCTGATGTTTTTATTATGTTGGAGACATAAAGTGTATTGTTAAGTTTGTTTTCCAAATATTTTTTGCTAATATTGTTTTATTATTGCTGGCTGCATGGTTCAGTACTGTTTAAAGGGTTACTGTACCCAATTTTTTTTCTTTCGGGATTCAGATAGAGCATGCAATTTTAGGCATCTTTCTGATGTACTCCTATGATCATTTTTTCTTCCCTCTCTTGGTATCTTTATTTGCAAAAGCAGGAATGTATGCTTACGAGACGGACAGCTTTTGGTTCAGCACCTTGGATAGAGCTTGCTGATTGCTGGCTATTAGAAAGTTGCCTAAAATTGTGTGCTCTATTTGAATCAAGAAAGAAAAAAAATGGGTTCAGAATCCCTTTAATATATTGTACTTTTACCTGTAACTAACTACCAACTACCAGTAGCAATCTAAGTGCACCAGAGATTAAACTTGCAGTAAAAGAAGAAAAACATTGAGTAGGGCACTTTATATTTAAATAAGAATGTTGCTTTAATGCAGCATTTTAAATTGAGGCTTTAAAAATAACTTGTTTAAAGGTAATTACACGTCTTGATGAAATAATTTTAGTCTTTTGCACTCATTCGGCTAGATTACGAGTTGTGCGTTAGGGTTAAAAAGCAGCGTTGAGAGGTCCCAACGCTGCTTTTTAACGCCCGCTGGTATTACGAGTCTTGCAGGTACAGGTGTACCGCTCACTTTTTTTGGCTAGACTCGGAAATACCGCAAATCAATTGCATATCCTATATTTTCAATGGGACTTGCATAGCGCCGGTATTACGAGTCTGACCAAATGTGAGCGGTAGACCCTCTCCTGTCAAGCCTGGTACCGCATTTAAAAGTCAGTAGTTAAGAGTTTTACACTACAACGCCGTAGCATAAAACTCTTAACTAAAGTGCTAAAAAGTACACTAACACCCATAAACTACATATTAACCCCTAAACCAAGGCCCCCCCACATGGCAAACACTAAAATAAAAATTTTAACCCCTAATCTGCAGAACCGGACATCGCCGCCACTATAATAAACATATTAACCCCTAAACCTCTGCACTCCCGCCTCACAAACACTATTTAAATATTATTAACCCCTAATCTGCCTGCCCTAACATCGCCGACACCTACCTACATTTATTAACCCCTAATCTGCCGCCCCCAACGTCGCCGCCACTATATTAAATATATTAACCCCTAAACCTAAGTCTAACCCTAAACCTAACACCCACTAACTTAAATATAATTTAAATAAATCTAAATAAAATTAATACAATTCACTAAATTATTCCTATTTAAAACTAAATACTTACCTATAAAATAAACCCTAAGATAGCTACAATATAACTAATAGTTACATTGTATCTATCTTAGGGTTTATTTTTATTTTACAGGCAACTTTGTATTTATTTTAACTAGGTAGAATAGTTATTAAAAAGTTATTAACTATTTAATAACTACCTAGGTAAAATAAAGACAAATTTACCTGTAAAATAAAACCTAACCTATGTTACAGTTACACCTAACACTACACTATAATTAAATAAATTCCCTAAACTAAATACAATTAATTACAATTTTAAAAAATTATCTAAAGTACGGAAAAAAAAACCCACTTAATTACAGAAAATAATAAAATAATTACAAGATTTTTAAACTAATTACACCTACTCTAATCCCCCTAACAAAATAAAAAAGCCCCCAAAATAAAAAAAGCCCTACCCTACACTAAATTACAAATAGCCCTTAAAAGGGCCTTTTGCGGGGCATTGCCCCAAAGTAATCAGCTCTTTTACCTGTAAAAAAAAAAGTACAAATACCCCCCCCCAACATTAAAACCTACCACCCACACAACCAAACCTACTCTAAAACCCACCCAATCCCCCCTTAAAAAAACCTAACACTAACGCCTTGAAGATCACCCTACCGTGAGACGTCTTCACCCAACCGGGCAGAAGTGGTCCTCCAGACGGGCAGAAGTCTTCATCCAAGCCGGGCAGAAGAGGTCCTCCAGACGGGCAGAAGTCTTCCTCCAGACGGCATCTTCTATCTTCATCCATCCGGGACGGAGCGGGTCCATCTTCAAGACATCCGACGCGGAGCATCCTCTTCAAACGACGGCCGACTGAAGAATGAAGGTTCCTTTAAATGACGTCATCCAAGATAGTGTCCATTCAATTCCGATTGGCTGATAGGAATTAAGGTAGAAGTTCAATCCAATTGGCTGATTGCATCAGCCAATAGGATTTTTTCTACCTTAATTCCGATTGGCTGATAGAATTCTATCAGCCAATCGGAATTGAAGGGACGCCATCTTGGATGACGTCATTTAAAGGAACCTTCATTCTTCAGTCGGCCGTCGATTGAAGAGGATGCTCCGCATCGGATGTCTTTAAGATGGACCCGCTCCGCGCCAGATGGATGAAGATAGAAGATGCCGTCTGGATGAAGACTTCTGCCCGTCTGGAGGACCACTTCTGCCCGGCTGGGTGAAGACGTCTCACGGTAGGGTGATCTTCAAGGGGTTAGTGTTAGGTTTTTTTAAGGGGGGATTAGGTGGGTTTTAGAGTAGGGTTGGTTGTGTGGGTGGTGGGTTTTAATGTTGGGGGGGTATTTGTACATTTTTTTTACAGGTAAAAGAGCTGATTACTTTGGGGCAATGCCCCGCAAAAGGCCCTTTAAAGGGCTATTTGTAATTTAGTGTAGGGTAGGGCTTTTTTTTATTTTGGGGGGGCTTTTTTATTTTGTTAGGGGGATTAGATTACGTGTAATTAGTTTAAAAATCTTGTAATTATTATTTTCTGTAATTTAGTGGGGGGGGTTTCGTACTTTAGATAAATTTTTTTAAATTGTAATTAATTTTATTTAGTTTAAGGAATTTATTTAATTATAGTGTAGTGTTAGGTGTAATTGTAACATAGGTTAGGTTTTATTTTACAGGTAAATTTGTCTTTATTTTAACTAGGTAGTTATTAAATAGTTATTAACTATTTAATAACTATTGTACCTAGTTAAAATAAATACAAAGTTGCCTGTAAAATAAAAATAAACCCTAAGCTAGCTACAATGTAACTATTAGTTATATTGTAGCTAGCTTAGGGTTTATTTTACAGGTAAGTATTTAGTTTTAAATAGGAATAATTTAGTTAATGATAGTAATTTTTATTTAGATTTATTAAAATTATTAACTTATATTTAAGTTGGGGGGGTTAGGGTTAGACTTAGGGGTTAATAACTTTAATATAATGCTGGCGATGTTGTGGGCAGCAGATTAGGGGTTAATAAATTTAGTTAGGTTGCGGCGACATTGGGGGCGGCAGATAAGGGGTTAATAAATTTAGTAAGGTTGCGGCGACATTGGCGGCGGCAGATTAGGGGTTAATAAATATAATGTAGGGTTCGGCGATGTTGGGGGCAGCAGATTAGGGGTTCATAAGTATAATGCAGGTGGTGGCAGTGTCCGTAGCGGCAGATTAGGGGTTAATAATATAATGCGGGTGTCGCCGATGTCGGGGGCGGCAGATTAGGGGTTAATAAGCGTAAGATTAGGGGTGTTTAGACTCTGGGTTCATGTTAGGGTGTTAGGTGTAGACATTAAAAGTATTTCCCCATAGGAATCAATGGGGCACATCGTACACACACACTATGGAAACATACACAAACACATATGTACAAACACACACTACAGAAACACAAACACATATGTAAAAACACACACTACAGAAACACAACCACATATGTAAAAACACACTACAGAAACACATACACAAACACATATGTAAAAACACACACTACAGAAACACATACACAAACACATATGTAAAAACACACACTACAGAAACACATACACAAACACATATGTAAAAACACACACTACAGAAACACATACACAAACACACACTACAGAAACACATACACAAACACATATGTACAAACACACACTACAGAAACACATAGACAAACACATATGTACAAACACACACTACAGAAACACATACACATATGTAAAAACACACACTACAGAAACACATACACAAACACACACTACAGAAACACCTACACAAACAAATATGTACAAACACACATTACAAAAACACATACACAAACACACACTACAGACACATATACACAAACACATATGTACAAACACACACTACAGAAACACATACACAAACACACACTACAGACACACATACGCAAACACAAATGTACAAACACATGCACACACACACACACAAACACAAATGTGCACAAGTACACAAATACACACACTACAGATGCACACATCATCAGATGCACACATTACATACACAAACACTACACACATACTACAGATGCACACTACACACATGTACACACTCACTACACACTACAGATGCACACATGTACACACACACTACAGATGCACACTACACACACACAACAGATGCACACAACACACACACTACAGATGCACACTACCCACATGGACACACTCGCTACACACTACACACAAACAATATAGATGCACACTACACACATGTACACACACAGTACAGATGCACACTACACACTCACACACAAAGCAGATGCACACTACACATATGTACACGCTCACTTCACACACACTACAGATGCACACTACACACAATCATACACACACACTACAGACACACACTACATACATGTACACACTCACTACACACTACACATACACAATATACACATACAAGCACACTATAGACGCACACTACACACACACACATTACATTCATGTACACACACACACTATAGACACACACTACATACATGTACACACACACACACACATGTATGCACACACTACAAACACACACACTACACACGTACAAGCCCACTATAGATGTACACTACACATACACACCCAGTACACACACATGTACATACACACACTACACACATGTACACATACACACTACACACATTTACAAACACACTTGTACCCACACTACACACATGTATACACACCTGTACATACACGTATACACACACACACACACATGTACACATACACTACAGATGCACACTATACACACGCAGACAAACTACACCACATACATACTCACTACAGATGCAAACTACACACACACAATGCACACACTACATACACAAAGACTACACCCATGTACACACACACTACAGAAACATATACACAAACACATATGTACAAACACACACTACAGAAACACATACACAAACACATATATACAAACATACACTACATAAACACATACACAAACATATATGTACAAACTCAAATGCACACACACGTACACAAACACAAATGTGCACAAGTACACAAATGCACACACATGTACACAGACACACACTACAGATGCACATGTCATACACATAAGACGCGCACTGCACATGAACACACACACTACAGACATGTACACATACACTACAGATGCACACTACACACATGCACACAAACTACACCACATACATACTCCCTACAGACGCAAACTACACACACACAATGCACACATTACATACACAAACACTGCACACATGTACACACACACTATAGATGCACACTACACACACACACTACAGATGCACACTACACACATGTACACACTCACTACACACTACAGATGCACACTACACACACACACTACAGATGCACACAACACACACTACAACACTACAGATGCACATTACACACATGTACACACTCGCTACACACTACACACAAACAATACACAAACATACACACACTACACACATGTACACATACATACTACACATGTGTACACACACACTACACACTTGTACACACACTAAACACATATGTACAAACACACACTACAGAAACACAAACACATATGTAAAAACACACACTACAGAAACACAAACACATATGTAAAAACACACACTACAGAAACACATACACAAACACATATGTACAAACACACACTACAGAAACACATACACAAACACATATGTATAAACGCACACTACAGAAACACATACACAAACACATATGTAAAAACACACTACAGAAACTCATACACAAACACATATGTAAAAACACACACTACAGAAACACATACACAAACACATATGTACAAACACACACTACAGAAACACATACACAAACACACACTACAGACACACATACACAAACACAAATGTACAAACACATGCACACACAAACACAAATGTGCACAAGTACACACACATGTACGTACACAGACACACACTACAGATGCACACATCATCAGATGCACACATTACACACACAAACACTACACACATGTACACACACACACACACTACAGATGCACACTACACACATGTACACACTGACTACACACTACAGATGCACACATGTACACACACACTACAGATGCACACTAAGCACACACTACAGATGCACACAACACACACACTACAGATGCACACTACCCACATGGACACACTCGCTACACACTACACACAAACAATATAGATGCACGCTACACACATGTACACACACAGTACAGATGCACACAACACACTCACACACAAAGCAGATGCACACTACACATATGTACACGCTCACTTCACACACACTACAGATGCACACTACACACAATCATACACACACTACAGACACACACTACATACATGTACACACTCACTACACACTACACATACACAATATACACATACAAGCACACTATAGACGCACACTACACACACACATACATTACATTCATGTACACACACACACACACTATAGACACACACTACATACATGTACACACACTATAGGCGCACACTACGCACACACACACACACATGTATGCACACACTACAAACACACACACTACACACGTACAAGCCCACTATAGATGTACATTACACACACACTACACACATGTACACACACACTACACACCCAATACACACATACACACACATGTACATACACACACTACACACATGTACACATACACACCACACACACACACTTGAACCCACACTACACACATGTATATACACACTACACACATGTATACACACCTGTACATACACGTATATACACACACACATACACTACAGATGCACACTATACACGCGCAGACAAACTACACCACATACATACTCACTACAGATGCAAACTACACACACACAATGCACACACTACATACACAAACACTACACCCATGTACAAACACACACACTACAGAAACATATACACAAACACATATGTACCAACACACACTACAGAAACACATACACAAACACATATATACAAACATACACTACATAAACACATACACAAACATATATGTACAAACACATACACAAATGTACAAACACACGTACACAAACACAAATGTGCACAAGTACACACATGTACACAGACACACACTACAGATGCACATGTCATACACATCAGACGCGCACTGCACATGAACACACAATCTACAGACATGTACACATACACTACAGATGCACACTACACACGTGCACACAAACTACACCACATACATACTCCCTACAGACGCAAACTACACACACACAATGCACACATTACATACACAAACACTACACACATGTACACACACACTACAGATGCACACTACACACACACACTACAGATGCACACTACACACACACTACAGATGCACACTACACACATGTACACACTCACTACACACTACAGATGCACACTACACACACACACTACAGATGCACACTACACGCGCACACACACACACACACTACAGATGCATACTACACACACACTACAGATGCACACAACACACACACTAAAAACACTACAGATGCACACTACACACATGTACACACTCGCTACACTCACACTACACACAAACAATACAGATGCACACTACACACACAGTACAGATGCACACTACATACTCACACACAAAGCAGATGCACACTACACACATGTGCATGCTCACTTCACACACACTACAGATGCACACTACACACAAACATATACACACTACAGACACACACTACATACATGTACACACTCACTACACACTACACATACACAATACACACATACAAGCACACTATAGATGCACACTACACACACACATTACATTCATGTACACACACACTATAGACACACACTACATTCATGTACACACAGTATAGGCGTACACTACACACACACATTTACACACACTACAGATGCACATACTACAAACGCACACACTACACACGTACAATCTCACGATAGATGTACACTACACACACACATGCACACACACTATAGACAAACACTACACACCCAATACACACATATAGACACACATGTACATACACACACTACACACATGTACACATACATACTACACACGTGTACATACACACTACACACACTACACACATACACATGTACAAACACTACACACATTTAAACACACACACTTGTACCCACACTACACGTGTTTATACACACTGCACACATGTACACACACAATACACACCTGTACACACACGTATATACACACTACACACATGTACACACAAACATAGAATACACACATGTATACACACATGTATATACACACGTACAATACACACCTGTACACACACACACACATGTATATACGCACACATAAACAAACAATACACACATGTATATATACACACACAATACACACATGTATATACACAATACACATGCATGTATATACACACACAATACACACATGTATATACACAATACATGCACACATTCATATACACACATGCATACACACACACAATACACAGATGCATATACACAATACACACACATGTATATACACACATAATACACACATGTATATACACAATGAACACACACATGTATATACACACACATGTACACATACACACTACACATTTGTACACACACACTACACACTACACACATACACATGTACACAAACACTACACACATTTACACACACACATTTGTACCCACACTACACACATGTATACATTACACACCTGTACACACACAATAAACACCTGTACACACATGTATATACACACATACAATACACACATGTATATACACACGCACAATACACACAATACACACATGTATATCAGTGATGTGCAGTCACTAGAGGCAGGTGAGGCAGTGCTTCACCTCTCATATGGGCAAAAATATATTTTTTTTATTGGCTTTAAAAAAAAAATTGTAAATTTTTTCCCCCAGCATTTTTTTTTCTCACAGCTATATGTTGTGCAATGAAGAGGCACAATCAGGTCTGCCCACCATTACACAACATGCTGCGCCATCTACTGGATGCAAGTGGTTAAGATCATTGCATGGCTCATTAACTGCTTATTTGAGGCAGTCCTATTTGGGCTGAACCAATCCAGTGAGAGGCATTAGTAAGTGGAACATAGGGTTGGGGCTGGATGTTAAATCATATAAAACAAAACAAAAACGCAAAAAAACAACTTTCATATATTTTGTTGCTGTCCTGTGAACCTGCTAGCTTTGCTAAAGTGAAAAAGAGAGTTCTGTTCTTCCCCTCTAAGTGCAGTGGAATGTGCCACTGTCACTTCCTGAATCCTTACAGAGCAGGAGAGAGGCACAGAGAGCAGTGTTTCACCCACATCTTATTAAAGTAAGATTTTACTGAAAGATTCTGTTAGTTAAAATGATAATTTAATGAATGTGGTTTAGTGTTTGTTTACTCTTTTTTATAGCAGGGTCGTTTTTTTTTTTTGTTTACTCAAACTTTACACCCACTAACTTAGCAGCTTGCCTCTGTACTTCACACTAAATTATAGACTAATTTTCTGAACTCTCTGTAGCTCTGCTGTTTTATTACTTTAAAATGCAGTGGTCCCCCCCCTTGTGTGTGTGTGTGTGTCTCTCTATCTATCCATCTCTCTCCTTATGTGTTGTTCTCCCCCATGGTCTCTTTCTCTCTCTGTCTCTCTTCCTCCCCCTCTGACTCTCATCCCTTATGTAATGAAATAATCTATAAGCATAATTTGCAGCATTAAAGTAAAAAGTATGTTTTAAACATATTTTAATGGGCATGGATTTCTAGATCTCATAATCAGAGCAAGCATTGTGTTATCTGGCAAGAGTTTCTGTTACAATCCTTTTAGACTTAAATCAGATGTTTACTAAGTTGACCAGTTTTCCAAGACACCATTTAAAGGGACATGAAACCCATATGCAAATTTAAATAACTTTCCAATTTACATCTAATATCTAATTTTCTTTATTCTTTTGATGTCCTTTGTTGAAAATCATATCTAAATATGCTCAGTAGCTGCTGATTGGTGGCTGCACATAGATACCTCGTGATTGGCTCACCCATGTGCATTGCTATTTCTTCAACAAAGGATATCTAAAGAATGAAGGCGTATCCTAGCCACTGCCTCACCATCCTCTGACGTCACTGCACGTCACTGATGTATATACACACACATAAACAAACAATACACACATGTGTGTATGTGTATATATATATATATATATATATATATATATATATACACAAACACACACAATACACACATGTATATACACAATACACACACGCATATGTATATACACACACAATACACACATGTATATACAGACACAATACTATTACAAGTATATACACACACAATACACTTATGTATATACACACACAATACACACATTTATATACACAATACACACACACATGCATATACACACACAATACACACATGTATATACATACAAAATACACACACACACATGCATATACACACACAATACACACATGTATATACACAATATACATGCATGTATATACACACAATACACACATGTATATACACAATACACACACATTCATATACAGACATGTATATACACACACAATACACACATGCATATACACAATCCACACACATGTATATACACACACACAATAAATAAAAAGAAAGTAGGATGGCGCTAAAAAGCAGACTATATCACAGTGTTTAGCATAAATTGATTATAAGTGTATACATGTGTTGAAAAATTTGTATTTACAGAAATGTGTATAAAAGTGTTTAAAACACAAACGCCTAGATTACGAGTTTTGTCGGTGCTAACGAGGCTTTTATTTTCCAGTGCACCCTTAAGCCAACGCTGGTATTACGAGTTGTCTGAATGGCTGCGTTAGCCTCAGAAAAGGGAGCGTTGAGCATAATTTAGCTTCCCTTCAACTCTCAATACCAGCGTTGCCTACGGTAGCGGTAAGCTGGAAAAACGTGCTTGTGCACGATATCCCCATAGGAAACAATGGGGCTGAGCTGGCTGTAAAAAAAACTAACACCTGCAAAAAAGCAGCGTTCAGCTCCTAACGCAGCCCCATTGTTTCCTATGGGGAAACACTTTCTAAGTCTACACCTAACACCCTAACATGAACCCCGAATCTAAACACCCCTAACCTTACACTTATTAATCCCTAATCTGCCGCCCCGCTATCGCTGACACCTGCATTTTATTATTAACCCCTAATCTGCCGCTCCGGACACCGCCGCAACCTACATTATCCCTATGAACCCCTAATCTGCTGCCCCTAACATCGCCGACACCTATATTATATGTATTACCCCCTAATCTGCCCCCCCCAACGTTGCCGCCCCCTACCTACACTTATTAACCCATAATATGCCGACCGGACCTCGCCACCACTATAATAAATGTATTAAACCTTAAACCGCCGCACTCCCGCCTCGCAAACACTATAATAAATTTTATTAACCCCTAATCTGCCCTCCCTAACATCGCCGCCACCTACATACAATTATTAACCCCTAATCTCCCGCCCCAAACGTCGCTGCTACTTTAATAAAGTTATTAACCCCTAAACCTAAGTCTAACCCTAACACCCCCCTAACTTAAATATTATTTAAATTAAATGAAATACATTTACTATCATTAAATAAATTAATTCTATTTAAAACTAAATACTTACCTATAAAATAAACCCTAAGCTAGCTACAATATAACTAATAGTTACATTGTAGCTATTTTAGGATTTATATTTATTTTACGGGCAACTTTGTATTTATTTTAACTAGGTAGAATAGCTATTAAATAGTTAATAACTATTTAATAGCTACCTAGTTAAAATAATTACAAAATTACCTGTAAAATAAATCCTAACCTAAGTTACAAATACACCTAACACTACACTATCAATAAATTAATTAAACTACCTACAATTATCTAAACTAAAATACAATTAAAGAAACTAAACTACAGTACAAAAAAACCCCCACTAAATTACAACAACAAAAAAAAAATTACAAGAAGTTTAAACTAATTACACCTAATCCAAGCCCCCTAATAAAATAAAAAAGCCCCCCAAAATAATAAAATGCCCTACCCTATCCTAAATTAAAAAGTAATCAGCTCTTTTACCAGCCCTTAAAAGGGCTTTTTGAAGGGCATTGCCCCAAAGTAATCAGCTCTTTTACCTGTAAATAAAAATACAATCCCCCCCCCAACATTTACAACCCACCACCCACATACCCCTACTCTAAAACCCACCCGATCCTCCCTTAAAAAAACCTAACACTACCCCCCCAAAGATCACCGTACCTGGAGCCGTGTTCACCCAGCCGGGCACCGATGGGCCAGAAATGGACATCCGGAGCGGCAGAAGTCTTCATCCGATCGGGGCAGAAGAGGTCCTCCAAGCGGCAGATGTCTTCATCCAAGTGGTATCTTCAATCAACCGGAGCGGAGCAGAGCCATCTTGAATCCATCCGACGCGGAGCCATCCTCTTCGTACGATGTCCTAAGTCCGAATGAAGGTTCCTTTAAATGACGTCATCCAAGATGGCGTCCCTCGAATTCCGATTGGCTGATAGGATTCTATCAGCCAATCGGAATTAAGGTAGGAAAAATCCGATTGGTTGATTTAATCAGCCAATCGGATTGAACTTCAATCCGATTGGCTGATTGGATGAGCCAATAGGGCAGATTAGGGGTTAATAAAATGTATTATAGTGTTTGCGAGGCGGGAGTGCTTCGGTTTAGGGGTTAATACATTTATTATAGTTGCGGCGAAGTCCGGTCGGCAGATTAGGAGTTAATAAGTGTAGGTAGGTGGCGGCGACGTTGGGGGGGACAGATTGGGGGTAATAAATATAATATAGGTGTCGGCGATGTTAGGGGCAGCAGCTGCGGCGGTGTCCGGAGCGGGAGATTATGGGTTAAAAAAATGTATTATAGTGTTTGCGATGTGGGGAGGGGCTCAGTTTAGGGGTTCATAGGTAGTTTATGGGTGTTATTGTACTTTATAGCACAGTAGTTAAGAGCTTTATGTTCCAGCGTTAGCCCATAAAACTCTTAACTACTGACTTTTTTTTGCGGTTGAAGTCTTGGAGGTAGAGGCTCTACCGCTCACTTCTTCCAAGACTCGTAATACCAGCGTTAGGCAAATCCCATTGAAAACATAGGATACGCAATTGACGTAAGGGGATCTGCGCTAGCCTCGAGTCGCGGAAAGAAAGAAAGTGAGCGGTAGACCCTTTCCTGCCTGACTCGTAATACCAGCGTTAGATAAAAAGCAGCGTTAGGACCCCTTAATGTGGTTAGCAGTGGATATTATATTTAACATAGGGGTGAAGAACCGTATCGTTTTCAGGACTCAGGTAAACTAGCTGTATTTTGTGGCATAGTACTATGTGAGACAGCGCATTCCTGTGAGGAGTATACGACTAGTTATCCCTGCTGAGTGATTCTCTCGGCCCCTCTGGCAACTGTTCAGCTCGCTCCAACTTAGAGTGAGTGGTGGGGACTTATTATCAGGGACTCTGTATATTATATTAGCCCCGGGAATGTTATTTAACACCACCTGAAAAGCTCTATACCACTTGAACTGCATTTCATATCCGTGTCAATCACACAGCACAAGAGGATATTTGCTTTCACTGCAGTGCATTGCATAGTAATACAGCTTAAGCACAACTAACTTTACAGCTTGTCATATAGCTTCAGTGGAATCATTTATTACTAACTGGTAACCGTGCTTTTTTCTCAATGGACGCACTGCAACTAGCTCTATGGAAAAAGAGCCTTTGTTTGTGTGAGGGGTAATGAATGCACTAGCAGGCTTATTATTCAGTTGATGAATTGCATCAAATTTATTGTAACATTTGCACATATACTTTCTTTATGATTTTTTTTTCCTTTAATAAATTTAATTGTTGCATCCTCCATAGAAAAAATGGTAGGGACCAAACCCAGTATGACAGCAAAACGAGCACCTAATTTGAGCGATAACTTAGTAAGCAGTCTATTTAAAGATCCAGAGAAACATAATTGGTTAAACAAACATAAAAATAAAGATGGTAACTTTAGATGTACAAAATGTTCTGTTTGTGACAATCTACTAAGAGGTGATCTATTCTGTGATATTCATGGCAATACACATAAAATTAGAGGCCATATAACCTGTAAAACAGAAGGAGTGATATATATGGTCCAGTGTAATTGCCCAATTTATTACATTGGAAAAACATATCGTGAGCTTAGGGAAAGGATAAAAGAACACAAGAGAGATATTAAAAACAAACATCACAACTAGCAGTGTAGCTAGGCACTTTTACTTCAATCACAATAGTGATGAATCAACCCTAAAGTTTAGGGGTTTGGAAAGAGTACAATTGAATGTAAGAGGTGGCAACTGGGACAAATTATTGTTACAAAAGGAGTGTAAATGGATATATAATCTGAACTCCTTAAAGCCCATAGGAATGAATGAAGAAATTAATGTTGCCCCCTTTTTAGGTGACTAAATTATCATAAATGCTAACTCTGCAGAATTTATTTTATTTATGTACAGGAGTTCACTTTAGATTGTGTAAAATAAAACATAAGTCCTCTTTATGCCTCATTTGGAGATCCCTTTATTGAAGGATGTTTTAAGAACATCAAAAAAAAATTGTTCTTGATGGATCGTTTATAGAAAGACAAAAATGTTTTTTCATAAACCAATCCTGGGACTCTTAAGTAAAAATATTTCAAGATAATTTGGATGTAAAATATTGTAAAATAACTTGTTCTTTAAAGGTCATTTATTGAAAATCATAAGGTTTCATTCATATTTCATTTAGGGATTTCCATATTCACAATGTTAATAAAGTTATAAAATGTTTCATAAAAGCGGTGCCAATTTAAGTTTATATTAAATAAGCGTTTGGTTAGATTTTTTGAATTGTTTGTATACTTAACATTTAATTCAGAGCCACTATTTGCCACTTTAGCGGTGTAGTTTGCCTTTAAATTGAAACAAAATGTTTCTTGTATTTGATTGGTAACAATTCACTCGGTTGTTGGAGGCGGAGTTATTTGGTCTTAAAAAGCGTCACCTAATTGTGACGTAATCAGACACGGCCGGAAGAAGCCCCATGCCGTGAGGGGTGAAACGTACGTAGCAACAGTTGGCAGCTACATGTGTTCCATAGCATAACCTGGGAACTTTTGATGAGAATCTTCAAGGATCCACTAACACAGCAAAGTATCACTCTGCAGTCATAATATCACTAACCTGGAAAAAACGGTAAGCGCAAAAGCGACAAGCAACCGGCCTCCCAGCAATAGTGCTTGGTTGTGATATCGTCAGGAGGGTTAGGTAAGTACTCCTGTTTACACGCACACTAAAGTAACATCAAGAGGGATATTGGATCCTGGATATTAAAGGGTGAGACATCTTAAGCTGACTTACTAACCCTGCCTATACTAGCACTTGCTTTACTGGACTGTAATATTAATCTGGGGGAGACTGCTTTGGGCGCTTCTTACCTACCGCTACTGTTTTTTGCATATTGGAAATCGCTGTTTATTTCTGTGACTGCTCAGCAATCATTGTTTGGGAAATATACAATAACTATCACAAGTAGACTCTCTTATTGTTACAGATTTCATTTAACTGTATCTGGAATCAAGGAATTTTTGTTGATTTTTGAGAGTTCTGAAATCATCACATATATTTTCCAAAGGGTACCCTTGGAGATCATTGGATCCTCATACACGGTTTTTTATGGACACTCATGTATCACACCGCTATAGTGGCTTTAATTGTATTTGTTATTTTTGTTGGTATATTTTTTTTGTATTAAAATGACATATTTTTCTGCAATTAAGGTGGTTTTATACAGATTTTTATATTCTGTATCTTATGGTTTGTGCTAGATTAAGGTAGCCTTGAGGAGCATTGGTGGGAGGGAACATTGAGCGCCCTGCACCTCTGCCCCTATTCTTTTTGCTCAATAATAAAATAGTTTGACTACCTCTGAGCACTGCACACTTGCAATTATTTTTATTTAAGCAAGTGTGCATTAACCAGATACTAAATTATTTGTTCTGGTGCCAATCATCCTTGTTAAATATATATATATATATATACACACACACACACACACAATACACATATGTATATACACACACACACACACATGAATATACACACATGTATATACACACACACACACATGCATATACACACACACACACACAATACACACATGTATATAAACACAAAATACACACATGTATATACACACATGTATATACACACACAATACACACATGTATATAAGATCCATGATTGCTAGGGGGGAATTACCAGGGGCTTGGAGTACACTGTTATAAGAGGTGACACTCAACCTTAGTGGGGGCGCTCGCTATCTACCCCCCTCCCCCCGCACACCAGAAAATAAATTAATTAATTAATTGACCAGAAATTGATTGAATTGTTGTACGCAGATCGGAATCCACAATTATGTTCAGCTGGGTTTTTGTTATGCTTCTGATATGATGATTTATTTCTTTCTTTTTTTCTTTTTTTTTCTTTCCTCTCTCTTTTTTCTTGTTTAATTGTTTGTACCCTCTGAGGTTATATATGTAACAAAGGGGGATGCTAGAAAATTGTGTAAAACGTTGGTTTGATGTGGGGGGCCAGAAAAAGATTATGTTAATATAAGATGTACTATATTTATGTTGATGAATGTGATTGGCCCTGCATATATAAAGCCATATGTATGTGTACAATAACCCATAAAACAATAAAAAAAAAAATTTAAAAAAAAAAAAAAAGGTAGCCTTGAGGAGCATTGGTGGGAGGGAACATTGAGCGCCCTGCACCTCTGCCCCTATTCTTTTTGCTCAATAATATAATAGTTTGACTACCTCTGAGCACTGCACACTTGCAATTATTTTTATTTAAGCAAGTGTGCATTAACCAGATACTAAATTATTTGTTCTGGTGCCAATCATCCTTGTTAAATATATATATATATATATATATATATATATATATATATATACACACACACACACACACACAATACACATATGTATACACACACACACACACATGAATATACACACATGTATATACACAATACACACACACATGCATATACACACACACACAATACACACATGTATATACACACATGTATATACACACACAATACACACATGTATATACACACACAATACACACATGTATATACACAATACACACACACATGCATATACACACACACAATACACACATGTATATACATACACAATACACACACACATGCATATACACACACAATACAGACATGTATATACACACAATACACACATGCATATACACAATACACACACATGTATATACACACACAATAAATAAAAAGAAAGTAGGATGGCGCTAAAAAGCAGAGTATATCACAGTGTTTAACATAAATTGATTATAAGTGTATACATGTGTTGAAAAGTGTGTATTTACAGAAATGTGTATAAAAGTGTTTAAAACACTAACGGCTAGATTTAGAGTTTTGTCGGTAACGACCCGCGTAGCTAACGCTGGCTTTTTTCTGGCCGCACCTTTTAAATAACTGTGGTATTGAGAGTTCACAGAATGGCTGCGTTAGGCTCCAAAAAAGGAGCGTAGAGCATATTTAACGCAACTTCAACTCTCGATACCAGAGTTGCTTACGGACGCGGCCAGCTTCAAAAACGTGCTCGTGCACGATTCCCCCATAGAAAACAATGGGGCTGTTTGAGCTGAAAAAAAACCTAACACCTGCAAAAAAGCCGCGTTCAGCTCCTAACGCAGCCCCATTGTTTGCTATGGGGAAACACTTCCTACGTCTGCACCTAACACTCTAACATGTACCCCGAGTCTAAACACCCCTAACCTTACACTTATTAACCCCTAATCTGCCGCCCCCGCTATCGCTGACCCCTGCATATTATTATTAACCCCTAATCTGCCGCTCCGTAAACCGCCGCTACTTACATTATCACTATGTACCCCTAATCTGCTGCCCCTAACACCGCCGACCCCTATATTATATTTATTAACCCATAATCTGCCCCCCACAACGTCGCCTCCACCTGCCTACACTTATTAACCCCTAATCTGCCGAGCGGACCGCACCGCTATTATAATAAAGTTATTAACCCCTAATCCGCCTCACTAACCCTATAATAAATAGTATTAACCCCTAATCTGCCCTCCCTAACATCGCCGACACCTAACTTCAAACATTAACCCCTAATCTGCCGACTGGAGCTCACCGCTATTCTAATAAATGTATTAACCCCTAAAGCTAAGTCTAACCCTAACACTAACAACCCCCTATGGCTGTTCCGATCAGCCAATAGAATGCAAGCTCAATCTGATTGGCTGATCGGATCAGCCAATCGGATTGAACTTGATTCTGATTGGCTGATTCCATCAGCCAATCAGAATTTTCCTACCTTAATTCCGATTGGCTGATAGAATCCTATCAGCCAATCAGAATTCGAGGGACGCCATCTTGGATGACGTCCCTTAAAGGAACCGTCATTCTTCAGTTGGACGTCGTCGGAAGAAGATGGGTCCGCGCTGGAGGTCTTCACGATGGAGCCGGTCCTCATCGGATGAAGATAGAAGATGCCGCTTGGAAGAAGATGGTTGCCGGTCCGGATCTACTCTTCTTCCCGGATAGGATGAAGACTTTGGACCCTCTTCTGGACTTCTTCAGCCGTCGGATGATGGATGTCTAGCCCCCGCTTGGGTTGGATGAAGATATCGGAGCCAGGACGGATCGGTGTGAGACCCGGTGAGGTGAAGACAAGGTAGGAAGATCTTCAGCGGCTTAGTGTTAGGTTTATTTAAGGGGGGTTTGGGTTAGATTAGGGGTATGTGGGTGGTGGGTTGTAATGTTGGGGGGGGTATTGTATGTGTTTTTTTACAGGCAAAAGAGCTGAATTTCTTGGGGCATGCCCCGCAAAGGGCCCTGTTCAGGGCTGGTAAGGTAAAAGAGTTTTGAACTTTTGTAATTTAGAATAGGGTAGGGCATTTTTTTATTTTGGGGGGCTTTGTTATTTTATTAGGGGGCTTAGAGTAGGTGTAATTAGTTTAAAATTGTTGTAATATTTTTCTAATGTTTGTAAATATTTTTTTATTTTTTGTAACTTAGTTCTTTTTTTTTTTTGTACTTTAGTTAGTTTATTTAATTGTATTTATTTGTAGATATTGTATTTAATTAATTTATTGATAGTGTAGTGTTAGGTTTAATTGTAGGTAATTGTAGGTATTTTATTTAATTTATTTATTGATAGTGTAGTGTTAGGTTTAATTGTAACTTATGTTAGGATTTATTTTACAGATAAATTTGTAATTATTTTAACTATTTTAGCTATTAAATAGTTCTTAACTATTTAATAGCTATTGTACCTGGTTAAAATAAATACAAAGTTACCTGTAAAATAAATATAAATCCTAAAATAGCTATAATATAATTATAATTTATATTGTAGCTATATTAGGGTTTATTTTACAGGTAAGTATTTAGATTTAAATAGGAATAATTTATTTAATAAGAGTTAATTTATTTCGTTAGATTTAAATTATATTTAACTTAGGGGGGTGTTAGGGTTAGGGTTAGACTTAGCTTTAGGGGTTAATCCATTTATTACAGTAGCGGCGAGATTCGGTCGGCAGATTAGGGGTTAATAATTGAAGTTAGGTGTCGGCGATGTTAGGGAGGGCAGATTAGGGGTTAATACTATTTATTATAGGGTTATTGAGTCGGGAGTGAGGCGGATTAGGGGTTAATAACTTTATTATAGTAGCGGTGCGGTCCGCTCGGCAGATTAGGGGTTACTAAGTGTAGGCAGGTGGAGGCGACGTTGAGGGGGGCAGATTAGGGGTTAATAAATATAATATAGGGGTCGGCGGTGTTAGGGGCAGCAGATTAGGGGTACATAAGTATAACGTAGGTGGCGGTCGGCAGATTAGAGGTTAAAAAAATGTAATCGAGTGGCGGCGATGTGGGGGGACCTTGGTTTAGGGGTACATAGGTAGTTTATGGGTGTTAGTGCACTTTAGAGCACAGTAGTTAAGAGCTTTATAAACCGGCGTTAGCCCAGAAAGCTCTTAACTACTGACTTTTTTCTGCGGCTGGAGTTTTGTCGTTAGATTTCTAACGCTCACTTCAGACACGACTCTAAATACTGGAGTTAGAAAGATCCCATTGAAAAGATAGGATACGCAATTGACGTAAGGGGATCTGCGGTATGGAAAAGTCGCGGCTGAAAAGTGAGCGTTAGACCCTTTCCTGACTGACTCCAAATACCGGCGGTAGCCTAAAACCAGCGTTAGGAGCCTCTAACGCTGGTTTTCACGGCTACCGCCAAACTCTAAATCTAGGCCTAACAAACTTAAAAGTGGCAAAAAACAAATATAAGTTGCAAATAAACTGCTGTCTAGATAAACTATCTAGATCCGCACAATGTAGTGTTCAGATTAATTATAATAAAAAGGCCAGTGAGTGATTTAAAACATAAAGCACAATATTTATTGTGAACATACAGAGAAATCCTAAATGGATTACAATCTAAAAAATCTCTTAATAGAAGTATATCTTATATCACAAAGTAATATGTTCAAATAAATCCGTATGGATTCTTATAATAACCTCACACAAAATTGTGTACTTATATTCTAAAGATTTTTGACACAGACCATCATCATTTAAAATAGAATGGATACAAATGGAATCTAGTTAAAAACAAAAAATAAAACTTAGAACTACAAAGTAAAACTATTTAAAATGTCTCCCAATGCAAAATCAAAAAGAAAAGAGTGCCAACTTAAAATATGGAGTATGCTGTTTTACAAAGTTAAAATAGCTTATATGATCTTCAAGCACAGGTATATAATTCTCAAAATTCCTCCGGATGCAGATTTTACGTCTCAACAGGTAGGCTTATAATAAACAATGCCTTTACCATATATTATTGTACAGTAGCTTTCAGCAGTGCAGAGATTTCAATCAGAAAAGTAGTGATCCAAGCAATAATGTGAAGTCTATATACAGCGTGAAAAATCTCAGCATACTGTATACCTACTTACCGATGAGTGCAAGATAAGGATTAGTATGACAGGGATACTGTTGGGTTATGGGTCACGGTTTATTTGTAAAGTCACAGGTAACTGTATTCAGTCTAGCGCAAACACTTTATTTCTATCATTTATACACACACACACAATACACACATGTATATACACACACAATACACACATGTATATACACAATGCACACACACAATAAACACATGTGTATATACACACACAATGCACACATGTATATACACACACAATGCACATATGTATATACACACACACAATACACACACATGTATATACACAGATGTATATATACACAATAGACACATGTATATACACAAACAATACACACACACGTATATCCACACAATACACACATGTATATACACACATGTATATACACAATACACACACATGTGTATACACACAATACACACACATGTATATGCACACACAATACATGCATGTATATACACACAAGTATATACACACACATGTATATACACAATACACACACACACACATGCATAAACACACATATATATATACACACACACAATACACAATACACACACATGTACATACATACACAATACACACATGCATATACACAATACACACATGTATATATACACAAATAATAAACACATGTATATACACACACAATACACACATGTATATACACAATACACACACATGTATATACACACACAATACACACACATGTATATACACACACAATACACTCATGTATATACACAATACACACATGTATATACACACAATACACACATGTATATACACATGCATATACACAATACACACACACACATGCATAAACACACATATATATACACACACACATGTACATACACACACAATACACACATGCATATACACAATACACACATGTATATACACACACAATACACAATACACACACAATACACACACATGTATATACACACACAATACACTCATGTATATACACAATACACACACACATGTATATACACATGCATATACACAATACACACATGTATATACACAATACACACACACACATGTATATACACATAATACACACATGTATATACACAATACACACATGTATATACACAATACACACACATGTATATACACACACACAATACACACATGTATATACACAATACACACACATGTATATACACACACAATACACTCATGTATATACACAATACGCACACACACATGTATATACACACAATACACACATGCATATACACATGCATATACACAATACACACACATGTATATACACACAATACACACACATGTATATACACACAATACACACACATGTATATACATAATACACACACAATGCACACATGTATATACACACACAATACACAGATGTATATACACAATACACACACACACATATATATATATATACACACAATGCACACATGTATATACACATGCATATACACAACACACACACATGTATATACAAACACATGTATATACACAACACACACACATGTATATACACAATACACACATGCATACACACAATACACACATGTATATACACAATACACACACATGTATATACACACACACACACACACACACAAAATACACACATGTATATACACAATACACACACATGTATATACACACACAATACACTCATGTATATACACAATACGCACACACACATGTATATACACACACAATACACACATGCATATACACAATACACACACATGTATATACACACAATACACACACACACACATGTATATACATAATACACACACACAATACACACATGTATATACACACACAATACACAAATGTATATACACAATACACACACACACACACATATATATATATATATACACACAATGCACACATGTATATACACATGCATATACACAATACACACATGTATATACAAACACATGTATATACACAACACACACATGTATATACACAATACACACATGTGTATATACACACACATGTATATACACACATGCATATACACAATACACACACACACACACACACACATGTATATACACAATACACACACACACACATGTATATAGCACGCAGTGACGTCACTTCCGCTTCTTGCCACGGATCCACTTCCGGTTTCTCCGAAACCAGCAACGCCAGTGAAACTGTTTGGCTCTTTCCACTATACACCAATGAACATTTCAACTTATTGAGATAAGTCTTTCATCTTTAAGCTATCAATTGACCGTATTTATTTTTTAATATTAGCACCAAAAAGAACATTTTTTTACGATCGTTTTAATAATTTTGTAGTGCGCACTACTGTTAGGTTAGTTCTTTCAGATCGCAGCAAATTAGGTTTAAAATAATCCCCTGAATGCATTAAATGACCCTAGGCTCTCAATTAAATTCTTTTTACACACTAGCATATGTACGTTTGATCCACCTCATCAATTCAGTACCTGATCCATTTTTTTACCATATGAATTTTTATCAGATGTTTTTTTTTTTAAATTTATCTTTATTGACCAATTCGGTATGTACTTCATATAACAGGGCAAACACAGAGAATCAGATTACAAGAAAAACACAAAAAAAAAACAATCCAGCGGATGTGACATTCTTATATAAACAATACTATGTAACAGATAGAGACAATTTCACCACATCCCTATACAGTCAGCGCTTTATACATATCTTATTGCCATTTGAGATCCGTACAAGGTCTCTGTAGGTGCAGACTTTTAAAGTATCTCTGTGAAATTCCAATAGCTATATTTCATACCAAATTAGGGGTTTTATGATAGATATAATGAGCAGAAAAAAAGAAAAAAGGGAAAAAAGAGAGAAAAAAAAAAAAAAAAAAAAAAGTAAGAATAGGTTTCCCCTCTCACCCCTCCCTCACCTCCCTTTAGGTTCTTAACTCGACCTCCACTCACTGTAGATCTGGGCCAGGCTATTCATTTCCGCTTCCTTCCCTTTTATAGACTAGGTATATATCAATACCATTCATTTGGGAAAACATTTGAAAGAATTAGCGTCTCAAAAAATTCCGATCTGCGCAAATTACGCACAAGTAAAAACTGACTAGCAAGTGGATAGGACAATATAACTCTTAACCATTTCATAAAAAAAGTTTTGACCCTTTTCTCTTCGGAGGGAGCTATATTCAGCTGTTCAAAAATTATCTGGGCGTGTATCGTATTTATAAAACAGCCCATTGTAGGAGCTTTTCTATTCTTCCAACCTTTTAATATGAGGTTACGACCAAGCATAATTGCCGTGTTAAAAAGGTTAGTGTTAACTCTGTTATGGTCCATGTTGTAGAGAAAAAGGATATGGTTAGCTTGGAATTTTAACCTAACATCTAAAGCTTTATTAAGCCAAAATTCTACTTTTCTCCAGAACTGGAGTATTTTGGGACAGTTCCAGAAACAATGAATAATATCTGCACAAGAATTATTACATTTTGGGCATTTTTCTGCAGAATTCGCGTACCACTTAGATAGTTTCCCTGGTGTCAGGTAAGAATTGTTGAGTAATTTTATATGTGATTCTTTCCAAGTTAACGGGATATTCGCGCCTTGCACCCATTTATAACTTGCGCTTAATGATTCTGCTGAAAGATCCGTAAAGAAAACATTCCACTTCTGGACTAGATTATCCCTAAACAATTGGGCTTGTTTATCCAGCATAATTTTATATAAAAGAGCTATGCTATGTTTGCCTGACTTATAGCTTGCTATATATTTTTCAACTTCCCCCCACCCATTCGCATCTGTATTTAATCTATTAATTCCTGCTATATAATGTCTGATCTGAAGATAAGCAAAGAAATTCTTATTAGATAGAGAGAATTCTATAGCAATATCCTCAAACGTTCTTATCTGAGACATATTATTTAAACATTGGTTTACATAAAGCAGACCTTTGTGCTTCCAAGTCTTATAGACTTCATGGGATAGTCCAGGCATAAATTGTGGGTTACCTTGTATCGGGAGAAATGGGGAAATCTCAAAATTAACTTTGATCGTTATATTTAGCTTTTGCCATGCTTCAATAATATTAGATAGTGTCTTTATGTGTTTGATATGGTCTGGTAATTGTTTCGTCGGGCAATGCAATAAGGCTTTAAGAGAGAAAGGTGCGCACAGATTTTCCTCTATAGATAACAGTGAGAAATAGCTAGTCTCTGATAGCCAATCAATTGCAACACGGGCTAATATAGCCAAGTTATACTTTTTGATATCAGGGAAAGATAAGCCTCCTCCTTCCAATCTTGGTGTGAGTTTGGCTATGGATAACATATGTCTTTTATTGTTCCAAATAAATTTAGCACATTCTGAGTTAAACCTTTTAATGTCGTGAGACAAAATAAAGAGCGGCATGTTTTGCATAATATACATCAATTTGGGAACTAGAATAGACTTAATAATCATTATTTTGGCAGATAGAGAGATAGGGAAGGCGCTCCATTGTACAAGTTTCTCAGAGGTTTTTTTAAAAAAAGGAGCATAGTTAAGTCTGTACCATTGTTTGGGGTCAGCATGGAAATATATTCCTAAATATTTAATACTAAGGGATTCTTGAAAGGGATGTTCTTGGAAACTGTTTTTATTTTTATTAACCCATAGAATTTCAGACTTGTTAGCGTTTATTTTATAGCCCGAGATAGAGCCAAACAAGTCAATAATTTTTAAAACATGTGATATACTTTTCTTTGTGTTTTTAACGTATAGGAGCAGATCATCCGCATATAAAGATAGAACAGATTTTTGTTCCCCGAGCCTAATTCCTTGAAGCTCTTGACGTAGCATTATAGCCAGTGGTTCTATAGCCATGTTAAATAATAACGGAGAGAGTGGGCAGCCTTGCCTCGTCCCCCTACATAGTGTAAGATATGCAGTATAGCTACCATTGATTAATATATTCGACCTCGGGTGATCATATATAGTCTTAACAAATTTGGGGAATTGACCTGTAAAACCAAATTGCGCTAACGTGGTGAACAGATGGTCCCATATTATAGCATCAAATGCCTTTTCGGCGTCTATTGTTATTATCGCGATATCTTGATTAATTATTCTTTTTTCCGCTAGTTTATTCCAAAAATATTCTAGTATTAATGCTACTTTCCGTGTGTTTTTAGTTGGGGATCTTTGATGCATAAAACCCACCTGATCCGGATGTATAATAGGATCAAGGCATTTTTTCAGTCTATTAGCCATGATGTGAGTTAATAGCTTATAGTCTAGATTGAGCAGTGAGATAGGTCTATATGACTTAGGGTCTAGTGGCGATTTGCCCTTTTTCAGTATCAGTGAGATTATAGACTCAGAGAAATATTTTGACATGTTTTGCCCCTCAATAAAATAACCATTGAATAGTTGTACCAAGACATCTATTATCTCCATTTTAAGAACTTTGTACATCTCTGCCGGAATTTGGTCTGGGCCCGGGGCTTTATTAAATTTAGCTTTTTTAATTGCTTCCGCTACTTCTTCTTGGGTTATTGGGCTATTTAAATCTGTGTCCATTTCTTGTGCTAATTTTGGAAGGCAGATTTTATGCCAAAAGTTGACTTTATTATTAGCATTTATTTCTTTCGCAGCATATAGATTTTGATAGAATTGAAAGAATACATTTTGAATCTTAGATTGATCTGTTACTCTTTCTGTCCCATCATAGATAGCCTCTATTACGTTAGAATTTTTTCTTTGCTTTATCTAATCTAGCTAGAAACTTAGCAGACTTCCCATATTGGCCTTTATATTTAGCAGTTAACTTTAGTTCTTCCCAAGCGACTTTCTGTTTAATAAAGATATCCCTTTCTGTTCTGGCCCCATTGTATTTATCTCTTAATCTCCTAGAAGGATTATTTATAAATTTACGATATGCGTTTTGGACCTGGTTAGAAAGCTGACTTTCCCTCCGCTGCAACTTTTTTTTTTTCAAAATCATAAGCGCTTTAATCTCACCTCGCAGATAGGCCTTTGCAGTTTCCCAGAATATTTCAGTTTTTTCTCTGTATGATCTATTTAAAGAAACAAATTCTTTCCATTTGTGTATTAACCAATTATTGAATTCAAGATTGTTCACTAAGTAATTTGGGAAGAAAAAATTATTTCTGTTGTTTCTCTGTGGCGGGTGTAAATGTATGTCTAGGAAAATAATTGCGTGATCAGATATCAGAATATCAAATATCTTAGTTTGAGTCTCTAGTTTAATCATGGAGCTGGAAATCAGAAAAAAGTCTATACGTGATAAGGAGCCGTAGGTCCTCGAGTTGCAGGTAAAGGACCTCGTATCAGGAAATTGTAGGCGCCAGATATCATGTAATTTCAAATTTTTACATATGTGTTTAAATATTTTGGCCTTCTGACCCGAGAAAGTGGAGTTCCTAGAACTAAGTCTGTCTAGGGCTTCTGATGGTATTAGGTTAAAGTCACCCGCTAGAACAATATTCTGATCCATAAAACTAGTTAGCATAAAGACTAAACTATTCCAGAAGGTGGGGTCTGCTCTATTAGGTCCGTAAACATTACAGATCACCATTTTGAAATCCTCGACCTGCAGCTCAAGGAGGGCCCATCTCTCCTCAGGGTCTAATGATACTCTTATAATATTATACGTAAGTTTTTTATTTAACAAAATAGCTACTCCCTTTTTCCTTCTAGAACAAGGGGTGGCAATCACCTCTCCCACCCATTTACATTTGAGTTTGGTTACTTCCTCTTGCTTTAAGTGTGTTTCTTGTATTAAGGCTATATCAGGGTTATGCTTACCCAATTGTCTGACTATAGTTTTCCTCTTGATTGGGGAGGTAATGCCACCCACGTTCCAAGATAACAATCTAATATTGCCCTTCATCTAATCAATATATTGTAGCATGATTAAAATAAGTTTAAGGGGCGAGCTAAAGCAGACGGGTAGGGGGGAGAGGGGAGACGGAAAGAGGGAGAGAAGGGAAAGAGAAAAAAAAAAAAAAAAAAGAGGATACAGAAAAAAAATTGCAAACAGAGATTATTTGCAGAAAAAACCTTATCAGGCGAGGCGAAGCCTGGTACACTTTAGGCCGCAGGGGCAGCCTATAAATTGATTTAGGGAAAAACATTCTTAGCTCTAAATCTTTATACAGCATTTCCATTATCAGCAAGAACAGTAGTGCCCTAACTAGAAAAAAACACAGATACTCTCTATTTTATAGTTATCCCAGTCCTCATGTAAGTGTTAGCTTGTGATCTTTAAAGTAGCCTTTAGCTTCTTCTATATTGTCTAGTCTAACTATGCCCTCCTTTTCTTCTATGATAATTCTTGCAGGGTACACTAATTTGGCTAAAAAACCCTCTTTGATTAACTTGGTACAGAAAGGGGCCATTTCTTTCCTCCTGAAAGCAGTATCAACAGAGTAATCTTGGAATATTAAAATTCTGTTATTTTCAATGTGAAAGTTATCTGTTTTCCTATATAAACGCAGCATATTTATTTTATCTTGGAAATTTAAGAACTTTATCAGGATTGGTCTATGTATGTTTTTACCATTTGCTCTGCTTCTAGGAGGACCCAATCTGTGAGCCCGTTCTATCGGTATTGGTAATTGGGAATATTCTACCCCTAAGGCTTGGGGCAGTGTTGTCGCGGCAAAATGTAATAGGTCTTTAGGGTGTTCTGACTCAGAAACGCCTATGATTTTTAAATTATTCCGCCTTGAGCGGTCCTCAAGGTCATCTAGCCTGGCAGTCAGGCTTATATTTTTCTTTTCTAATTCTGAAATTTTTAGGGACTGATTATTAGTTATATCTTCCACTTCTGAGATTCTGTCTTCTGCTTCTGAAAGTCTGTTAGCAAATACTTTTAATTCTGACGACAAGCTAGAGATTTGACATTTGATATGTTCAAATTGTGGAAGGAGAATATCACTAAGTTGGGTGATCAAGGGCTGTAAGTCTGTCTTTGGGCTTAAGCCTTCACTACTATTTTCAGTCATAATATCAGATATACGTGGTCTTCTGTCCTTACTTTTTGGGGGCATGGTCTGAGGTGGTGTGCTGTGCGGGAGGAGAAATCTTTCCATAGATTTCTCGTGTTAGTGAGGGCAAGGCAGGAGTAGGTCATACAAAAAATAGATAAAGAAAAAAAGTGATAGAGGGCAGTGAGTGTTTGTGACGTATGTCCCCAGGTGGGGAAGTATCTAGAACATATTTTAGTGTATATTAAAAGTAAAAAAAAAAGTGAACAATAATCTATGTGAATTAGGTGACCAGGCCCTGAAATGAGTGTGTTGTAAAAGTAGTCACACGCACAGAAGATCTGGGCTTCTCTTATTTAAGAAATGCCTTCAAGTTCACACTTAGATAGAATTATGGTTAGATTTTTGCAAAAAAATAGAGACAGCTCTTTTACCACCTTGTTACATATCCTTGTTGTCTAATCTAATCAGACCCTATGGCACAAAATTACATTGAATCAACATACATTCCCCTTCTTAGCTGGCAATATTCTGCAACAAATATAACAATGGCATTACAATATTCTTAACCTTATATATTCATATCGCAGACTGTTGCAAATTTCAAAAAGGAACACTAATGACAGGAAAATTTGAGACCTGAGTTGCCACACTAAGTAGCGGCTACTAATATTCCTAGCCAGCAATATAAGTTTCGTTTGCTTGCTTATGAACTCTAGGGAATAGCAGGATATAGATTGAAACACTGTATTTCTGTTTTATATTCTTTGTTCCTAGCGAGAAAGAAAAACACTTATAAGCCTTTTGACATCATTGCTTAACACTAATAAAGTGCCTAACAGTATAAACCTGCAATGTTGATGTAGATCTAAACATACATCTGTATAGGTTTCAGATGTAGATAACCCAGATGGAAAGGCGAAAATACAAGTAATAATATAAGATGGTTGTGGGCTTTGCAAGTTCTAGTCGTGCAGACTGCAACTTTTGGTAGGCTAGTGTTATCTGCTTAAATATTGCAGACCTTAGTGCCAGGATGTATTTCACAGATACCTCTTTAAAGGTTATCAGCAGCAGACTGGTTGTATATATCACAGTTATCCTTGAGAGTCCCTGCTTGGTAGTGGACTAATACCAATAAAACGTAAAACGGACCAAAAATTTATATTGCAACTGTAACTCTGGTTGCAAATATGGAGTGCCCGATGCTTTTACAGTGATACCAACTTTGCAGCTGATAGGCAGATGTACTGTCTGTGGTATATTGAGTATCCTTCAGAGAACTGAAAACTGATGTGTCTTATTAGACGTAGGCAGGTATCAAGCAGAGTGTTCATATGCAAAGCCAACACAGAGCATAGCTTTCCTTACACAGGCTAAGTGGTATAGTATGGAGAATACGGCAATGTCAATATGGGCAGACAATGTCACTCTTGAAAGAAATATGCAGCCAGAGTCACTTTTAGGGCAACAAATACTGTTATAACGACTTTGGAGATCTTACCCTGAGGCCACGCAGTTGTATTGCAGCAGGCGGCATATCTACTCAGCGTCCATAGATATCTCTCCCGGTTATTCCATGATGTATTACCCAGACCTGGGAGATGGTGATAGAAAAGCTGCAGTGCTTCTTTGATGCAGCTCGGTCGAGCTCCGGTGAATAGAAGAGCTGAGATGTCAGGTAGGAAAGCCCACAGCGTGCGCCTGAGCTGTTGTGAGACCGCGGCGTGCTTACACTCACTGTGGGTTTGCCCCTCGCTGCAAACCGCCCACTTGTTCTGTCCGCCCGCCGGCGGGAGCAAGAGCCGGTAAATCTTGACCTTTAGGGCGTCCTCAGGGTATGCCTTGTCTCCAGCGCCTGGACCGCTTTATGGGCTACTGGGCCTTGACCCTTGGTCGGCAGTTGTGAACCGTTCTCATCTGAGTATGATGAGCGTGTATCCAGTACCTCGTCTGTGGCTCTAGCGAATGAGCCTGTGGACGGCTATTATGGTGCTTCCAAGCCAAACCCTGGTAGAGGTAGGGTCGTGTCCTAGGGAGCAAACGAAAGCGCTCCAACAACGGACCTTGGCTGGGGTTAGTTCTTCGATGAGCTCCGACAGGTAGCACGCCACTTTCTCGTGCACCTGTTAGCTCCTCCTCCTACCGGAAGCACCGAATTTTTATCAGATGTAATTACACCTCATGAATTTTTACCCATGAACTTTTTCCCTCATTTTTAACCTCATTAATGTGTTCTTTTATTATATTTATTACATGTTTTTTAAATGTGTTACTCTGTCATTACTTAGATCTAGCATCTGACTGTCACATACTTTCTACGAGTTAGTTTCAGTCAGATAGCTAGACCCAGAGAAAAATTTGCATAAACATTGTTTTGTGTATGTTTATTTTTGTGCGGTTTTATTTTTGTACGGTTTTTATTTATTTTTTTTTGCTGTGGTTTTATTATACATACCAAATAAACATTGTTTTTAGCAATAGGACTCAGCACATCAGTACTGCAATCAGAAAAAAGTGACTGCAGTCAGTGTTAACTGAGCCCACACTCCATAATAAGGATAAGACCTTATTCACCTTAATATATAAATAATATTTTTTATATATACTTTTTATATTAAATAAATGTTGTGGTATTATAATAGGTACCACATATATATATATATATATATACAAATTTTTCGATTTCCTTTAGAGCTTATTCTATCAACCTCTCTTTTTTTCATACCTTAATCTCACTTGTTAGTGGTTACAAGTACACCCCTATAGAAAACAGCAGCTCCTAGGAACTTCACTGACTCTAAGACAGTGCTCATTACCTAACCCTCATCTTTACACATGTATATACACACACACAATACACACACGCATATACACAATACACACACATGTGTATACACACACACACACATGTATATACACACACACAATACACACATGCATATACACACACACAATACACACATGCATATACACAATACACACACATGTGTATACACACACACACACATGTATATACACACACAATACACACATGCATATACACACACACAATACACACATGCATATACACAATACACACACATGTGTATACACACACACACACATGTATATACACACACACAATACACACATGCATATACACAATACACACACATGTGTATACACACACACACACATGTATATACACACACAATACACACATGCATATACACACACACAATACACACATGCATATACACAATACACACACATGTGTATACACACACACACACATGTATATACACACACAATACACACATGCATATACACAATACACACATGTATATACACACACACAATACACACATGCATATACACAATACACACACATGTGTATACACACACACACACATGTATATACACACACAATACACACATGCATATACACACACACAATACACACATGCATATACACAATACACACACATGTGTATACACACACACACACATGTATATACACACACAATACACACATGCATATACACACACACAATACACACATGCATATACACAATACACACACATGTATATATACACACACACAATACACACATGCATATACACAATACATACACACACATGTATATACACACACACACAATACACACATGCATATACACAATACATACACACACATGTATATATACACACACACAATACACACATGCATATACACAATACATACACACACATGTATATACACAATACACACACATGTGTATACACACACACACACATGTATATACACACACAATACACACATGCATATACACAATACACACACATATATACACAATACACACACACATGTATATACACAATACACACATGTATATACACACATGCATATACGCAATACACACACACATGTATATACACACACAATACACACAATACACACACACACATGTATATACACAATACACACATGTGTATACACACAATACACACATGTATATACACACACAATACACACATGTATATACACACACAATACACACATGCATATACACAATACACACAATACACATGCATGTATATACACACACATGCATATACACAATACACATACACATGTATATACACAAAACACACACGTGTATACACACACACACACAATACACACATGTATATACACACACAATACACACATGCATATACACAATACACACACATGAATATACACAATACACACATGTATATACACACACAATACACACATGCATATACACAATACACACACGCATATACACAATACACACACATGTATATATACACACACACATACATATACACAATACACACACCTGTATATACACAATACACACACATGTGTATACACACACAAACACAATACACACATGTATATACACACATGCATATACACAATACACACATGTATATACACACACAATACACACATGTATATACACACAATACACACATGTATATACACACACAATACACACATGTATATACACACACAATACACACATGTATATACACACACAATACATACATGCATATACACAATACACACATGTATATACACACACAATACACATGCATGTATATACACACACATGCATATACACAATACACACACACACATGTATATACACAAAACACACACGTGTATACACACACACACAATACACACATGTATATACACACACAATACACACACACACACATGAATATACACAATACACACACACATGTATATACACAATACACACATGTATATACACACACAATACACACATGCATATACACAATACACACACGCATATACACAATACACACACATGTATATATACACACACAATACACACACATGTATATACACAATACACACACATGTGTATACACACACAAACACAATACACACATGTGTATACACACACAAACACAATACACACATGTATATACACACATGCATATACACAATACACACATGTATATACACACACAATACACACATGTATATACACACAATACACACATGTATATACACACACACACAATACATACATGCATATACACAATACACACATGTATATACACACACAATACAAACATGCATATACACAATACACACACACATGTGTATACACACAATACACATGCATGTATATACACACACATGCATATACACAATACACACACACATGAATATACACAATACACACACACACATGTATATACACAATACACACATGTATATACACACACAATACACACATGCATATACACAATACACACACGCATATACACAATACACACAAATGTATATATACACACACAATACACACAATACACACACATGTATATACACAATACACACACATGTGTATACACACACAAACACAATACACACATGTATATACACACATGTATATACACACACAATACACACATGTATATACACACAATACACACATGTATATATACACACACACAATACATACATGCATATACACAATACACACATGTATATACACACACAATACAAACATGCATATACACAATACACACACACATGTGTATACACACAATTCACATGCATGTATATACACACACAATACACACACACATGTATATACACAATACACACACAATACACACACACTCTATTTCACAACTCATACAGAGTACAATGAACAGCATAAAATTACTCCGTTTCTCATTACAATATGATAAAGTGCACTAAACTCACAACTTCTCAGAGAGTGAAACAAATCCCCTGTGGTGCTTCCTCACTGAGCTCCTCACACTTTAATGACGAAAACTCTTTAGAAAGTTCACTCACATGTTACTAAATAGTATGTGACAACATACACAATAAATGGCAGAGACAGTAGAACGCGACAGTCAGTATACTGTGTATTACGGTATATACCACACATATACACTTATATACACTATACACTTATAGCAAAACTAAAGATAATATACAGGCAATGCTGCCTTACCTGCTCTAGCGACCGCTGTTACTGTTTCTAGGCAACCACATGATATATGTTGCTAGGGAAATAGCTCGAGTGTGAAGTTGCTGAGGGATCCGCCCGCTTTCTCAGCAGTTAGGATGGGCTGAGGAAGTTCGTCTCCTCCCACAACATTGTTGGTTGATTTTTCACAACTGTGTTGTGTTGCTGACATCTAGTGGCAAAAGTAAGGTAGCTCAATTAATATGTACCCCTAAAGATGATATCCTTTTAAAGGGACAGTAAAGTCAAAATCATTTTCTTAGATATCTCATAAACACTATTGTCTTTTTAAATGAATTGTCTAATTCTCTGTGTTATGTCATATCATTGAATGAAATACTGCTAAACTATGTTCAAGAACTAGGATAACTGAGTCTGTCTATATCTTTTAATAGTAATTTATCAAAGCTCGTACTAAAATGTTTAAAGGGACAGGAAACCCCAACATTTTATTTCATGATTCAGACAGAGCATGCAATTTTAAACAACTTTCCAAATAACTTCTGTTATCAAATGTGCTTTGTTCTCTTGGTATCTTTTATAGAATAGTAAAACTAGGTAGGCTAAAGAGAGCTCAGGAGTGTGCACGTGTCTTCGGTACTCTATGCAGGAGTGTGCACGTGTCTTCAGTATTCTATGGCAGCAGTGTTTTGCAACATTGTATAACAAAGCTACAAATAATGTTGCAAAACTCTGCTTCCATAGGGTACTAAAGACACGTGCACACTCCTGAGCTCTTATGAGCCTACCTAGTTTTACTCTTCAATAAAGGATATCAAGAGAACAAATCAAATTTGATTATTTTTTTTGGCAGGATGTGAGTATGAGCTCTGCTTAAACTAAAAGATTAGATTAACTGCATTTTGGGTATTGATTATATAGTAAAACAAAAATGTGTGTTTTATTTAAATGGACACTGAACCCAAAATTTTTCTTTCGTGATTCAGATAGAGCATGCAATTTTAAGCAACTTTCTAATTTACTCCTATTATCAATTTTTTTTCATTCTCTTTCTATCTTTATTTGAAAAAGAAGACATCTAAGCTTTTTTTTTTTGGTTCAGAACTGTGGACAGCACTTTTTTTTATTGGTGGATGAATTTATCCACCAATCAGCAAGAACAACCCACGTTGTTTACCAAAAATGGGCCGGCATCTAAACTTACATTCTTGCATTTCAAAAAAAGATACCAAGAGAATGAAGAAAATTTGATAATAGGAGTAAATTAGAAAGTTGCTTAAAATTGTATGCTCTATCTGAATCACTAATGAAAAAATTTGGGTTCAGTGTCCCTTTAATATATATAATTTTTATATATATATATATATATATATATATATATATATACAGTATATACAAATATTATTTATTTGTAAATACATATATAAATACAATGTGCTTATCATTGTGTATCATTGTAAAACAGTGTGACATGCTATTTGAAGTCTGTTCTCCACATCACAATGTGGATCTGTAAAATCACAATATCAAATGAAAAATGATATTGTGTAAATATCTTGTGTGGATATAAACAAAAAGTCCTGCACTGAGATTTATTCCCCCTATAGCCAATCCAAATTTGCCATCTCCCCCAAGATAGTCAGAGATTACTTGAAATATTAAAACCAATAGGATGGCGCTATTGAGCTAGAAAAATACCCCCAGTAAGAGAATGAAATGATCTACAACATTCAATTGATTGAATATATTTAATAACGCATAAATGAAACAGACAGCATTATACTGAATAAAAATGGGACGTCTCCCTATATTTTTGCTGCAGCTTGTAATCCCAAAAATGTCCAAAATGTTTAAAATACTTTTTCTTTTCAATCCACTGTAATATGGAACCATTTTTTAGATTCACATAAATGTGTGAAAGATCTAATGGACCACGTTATTGACGTTTCCTCTCAAGTGTGTCCCTTGTTGTATACACAAGACTATATATCCCACTGTTAAATCCTTATGCAATAAAGCCTGAGCATGCATTAAGCAATCCCACACTGGATTTAGCTTAAAGGGAGATTAAACATCAAAAATGTTATAACCAACTCTGTTATATTAATACACTTTTTTACCGCTGTGATTGCCTTGTATATAAGCCTCTTCAGACTGCCCCCTTACCTCAGTTCTTTTAACAGACTTGCATTTTAGCCAATCAGTGTTCTCTTAAATAACTTCATGGGCATGAGCACAATGTTATCTTTATGGCACACATGAACTAATGCCCTCTATCTGTGAAAAACAGTAAAATGCATTCAGATAAAAGGCGGCCATCAAGGGCTTAGAAATTAGCATATGAGCTTATCTAGGTTTAGCTTTCAACTAAGAATACCAAGAGGACAAAGCAAATTTGATGATAAAAGTAAATTGGAAAGTTGTTTAAAATGACATGCCCTATCTGAATCATCATAGTTTAATTTAGACTTCACTGTCCCTTTGAACTTCTCGGTCCTCTTGCAGCTCTGCTGCCAGTTTGCTGTCCCTCTGTTCGGTGGCTCTGGCCGATCTCATATTGTTATGTGGAGAACATACTTCAAATAATGTGTCACAACCACTGACGGTAGCGTCTTAATCTTGCAAATATCCGAAAATCAAAAGTCACTTAGCCTATTGTTATAATACAGCTTAAATGGTCTCTAATCCTCTTAAAGTTCTAGATATTTCTCCCAAGTATTGTTTCTTGCATGAACACTTCAATGTTCTTCACATAGAAGAATATGTTCTATTTATTCATAAATATATATTTCTACATATATCTGATATACGTATATATAGATGATTACATATACAGGGAGTGCAGAATTATTAGGCAAATGAGTATTTTGACCACATCATCCTCTTTATGCATGTTGTCTTACTCCAAGCTGTATAGGCTCGAAAGCCTACTACCAATTAAGCATATTAGGTGATGTGCATCTCTGTAATGAGAAGGGGTGTGGTCTAATGACATCAACACCCTATATCAGGTGTGCATAATTATTAGGCAACTTCCTTTCCTTTGGCAAAATGGGTCAAAAGAAGGACTTGACAGACTCAGAAAAGTCAAAAATAGTGAGATATCTTGCAGAGGGATGCAGCACTCTTAAAATTGCAAAGCTTCTGAAGCGTGATCATCGAACAATCAAGCGTTTCATTCAAAATAGTCAACAGAGTCGCAAGAAGCGTGTGGAAAAACCAAGGCGCAAAATAACTGCCCATGAACTGAGAAAAGTCAAGCGTGCAGCTGCCAAGATGCCACTTGCCACCAGTTCGGCCATATTTCAGAGCTGCAACATCACTGGAGTGCCCAAAAGCACAAGGTGTGCAATACTCAGAGACATGGCCAAGGTAAGAAAGGCTGAAAGACGACCACCACTGAACAAGACACACAAGCTGAAACGTCAAGACTGGGCCAAGAAATATCTCAAGACTGATTTTTCTAAGGTTTTATGGACTGATGAAATGAGAGTGAGTCTTGATGGGCCAGATGGATGGGCCCGTGGCTGGATTGGTAAAGGGCAGAGAGCTCCAGTCCAACTCAGACGCCAGCAAGGTGGAGGTGGAGTACTGGTTTGGGCTGGTATCATCAAAGATGAGCTTGTGGGGCCTTTTCGGGTTGAGGATGGAGTCAAGCTCAACTCCCAGTCCTACTGCCAGTTTCTGGAAGACACCTTCTTCAAGCAGTGGTACAGGAAGAAGTCTGCATCCTTCAAGAAAAACATGATTTTCATGCAGGACAATGCTCCATCACATGCGTCCAAGTACTCCACAGCGTGGCTGGCAAGAAAGGGTATAAAAGAAGAAAATCTAATGACATGGCCTCCTTGTTCACCTGATCTGAACCCCATTGAGAACCTGTGGTCCATCATCAAATGTGAGATTTACAAGGAGGGAAAACAGTACACCTCTTTGAACAGTGTCTATGAGGCTGTGGTTGCTGCTGCACGCAATGTTGATGGTGAACAGATCAAAACACTGACAGAATCCATGGATGGCAGGCTTTTGAGTGTCCTTGCAAAGAAAGGTGGCTATATTGGTCACTGATTTGTTTTTGTTTTGTTTTTGAATGTCAGAAATGTATATTTGTGAATGTTGAGATGTTATATTGGTTTCACTGGTAAAAATAAATAATTGAAATGGGTATATATTTGTTTTTTGTTAAGTTGCCTAATAATTATGCACAGTAATATTCACCTGCACACACAGATATCCCCCTAAAATAGCTATAACTAAAAACAAACTAAAAACTACTTCCAAAACTATTCAGCTTTGATATTAATGAGTTTTTTGGGTTCATTGAGAACATGATTGTTGTTCAATAATAAAATGAATCCTCAAAAATACAACTTGCCTAATAATTCTGCACTCCCTGTAGGTATAGATAAATATAGATATATATATAGGAACTAGTGATGTCACGAACATAAAATTTTGCGTTCGCGAATCGCAAACACGAACTTCCACAACTGTTCGCGAACGGGCGAACGGGCGAACCGGGCGAACCGCCATTGACTTCAATAGGCAGGTGAATTTTAAAACCCACAGGGACTCTTTCTGGCCACAATAGTGATGGAAAGGTTGTTTCAAGGGTACTAACACCTGGACTGTGGCATGCCGGAGGGGGATCCATGGCAAAACTCCCATGGAAAATTACATAGTTGATGCAGAGTCTGGTTTTAATCCATAAAGGGCATAAATCACCTAACGTTCCTAAATTGTTTGGAATAACGTGCTTTAAAACATCAGGTATGATGTTGTATCGATCAGGTAGTGTAAGGGTTACGCCCGCTTCACAGTGACAGACCAAACTCCCCGTTTAACGCACCGCAAACAACGGCAAACAGTCCATTTGCACAACCGCAAACTCCCCATTTGCACAAGGTTGGATACCAAGCTAGCCATGTCCCGTTCCTTGTCCTCACTGATGTCATTGAAGGTCTCTTCCTCCACCCAGCCACGTACAACACCAAGGGTCCCCGAAAGGTGACAACAAGCCCCCTGGGACGCCTGCTGTGTTTGGTCTTCCACCTCCTCAAAGCCACCTTCCTCCTCTGATTCCTCATCTTCAGACTCCTCTCTCTGCGTTGCCTCTCTCTGCGTTATTATAAGGTGTGTTAAGTAGTACTATTCCTATCAATTTAATCCCTGTTACGTCCCCTATCAGGGGAAGTGTATATGGCATTAGTGATGTCGCGAACCTAAAATTTTCGGTTCGCGAACGGCGGACTCGAAATTCCGGTATTGTTCGCGAACCCGCGAACCGCGCGAACCGCCATTGAATTCAATAGGCAGGTGAGCTTTAAAACCTACAAGGACTCTTTCTGGCCACAATAGTGATGGAAAAGTTGTTTCAAGGGTACTAACACCTGGACTGTCGCATGCTGGAGGGGGATCCCTGGCAAAACTCCCATGGAAAATTACATAGTTTATGCAGAGTCTGATTTTAAGCCATAATGGGCCTAAATCAACTAACATTCCCAAAGTGGCTGTCTCAAAACATCCCGGACAGAAGATAGGTTGATAGATAGGATAGATAGATATACATAGATTGATAGTTAGATAGAATCGATAGAAGAGAAATAGATAGATTTGTTAGATATATAATTACCCTGATAAAGTCGAATAATTAAACATGCGTTCTTGGACCCAACTAGGTTGTGTTAAGTAGTACTGTTCTTCGCACTTTCAGCCCTGTAACTCCCCCTATTGGTGGAGGTCTATATGGCGGTTATGATTACCCTGACAAAGTATAACAACAAGACACGCGGTCTGGGACCAGTGGTAATTTTGTTGTGTTAAGTAAAACTTTTCTTATCACTTGAATCCCTCTTACCCCCCCCTTTTGTTGGAGCTCTATATGGCCTGCATGATTAGCCTGACAAAGTATAATAATAAAACATCTGGTCTTGGACCCATGGTAATTAAGTTGTGTTTAAGTAGTACTATTCTTATAACTGTAATCCCTGTTACTCCCCCTATCAAAGGAGGTCTATATGGCCTGCATGATTACCCTGACAAAGTATAACATCAAGACACACGGTGTTGGACCCATGATAACTAGCTTGTGTTAATTAGTACTTTTCTTAGCACTTTAATCCCTGTTCCCCCCCCCCTATCGGGGGTGTTCTATATGGCCTGCCTGATTACACTGAAAAAATATAATAATAAGACATGCGGTCTGGTACCCATTTTAACTTGGTTTTGTTTTAAGTACTACCATTCTTAGCACTTTAATCTATGTAACTCCCCCTATTTGGTGAGGTCTATACGGCCTGGATGATTACCCATACAAAATATAATAATAAGACATCTGCTCTTGGTCTGCGACCCATGGTAACTATGTTGTGTTAATTAGTAATGTCCTTCGCATTTTAATAGCTGTTACTCATACTCACCCTATCGGTGGAGGTCTATATGGCCTGCATGATTACCCTTACAAAATATAATAACCAAACATATGCTCTGGGACCCATGGTAATTAGGTTGTGTTAAGTAGTACTGTTCTTTGCAGTTTAATACCTGTTACAACACCAAATGGTGGCAGGTCTATCTGGCCTTCATGATTAGCTGCACCCAAACCCAAAAAAAAGCCGAGTGGTCTTAGACTAACACCCATGGCTAACTCGGTTGTTTCAATTAGTACTATTCTTAGCACTTTCATCCCTGTTACGGGTGGTCTACATGGCCATCATGATTAGCCGAACAAAATACTACAATCCAACCTTTGCTCAGTCTTCATAGGCCCTTCATTGGCTGTATTTTGATAGTACAGTTCTTATTATTTTTATAGCTGATACAACACCGAATGGTGGCAGCTCTATATGGCCTGCATGATTAGCCGCACCCAATACAAAAATAAATCCAAGCGGTCTTGGATTAACACCCATGGCTAACTCTGTTGTTTCAAGTAGTACTATTCTTAGCACTTTCATCTCATCATCCCTGTTACTTCCAGGACTCTCGGTGGTGGTCTACATGGCCATCATGATTAGCCTAACCAAATACTACAATCCAACCTTGGCTCAGTCTTCATAAGGCCCTTCATTGGCTGTATTTTGGTAGTACTGTTCTTATTAGTTTAATACCTGATACAACACCGAATGGTGGCAGCTCTATATGGCCTGCATGAATAGCCGCACCCAAAGGCAAAAAAAAGCCAAGCGGTCTTGCACTAACACCCATGGCTAACTCTGTTGTTTCAAGTTCTACAATTCTTAGCTCTTTCATCTCATCCCTGTTACTTCCAGGACTCTCAGTGGTGGTGGTCTACATGGCCATCATGATTACCCTCACCAAAATATAACAACAATACGTGCGTGCAGGGAACCATGGTAAGGTTACTTCCTTTCGCAAAATCGAGTATAACAGTTGCAGGCAGAGGTTCTGACCCTGCATTATGGTTGCATTATGGTTGCACCTCTCCCTAAAAGAGGCATGCGTTACAGAGTCTGTGGGCATGTATGCAAAGAGCTGGCCTGCCTAAAAAGAGGAGCAAGGTTGTTCTCCTTCAGCCATTTTATACGCTGTCCCACGGCCATGACCCTCAACAACCACAACAGAATGAAACACCACATATGCCATCCTTTTGAACAACAGAGTACAGGTATGGCATTGATTTTAGTTACACGGCAATATTTATTATGAACCGTGAAATTGAAAACAAAAACATGATTGGACATCCAGTACAGTACAGGTCGTTCTCCTTCGGCCTTTTTAGAATAGTATTCCGGACCCCCAACAAAAACAACAGCAGGAAAGAGGACATATGGCATCCTTTTGAACAATAGATGACAGGTAAGGCATAGATTTTACAAAGCCATAGATAATTTTTTTGCAACTGTGAAATAAAAAAAAACATTGATTGGACACCCAGCACACTTCTTTATCCTTAGGCCTTTTTATAAGAGGCTCCCGGAGCCTCAACAGAAACAACAGCATGAAAGAGGACATATGGCATCCTTGTGAACAATTGATTACAGTTAAGGCATTGATTTTAGAATCCCAGAGATCATTTATATGACCCGGGAAATAGAAAAAAACATTGATTGGACACCCAATACACTTCTTTATCCTTAGGCCTTTTTAATAAGTGGGTCCCGGAGCCTCAACCGAAACAACAGCATGAAAGAGGACATATGTCATCCTTTTGAATAATAGATTACAGGAAAGGCATTGATTTTAGAAACCCAGAGATCATTAGTTGCAACCGAGAAATAGAAAAAAACATTGATTAGACACCCAGTACACTTATTTATCCTTAGGCCTTTATAATAAGAGGGTCCCGGAGCCTCAACCGAAACAACAGCATGAAAGAGGACATATGTCATCTTTTTGAATAATAGATTACAGGAAAGGCATTGATTTTAGAAACCCACAGATCATTATTTGCAACCGGGAAATAGAAAAAAACATTGATTAGACACCCAGTACACTTATTTATCCTTAGGCCTTTATAACAAGAGGGTCCCGGAGCCTCAACCGAAACAACAGCATGAAAGAGGACATATGTCATCCTTTTGAATAATAGATTACAGGAAAGGCATTGATTTTAGAAACCCAGAGATCATTAGTTGCAACCAGGAAATAGAAAAAAACATTGATTAGACACCCAGTACACTTATTTATCCTTAGGCCTTTTTAATAAGAGGGTCCCGGGGCCTCAACCGAAACAACAGCATGAAAGAGGACATATGTCATCCTTTTGAATAATAGATTACAGGAAAGGCATTGGTTTTAGAAACCCAGAGATCATTAGTTGCAACCGGGAAATAGAAAAAAACATTGATTAGACACCCAGTACACTTATTTATCCTCAGGCCTTTTTAATAAGAGGGTCCCGGAGCCTCAACCGAAACAACAGCATGAAAGAGGACATATGTCATCCTTTTGAATAATAGATTACAGGAAAGGCATTGATTTTAGAAACCCACAGATCATTATTTGCAACCGGGAAATAGAAAAAAACATTGATTAGACACCCAGTACACTTATTTATCCTCAGGCCTTTTTAATAAGAGGGTCCCGGAGCCTCAACCGAAACAACAGCATGAAAGAGGACATATGTCATCCTTTTGAATAATAGATTACAGGAAAGGCATTGATTTTAGAAACCCACAGATCATTAGTTGCAACCAGGAAATAGAAAAAAACATTGATTAGACACCCAGTACACTTATTTATCCTTAGGCCTTTTTAATAAGAGGGTCCCGGAGCCTCAACCGAAACAACAGCATGAAAGAGGACATATGTCATCCTTTTGAATAATAGATTACAGGAAAGGCATTGATTTTAGAAACCCACAGATCATTAGTTGCAACCGGGAAATAGAAAAAAAACATTGATTAGACACCCAGTACACTTATTTATCCTTAGGCCTTTTTAATAAGAGGGTCCCGGAGCCTCAACCGAAACAACAGCATGAAAGAGGACATATGTCATCCTTTTGAATAATAGATTAGAGGAAAGGCATTGATTTTAGAAACCCACAGTTCATTTTTGCAACCGGGAAATAGAAAAAAAACATTGATTAGTCACCCAGTACACTTATTTATCCTTAGGCCTTTTTAATAAGAGGGTCCCAGAGCCTCAACCGAAACAACAGCATGAAAGAGGACATATGTCATCCTTTTGAATAATAGATTACAGGAAAGGCATTGATTTTAGAAACCCACAGATCATTAGTTGCAACCGGGAAATAGAAAAAAACATTGATTAGACACCCAGTACACTTATTTATCCTCAGGCCTTTTTAATAAGAGGGTCCAGGAGCCTCAACCGAAACAACAGCATGAAAGAGGACATATGTCATCTTTTTGAATAATAGATTACAGGAAAGGCATTGATTTTAGAAACCCACAGATCATTAGTTGCAACCGGGAAATAGAAAAAAACATTGATTAGACACCCAGCACACTTATTTATCCTTAGGCCTTTTTAATAAGAGGGTCCCGGAGCCTCAACCGAAACAACAGCATGAAAGAGAACATATGTCATCCTTTTTTAATAATAGATTACAGGAAAGGCATTGATTTTAGAAACCCACAGATCATTAGTTGCAACCGGGAAATAGAAAAAAACTTTGATTAGACACCCAGTACACTTGTTTATCCTTAGGCCTTTTTAATAAGAGGGTCCCGGAGCCTCAACCGAAACAACAGCATGAAAGAGGACATATGTCATCCTTTTGAATAATAGATTACAGGAAAGGCATTGATTTTAGAAACCCACAGATCATTAGTTGCAACCGGGAAATAGAAAAAAACATTGATTAGACACTCAGTACACTTATTTATCCTTAGGCCTTTTTAATAAGAGGGTCCCGGAGCCTCAACCGAAACAACAGCATGAAAGAGGACATATGTCATCCTTTTGAATAATAGATTACAGGAAAGGCATTGATTTTAGAAAACCAGAGATCATTAGTTGCAACCTGGAAATAGAAAAAAACATTGATTAGACACCCAATACACTTATTTATCCTTAGGCCTTTTTAATAAGAGAGTCCCGGAGCCTCAACCGAAACAACAGCATGAAAGAGGACATATGTCATCCTTTTGAATAATAGATTACAGGAAAGGCATTGATTTTAGAAACACAGAGATAATTAGTTGCAACCGGGAAATCTAAAAAAACATTGAATATACACCCAGTACACTTCTTTATCCAGAGGCCTTTTTAGCAGAGGCTCCAGGACCCTCAACAAAAACAAGAGCAGGGAGCTGGGCATAGGAGTACAATGGAGTGTGACAATAATAATGTGAAGGGGAAGATTAGCGTAGTTGTGGCATTTTAATTTTGTTATCGTGGGAAGTACTTGCAATGACCTTGCTCTGGTGAATTCATATCGCAAATGTGTTTTTTAAGGCACTGTTTGTCTATTTTTTGAATTTCAGCATTTTGTAAATGAAGCTCAACTTAAGGCTGGTGAGAACCGACCTTTCTTCTGGCTGTTTGCAAATGTTGTGGCTCTGGACAAACATGTGAATAAGGGGCCATCAGCCATATTCTGCACGCAACCCCTTTGATGTTTGACGATAAACATGTGTCACCTACAATCAGAGCTCGTTACGTATGGACAGGCCACTGTTTCCCACAGCAAGTCCGAAGCTTGAACTACAAGATTGTCTTGAGTATGGTAGGAAACCAAAGTTTATTTAATTCTGTACTATCACCACAAAAGCTGAACTTCTTGAAGCAAGGAAAATGCAAGCAATTTCATGTGCTTATGGATGACAAGGACGTCCTGTCCCGTGGTGCACAGAGATGGAGAGGATTTTGGGCCTCCCTGTACACTACCCAGATGTCTCCAACATCACCAGAAACACAAGACAGCGACTCTTGGGAAGTTCCTGGAGTGTTCCGGTAGCCATCTCTTTGCGCCCCGAAAGGAATACTTTATCAGTGTTTTTGTATACATCCGACAACAGCTTCGGAGACTGTAGTGATGCACATGTTATTTACTGTTGTTCCAGCTGTGGCAATATCAATTGGCATTAAAAAGGTAAGATCTGGGGGGGGGTGCAGCCTATAGCTGTTGCGGTAGGACGTGTGTTTGAGGAGCTCCAGGTCTTACAAGTTACTTTGGAATTAGTTTTCAACCTTAATTTAATTTTCTTTTTGGGATTCATAGTCACACTTTCTGGGGCTATCCAAGAGGAGCCTGGAGATACCTTACTCATATCGGCTTACCTATGTTCCTCAGCTGACTGCGTTACAGCTAGCCGCGAGACTGAGAGGCCTCTCTAGCCTGATAGTGCTGTCAAAGCTGCCGCCAATTTACCCCCCAGGACCCTGGGTTATCAAACCAGTTCTATAGTAACTGGACAACTCGTTAATCACAACTATTGACAAAGAGAAGGAAAAGCACTAGTCAGTGGTCACCCCTTATATAAACGGGTACGGAGACCTGTATTTTGTCTTTCCAATATGGCGCTGGACACCAAACTAATCCTGAATGAAGTGAAAGCCATGCTAGATGCGCACTTCCTCAGCCTGAATGAAGCACTACAGGAGGAATTCACATCTCTAAAGGGGGCTTGCGCTAAAGCAGTAAGAGGAGCACAACCTTTGCCTGAACCACACAAGCACTCGACCCAGGCACCTGAAATCTACAAAGTTGACACAATCCATCTGACCCTGTCAGAAGATGGTACCAGCCCACATACAGAAGAGGCGATGGAGCAAGCAGCTCACTGGGAGCAGGGAGCTGCGGTGCATATAGGCGCTGAGTGTGCGGGGGTGAGCCCTTCAAGAGGAGTGGAACACCAGATACTTTGGCAGCAAGTCACAGCTTACCCTGACAGACAGAGGGCCAGAGGGCCGTACGCCACTGGAGCACCCCACAGTGTTTGGGAGCCGCAGCCCTTGTTTACACATCTCCCGACCATCTTTTCTCTTACCGGGGATGCATCTGGGGCTTCTCTACCTAAACTAAGCTGTGAAACCTTTCACACATGTTACGGTGAACCAAAGAAGGAGAACACTGTCAAGGACATTGCGCTACAGGCATTGCAGCTCAACATGAATAACAGCCTGGACCCATGGGCCAATTGGTCGACCGAGATCATTAAGGTGCCTGCTCTCGATACATGTGGCCCAAAACCATCATTCCTTCAGTACGGCTTTACCCCTCCATTGGAACCTGAACAGTTAGAGGCTTGCAGCCCCCTCAGAAAGCAGCTTCCTTACCTTGTGCTTATGGCTCGGGCTAGCGCGAGACTACTTGACAGACACGGAGTGGGCTGGAGCTTCAGTCATAGCTGCCGACTAGATGAGGTACAGTACAGCCGTGGGGGAGTGTTTGACCCTGGGGGCTTATTTTGTCCATCTGAACCGAGGGTTGTGGACGCTACCTAAGCGAACTTTATTTGGAGACTAGTGACGCAAATTTTATGCACGCTGTGGCAATTGCAATTTGCATTAAAAAGAATCTGCTAACAACCACTACCTAGGACCACACCTGACTCCTGAAGTCATGCTTCAGTTAGTAACTCAAGTTAAATTTTTTTTTTTTTTTTTTATTTTGCTCAGCAGATTCAAAACATACCATTCTTCTAGTCATATCACACGACATGTCAAAATGATGCATGGAAAATGGCAGTGTGCAAAGTCATAATCTTAGTGAACCTATAAGTGCATTAAATTTTCTAAAATAAACAAAAATACAGAGAAAAAAAAAAAAAGGAAAGAGGACATACCTGTATGGCATCCTTTTGAACAATAGATTACATTTAAGGCATTGATTTGAGAAACCCAGAGATAATTTGTTGCAACCGGGAAATCTAAAAAAAAACTTGATTAGACACCCAGTACACTTATTTATCCTTAGGCCTTATTAGCAGAGGCTCCAGGACCCTCAACAAAACCAGCAGCAGGAAAGAGGACATATGGCATCCTTTTGAAAAATAGATTTCTGGAAAGGCATTGATTTTAGAAAACCGGGGATAATTTGTTTCAACCGGGAAATCGAAAAAAAACATTGATTAGACACCCAGTACACATATTTATCCTTAGGCCTTTTTAGCAGAGGCTCCAGGACCCTCAACACAAACAACAGCATGAAAGAGGACATATGGCATCCTTGTGAACAATTGATTACAGTTAAGGCATTGATTTTAGAATCCCAGAGATCATTTATATGAACCGGGAAATAGAAAAAAACATTGATTGGACACCCAGTACACTTCTTTATCCTTAGGCCTTTTTATAAGAGGCTCCCGGAGCCTCAACAGAAACAACAGCATGAAAGAGGACATATGGCATCCTTGTGAATAATAGATTACAGGAAAGGCATTGATTTTAGAAACCCGGGGATAATTTGTTGCAACCGTGAAATCTAAAAAAACATTGATTAGACACCCAGTACACTTATTTATCCTTAGGCCTTTTTAGCAGAGGCTCCAGGACCCTCAACAAAACCAGCAGCAGGAAAGAGGACATATGGCATCCTTTTGAAAATTAGATTACAGGAAAGGCATTGATTTTAGAAACCCGGAGATAATTTGTTGCAACCGGGAATTTGAATCAAACAAATGATTCGATGGACACCCAGTACACTTCTTTCTCCTTCGGCCTTTTTATAAGAGGGTCCAGGACCCTCAAAAAAAACACCAGCAGGAAAGAGGACGTATGGCATCCTTTTGAACAATAGAGTACAGGTACAGCATTGATTTTACAAACCCAGAGATAATTTTGGTCAAATGTGAAATAGAAAAAAAAATTGAGTGGACACCCAGTACATCTCTTTCTCCTTAGGCCTTTTTATAAGAGGGTCCAGGACCCTCAAACAAAATACCAGCAGGAAAGAGAACATATGGCATCCTTTTGAACAATAGAGTACTGGTACGGCATTGATTTTAGAAACCCACAGATAATTGTTTGGAAAAGTGAAATAGCCCCAAAAACCATGCTTGGACTCCCACTCCAGGTCGTTCTCCTTCAGCCTTTTTATAAGAGGGTCCAGCACCCTCAACAGAAACAACTGCAGGAAACACCACCACATATGCCATCCTTTTGCACAAGCGAGTACAGGTATGGCATCCATTTTAGAAACCCAGAGATAATTGAGAGGAACCAGGAACATTTTTCTAAAAATTTGATGGGACACCCATTACAGGTCGTTCTCCTTCAGCCTTTTTATACCATGGGCCACGACCCGCAACAGGCACAACAGCATGAAACACCCCATATGCCACCCTTTTGCACAATAGAGTACAGGTATGGCATAGATGGAACACGGAGATAATTTAGAGCAACCAAGAGACGGATAAAGATGCTTGGTCGGTCCTCCTCCTTCAAATTTGTGGCATTTTGCGTTCAATTTAATGGTCCACCAGATATGAGTGGTGTGCTAAGTTGTACAATTCGTAACAGTTTAATCACTAGTGTTATGTGCCTTATTTTTCTTATTTGAGTTTTGTACCCACAGAGCTGCAGCAGAGGCCAGAAAAATTTGGAATGTACAAATGACTGAAAAATTTGGGTATTGTTGTTGTATTGTTGTAGCTTGTAAAACATTTATAAAGTGCCCTAAAAGCTTGTGGCTTGAACACTAGTTGTTGGCGGATAAGTCAAGCAAGTCCTCCGGCTTTATAAAAAAAAAAAAGGCCAGCCTGTGTACCAGTTGTAGCCCAAGCCAGCTCATCTCATCATCAGGCCTTTTTTATTCAAATGTATCGCCCAATGTCAGTCCCTTCGGGATCCAGCCCTCATTCATTTTTATAAAAGTGAGATAGTCAAGGCTTTTTTGACCTAGGCGACTTCTCTTCTCAGTGACAAAACCTCCTGCTGCACTGAAAGTCCTTTCGGACAGGACACTTGAAGCGGGGCAGGCCAGAAGTTCCATTGCAAATTGGGATAGCTCAGGCCACAAGTCCAGCCTGCACACCCAGTAGTCAAGGGGTCCATCCCGCCTGAGAGTGTCGAGATCCGCAGTTAAAGCTAGGTAGTCTGCTACCTGTCGGTTGAGTCTTTCTCTAAGGCTGGATCCCGAAAGGCTCTGATGGTGCATGGGAGTTAAAAAGGTACGCATGTCCTCCATCAACAAGACATCAGGAAAGCGTCCTGTCCTTGCCGCCGTGGTCGTGGGAGGAGGAGGATTAATTTCATCTCTTCCCCTGTGACATTCCCGTGGTGCTGTGACATCACCCTTATACGCTGTGTAAAGCATAGTTTTTAATTTATTCTTAAAATGCTCCATCCTTTCCGACTTGCGGGAATATGGTAACATTTCAGGCACTTTATGCTTATACCGGGGGTCGAGGAGCGTGGACACCCAGTACAGGTCGTTCTCCTTCAGCTTTTTTATACGAGGGTCCCTCAACAGGCACGACAGCATGAAAGAACCCATTTGAACAAGGTTGGATGCCGAGCTAATCATGTCCCGTTCCTCCTCCTCACTGATCTCACTGATGGTATCTTCTTCCCCCCAGCCACGTAAAACACCACGGGTACCAGAGAGGTGACAACAACGAGCACCCTGGGATGCCTGTTGTGCTCTGTCTTCCTCCTCCTCCTCAAAGCCACATTCCTCCTCTGACTCCTCTTCCTCACAATCCTCTTCCTGCGTTGCCGCAGGTCCAGCAAGCGATGCTGATTCGGCTGTTTGTGGGGGTGATGGACACCCCAACTCTTCCTCTTCCTCTTCACGCTCATCTACTGCCTGATCCAGCAATCTTTGCAGGGCATGCTCCAGGAAGAAAACAAATAGTATGATGTCGCTGATGGTGCCTTCGGTGTGACTGACAAGGTTTGTCACCTCCTCAAAAGGACGCATGAGCCTACAGGCATTGCGCATGAGCGTCCAGTAATTTGGAAAAAATATCCCCAGCTCCCCAGAGGCTGGCCTAGCACCCCGGTCATACAAATACTCATTAACAGCTTTTTCTTGTTGGAGCAGGCGGTCAAACATTAGGAGTGTTGAATTCCACCGTGTCGGGCTGTCGCAAATCAAGCGCCTCACTGGCAGGTTGTTTCGACGCTGGATATCGGACAAGTGCGCCATGGCCGTGTAGGAACGCCTGAAATGGCCACACACCTTCCTGGCCTGCTTCAGGACGTCCTGTAAGCCTGGGTACTTATGGACAAATCGTTGTACAATTAGATTACACACATGTGCCATGCACGGCACATGTGTCAACTTGCCCAATTTCAATGCCGCCACCAAATTACTTCCATTGTCAGAAACAACCTTGCCAATCTCCAGTTGGTGCGGAGTCAGCCACTGACCACCTGTGCGTTCAGGGTGGTCAGGAGTGCTGGTGCGGTGTGACTCTCCGCTTTCAGGCAAGTCAACCCCAAGACGGCGTGACACTGCCGTACCCGGGATGTAGCATAGTACCTGGGGAGCTGGGGGGGTGCCATTAGGGTGACCACATATCCAAACTGCCATTCAGGGATGCCCCCCCCCCCTGGAAAGCCCCCCCCCCGGGCCGCCATTCCCCCCCCCCCTCTGGACCGCACCCCCCCCCCCCCCCCCAAAAAAAGGTGATTTTGATACCTTTTTATTTTTGAGCCAAATTTTGAAAGGGGAAAAAAATGGTCACCACTTTAGACAGGTTTACACAATGTGTACCTGCTTTAACTAAGTCAGCTGTGGCATACTTTGTACATTACCCATCCATCCCATCAGGGATACTTATTTTCATGAGCGCACTGTATCGAATTTATGCTCTAGTGCTATAAACATATTTCTGCATGTGCAGTTTTTATTATTTGTGATTGCCGCCGCTAAGATTCTAGGTAGTGTCTACCTAAACATATTATACTTAATGTGTTAGACATCTCTTAAGAAATAGAAAAAGACGACAAAACAAGTTGCAATAAAGTAACAGAATTTTTTATGGTTTTCTCACTGTACTCAAATCCTTACATATTAGACCACATGGTACGAGCTTAGTACCTTGTTTTCAACAATGATGTCTAAATGTGTATTTCTTGTCACTTTTTGCACATTGAAGGAGTTTTTTATTTTGTTTTACGAAGCTGTAAAAAGAATTACAACCCATGTCAAAATTTATTTTCACCTGAAGTTCCGATTTTATTAGCTCAATTCTACATCTATTTCTTGTGTCAGACCAGCACAATCCCATCATGCTGAAGACTCTTTCAACTGCTGCATTTGAGCATGGAATGCTGATGACAAATGCAACCACTTTCAAGAGGTTTGGAAGTTTCTCAGGTCCAGCTTTCATGAATATTGTTGACCATTTAACATCCATGTTGAGATCATCATCCTCTTCAGTACTGTTAAAAATCGTTGCAAAGTGTTGACAAACACAAGCATATTCCTCATAAAGGTCATCTATTGAAAGAGAGTCTAAATTTAGAGCTTCAACTGCTGCCACCAGGTTATTAAATGTAAGGTTCTCCTTCAAGTTTAAGCACTGGATTTTAGATAAATAGTTGTTTTCTGAAAAATCAAACCACTGTTCTAAATATTGAACAGCTTTTTCATAAAAGTTTAGGAATTCTAATTCTATTTTTCTTGCTTGCAGATTAGGTAGTTTTTTTAAAGATTTCCCAACAAGGTATCCAAAAAAATGGTCTGTCTGTCTTTGGATTAGTTTGCCTTTCACTGTTGTCATGATCTCATAAACCTCAACTGCAATCAAGTCATTACGCTCCAGTTTTAATATGGCCGTCTGAAAAATAGGCAAGCAGTTGTGTAAAAACTGGAGATATAACTCAGGAACTGATGGCGGGTCCTGTTCTATTGTCTCACTGTCTTCATCCACAATAAATTGCCATATAACTTTAGGCGTTTCATCCTCACCAATGCTTTGGAAGTAAGCTTTTACAGCTGGCCAATTTTTTAAAACTCTGTCAATTGCTGGATAAAGTGACAGCCATCTTGTTGGTACATGGCAAAGAAGTTCTGACCACTCAAGGTCAACAAAGTCAAACATTTCTTTCAGTGTGGCAACTCTCTTGGCTGATATTGAAAAATAATTATATAATTTTAAAATTAGACTTTCCACGTCAAAATTTAAAACATCTGAAGCCTTTTTAGCTGTATTATGGAGTATGTGAGCTGGGCAGCCAGCTGGCAATATCCGATCATTTACAGCATGAAGCTTCTGGTACACACCGTTATGCTTACCAAAGTTCACACTTGCATTGTCAGCAGAATATGCAGACATCATATCCACAGATAGGCCATTTGTTTTAAGCACATTTAAAATTTGCTCTGTAATTGAAGCAGCACTTTCATCACCTTCATAAAAATCCAACAAACTTGTTACCACTCCTTTGGAAGGTTTAAAGTAACGCAGAACTAAGGGGAAAAGTTTAGTGTGTCCATGGTTAGATGCATCTGATGCAACACTGAAATAAGCATAACTGTTTTTCAAATCGTTAACTACCGCTTCCACACTGTAAGGAGCCAGCACGTTTGTCACAATGGCTTCAGCTTTGGTTCGACCACATGACATCTTAGCGGCTTTAGCAGAATCCTGAAATATAACAGGAAGAAGTTTCATGGTGCAGTCCAAAGATCTATATGAATGACTGTGGCACACGGAATGGTAAACCATTGAGATTTCAGCTGCTATTATTTCTTCTTGCATTGCCATATCCTTAGAGGGAATCATGAATTTGGAAAGCATTCCACTTTGTTTTGCAGCCCGATCAGCATTTTTGTGACCTTCACTAGATATGTGAATTTTGATGTCACCTTCACCACCATGACCAATTCCAAACTCCCGCCTACACAGAGTATAATATGCTCTATGATAGTTACCAGTCACTGTGGTAATGCATGTGTAAGTTGTTTTCCATGAGTCTCGGAAACGGCACATTCGCTTTATCTTCTTTGATTTTGCTGCTCCAGAAGTCGAAGGCCCTTGTTCATCCCCGCTGCTATCCATATTAGCACCAATCGCACGATTCCGATCGCAGATGTTATATATATATATATATAAATGAACAGCTAAAATTCTTTAAAAAAGGGATAGTAATGTCAAAATTAATCTTCCGTGAGTAACAGAGTATGTCATTTCAAATAACTTTACAACCTACTTCTATTATCAAATTTGCTTTGTTTTCTTTGTATCCATTGTTAAAGACTAAACTGAGATAGGATTATAGGGGTTTAGGAGCGTTCACATGTATATTACATTGGTACTCAGACAGACTGACAGGATGGTGCACGGTCAACATTCTTGATAATCTTTTACTGTCCCATAGTAGCTAGAAAAGCAAATGCTATCTATACTTTTTTTGAAAAGCAACACTTCCCACAGAAAAAAGGTAGGTATGGAGTTGACTAGCTTAAACGTTCTAAAAACGTTTATTTAAAAAAGAATACATTAAATGCCTATTCATCCCATTGTAGCTAAGTTAGTATAGACTAATAATATATGGAGAAAAAAAAAACTTAGTAGGAGAATAAAACTTGAATGTGACCGCAGAGTTTTATTCTCCTACTAAGTTTTTTTCTCTCCATATATTATTAGTCTATACTAACTTAGCTACATGGATTTGTTAAAATCTGCTGTACCAATTTTAGTAAAACCTATAAAAATAGATTCAGAACATAATACTTTCTTACCACTGTATCACATAAACTCTGCAAACATCTACGCAGGTGTTTCAGTGGTTTCTGGAAATAATGACTTCATTGTGGTCTGTTTTGATTGCATTAATCACTGTCACATACTGGGAGTTAACTTCTTTGATGTAAGGTGATGTAAGGTGTTGCAAGCAGTCAGGACATTTTGGGAATCAGGCATGCTGAGAATTTATACAGGTAAATAGTACATACAGTATGTGTGAGTGTCTGTACTCATAGAGAGATAGGTGACTATCAGTGAGTGTGCATATTTATACAGGTAAATACTAAATATACACACTCACAGATAGTCACCTATCTCTCTATGAGTACAGACACTCACACATACTGTATGTACTATTTACCTGTATAAATATGCACACTCACTGATAGTCACTTACTAGTAAGTGACTATCAGTGAGTGTGCATATTTATACAGGTAAATAGTACATATGTGTGAGTGTCTGTACTCAGAGAGCTAGGTAAGTGACTATCAGTGTAAAATGAATTGTAAGCAAGTCTTGTCCAAATTAAAGGGATATGTATAAGGCAATTAGAGTTTAATACAGTTATGAACTGATACAAAAATAAATAAATAAAAAATTAAGTCACAAACAGTAAGTCGGTCTATTATCTTGATTTCAGCACAATTAAATTACATGCTGATATGTTGCTGTTGCACCTAATTAAAATTATGTTTAAACTGAACCAATCAGCCTAATAATTATCTTAGAGGCGCATGAAACCCAAAAATGTTCTTTCATGATTTAGGTAGAACATACAATTGTAAGCAACTTTCAAATTTACTTCTATTATGTAATTTGTTTAATTCTCTTGGTATCATTTGTTGAAGGAGCAGCAATGCACTACTGGTTTCTAAATGAACACATGGGTGAGCCAATGACAATCAGTTTATATATGCAGCCACCAATCAGCAGCTAGAACCTAGGGGCGCGATCCGATATCGATCGCAGTTTGCGGCGCAAGCGAGGGAACCGGCGTCGCCCGCAGTTTCAGCTCGCAACTCGAGCCATCCCATATAGGTCGCCGTCAGATGCTAACGTGCCGTAAGTCTGACAAACCAGCGATGTCCAGAAATCTGCGTAAGTACAAATTTCTGGCGTCGCCAGTGACTTGCGGCACGTTAGAATCTGCCGGCGCCTATAAAACCTGACTAAAGTCTAAAACACCCGCACTGTCTAACACGCCTCCCTAACATAGCCCGCACTGTCTAACACGCCTCCCTAACATAGCCCGCACTGTCTAACCCTCTATCCGCTATCCCCCCTCACTAGCCTAACAATAAAAATGCTATTAACCCCTAAACCGCCGCTCCTTTACCCCGCCGCAACCTAATAAAATTATTAACCCCTAAACCGCCGCTCCCGTACCCCGCCGCCAGCTATATTATATCTATAACCCCCTAAAGTGAGCCCCTAACACCGCCGCCATCTATATTAAAATTATTAACCCCTAATGTAAGCCCCTTACACCGCCGCCATCTCTATTAAAATGATTAACCCCTAATTTAATCTACCTACCCCGCCGCCAGCTATATTATCTATATTAACCCTAAGTATATTATAGTTAATATAGGTATTACATTATATATATTAACTATATTAACCCTAATTATATTAGGGTTAATATAGTTAATATAGTTACTATAGTATTTATATTAACTATATTAACTCTATCTAACCCTAACTAAATTTATATTAAATTAATCTAATTCATTTATAAACTAAAATGTTCCTATTTAAATCTAAATACTTACCTATAAAATAAACCCTAAGATAGCTACAATATAATTAATAATTACATTGTAGCTATGTTAGGGTTAATATTTATTTTACAGGTAAATTGTTAATTATTTTAACTAGGTATAATAGATATTAAATAGTTATTAACTATTTAATATCTACCTAGTTAAAATAATTACCCAATTACCTGTAAAATAAATCCTAACCTAAGTTACAAATACACCTACACTATCAATAAATTTAATAAACTACTAACATCTATCTAAAAATACAATTAAATTAACTAAACTAAATTACAAAAAAAAAAAAAACACTAAATTACAAAAAATAAAAAAAAGATTACAAGATATTTAAGCTAATTACACCTATTCTAAGCCCCCTAATAAAATAATAAACCCCCAAAATAAAAAAAATTCCCTGCCCTATTCTAAATTCAACAAATTTCAAAGCTCTTTACCTTACCAGCCCTTAAAAGGGCCTTTTGTGGGGCATGCCCCAAAGAATTCAGCTCTTTTGCATACAAGAAATACAATACCCCCCCCCCATTACAACCCACCACCCACATACCCCTATTCTAAACCCACCCAAACCCCCCTTAAAAAAGCCTAACACTACCCCCCTGAAGATCTCCCTACCTTGTCTTCACCACACCGGGCCGAACTCCTGATCCGATCCGGGCGATGTCTTCCTCCAAGCGGCAAAGAAGAATTCTTCCTCCGGCGACGTCTTCCTCCAAGCGGCAGCAAAGTCTTCATTCTTCCTGCAGCATCTTCAATCTTCTTTCTTCGCTCCGCCGCCGCGGAGCATCCATCCCGGCCAACTGCTGAACTTGGAATGATGTACCTTTAAATGACGTCATCCAAGATGGCGTCCGCCGAATTCCGATTGGCTGATAGGATTCTATCAGCCAATCGGAATTAAGTTAAAAAAATCTGATTGGCTGATTGAATCAGCCAATCAGATTCAAGTTCAATCCGATTGGCTGATCCAATCAGCCAATCAGATTGAGCTCGCATTCTATTGGCTGATCGGAACAGCCAATAGAATGCGAGCTCAATCTGATTGGCTGATTGGATCAGCCAATCGGATTGAACTTGAATCTGATTGGCTGATTCAATCAGCCAATCAGATTTTTTTAACTTAATTCCGATTGGCTGATAGAATCCTATCAGCCAATCGGAATTCGGCGGACGCCATCTTGGATGACGTCATTTAAAGGTACATCATTCCAAGTTCAGCAGTCGGCCGGGATGGATGCTCCGCGGCGGCGGAGCGAAGAAAGAAGATTGAAGATGCCGCCGGAAGAATGAAGACTTTGCTGCCGCTTGGAGGAAGACGTCGCCGGAGGAAGAATTCTTCTTTGCCGCTTGGAGGAAGACATCGCCGGAGGAAGAATTCTTCTTTGCCGCTTGGAGGAAGACATCGCCCGTATCGGATCAGGAGTTCGGCCCGGTGTGGTGAAGACAAGGTAGGGAGATCTTCAGGGGGGTAGTGTTAGGCTTTTTTAAGGGGGGTTTGGGTGGGTTTAGAATAGGGGTATGTGGGTGGTGGGTTGTAATGGGGGGGGGTATTGTATTTCTTGTATGCAAAAGAGCTGAATTCTTTGGGGTATGCCCCACAAAAGACCCTTTTAAGGGCTGGTAAGGTAAAGAGCTTTGAAATTTGTTGAATTTAGAATAGGGCAGGGAATTTTTTTTATTTTGGGGGTTTATTATTTTATTAGGGGGCTTAGAATAGGTGTAATTAGCTTAAATATCTTGTAATCTTTTTTTTTATTTTTTGTAATTTAGTGTTTTTTTTTTTTTGTAATTTAGTTTAGTTAATTTAATTGTATTTTTAGATAGATGTTAGTAGTTTATTAAATTTATTGATAGTGTAGGTGTATTTGTAACTTAGGTTAGCATTTATTTTACAGGTAATTGGGTAATTATTTTAACTAGGTAGATATTAAATAGTTAATAACTATTTAATATCTATTATACCTAGTTAAAATAATTAACAATTTACCTGTAAAATAAATATTAACCCTAACATAGCTACAATGTAATTATTAATTATATTGTAGCTATCTTAGGGTTTATTTTATAGGTAAGTATTTAGATTTAAATAGGAACATTTTAGTTTATAAATGAATTAGATTAATTTAATATAAATTTAGTTAGGGTTAGATAGAGTTAATATAGTTAATATAAATACTATAGTAACTATATTAACTATATTAACCCTAATATAATTAGGGTTAATATAGTTAATATATATAATGCAATACCTATATTAACTATAATATACTTAGGGTTAATATAGATAATATAGCTGGCGGCGGGGGTAGGTAGATTAAATTAGGGGTTAATCATTTTAATAGAGATGGCGGCGGTGTAAGGGGCTTACATTAGGGGTTAATCATTTTTATATAGGTGGCGGCGGTGTAAGGGGTCAGATTAGGGGATAGATAAGGTAGATGGCGGCGGTTTTAGAGGCTCACAGTAGGGGGTTAGTTTATGTAGATGGCGGCGGGGTCCGGGAGCGGCGGTTTAGGGGGTAATAACTTTATTAGGGATTTCGGGGGGGGGGGGGGGGGATCGCGGTTGACAGGTAGATAGACATTGCGCATGCGTTAGGTGTTAGGTTTATTTTAGCAGATCGCGGTTGACAGGGAGATAGACATTGCGCATGCGTTAGGTGTTAGGTTTATTTTCTAGTTAGTTTAGGGAGTTACGGGGCTCCAATAGTCAGCGTAAGGCTTCTTACGGCTGCTTTTTTGTGGCGAGGTGAAAATGGAGTAAGTTTTCTCCATTTTCGCCACGTAAGTCCTTACGCTGCATATTGGATACCAAACTGCGCGGGTTTGGTATACCTGCCTATGGCCCAAAAAACTGCGGGCGACGGCAGAAATATACGCGCGTAAATTCTAGGTTACGCCGTATATGTGATACCAAATCCGCGCAAATATTGGCGTCGCCGGCTTTTGCGGGCGACGCTTTATATCGGATCGACCCCTAGGTGCTTTGCTGCTCCTGAGCTTGCCTAGATAAACCTTTCAGCAAAGAATAACAATAGAAGGAAGCAAATTAAATAATAGAAGTAAATTGGAAAGTTATTTAAAATTGTATTCTCTATCTGAATCATGAAAGAAATTTGTTGGGTTTCATGTCCCTTTAAATGACATACTTGTTTATCTTCATTTGCTATTGATGATATATACAAATATAAATATATATATATATATATATATCTCCATACACATATTTAGAAAATATAGCCCTTTCCATTCAAATAGCTTGTCATAAACCATATACTGTACCTTTAAACCTTTATAAAAAAATATTTATATTAATAATTTTTATCAGATGGTGTATATATGAGTGTACCAGATTTTTTTGTGTTTTTTTAAAGTCTTCAGTCACGCTATCCTGGCAAGCGCAAATTTAGTTTGTGCTTGAATGAACGCATTTATTACAATTTGTAATACGCGTGCAAGCTAGTGCAGTCACCACTAGTAATCTAGCCCTCAGTCAGCTAAACTGGATCATTGGACATAAATTAAGGGGGAGAAAAAAAATAGGATAAACTGTCCCTTTAATTTCTGAAAAAAAGCAGGAAGTGCTGGCTGCCGCTGCATATGTGTTCACTCAGTTGCTACCTGACTAGTAAGGACACCTCCTGCAACTCTATTGGGTGGACAGGGCAAGCATTTACAAAAATAAACACATACAAATATTTACATATGTACAAAAACAACTGCTCTTGAAAAAATATATGTTTTTTTTTTAAATACGACTAACCCTTTAACATGGCACAAATAAAAAATACATAGGTTTATTTTAGTATGCAGTTCCATAACGGTGCAGATACATTATTTAATTTTACCTCAATAAGTTATCTGGAACTGTTCCAAATAACTGACAAAAAATGACTGATCTATTGAGGTAAAATTAAATAATGTATCTGCACTGTTAGCAACACTGACATCAAAAATAGGTATCAACTCAAATGATTATAGTGATAACACTCCCTACATGAGGCTATGTAGATGGATCGTATCTGCTATATGCAATATACATTAGACTAAAAAAGAATAGTATTTTAAAATAATAAAATATATTCCTTTATTCCTGGTTTATAACTGAATAAAGGAATATACAATATAGAAACCAGGAATAAAGGAATATATTTTATTATTTTAAAATACTATTCTTTCACCTGCATGGCATAATTTTTAGTCTAATGCATATTGCATATAGAAAGTTTCATAAACTAATTATCAAAGTTGTTCATCTATGGTTTATTGAGGTTTTTATATGAATAACACACATGATTAAACTAAAGCTATACTAAAAATTACTAACAGACAGACATACACAGAAAACCATAATCAAATGCCCTTGTTATTGACCGGTGGTAACAATAAACCAAACTATTTCCCTAAATGGAGTGAGTATGTAGTGAATTATGAGGGGCAATGAAGGGGAAGGGTACCAAGGGGAATAATAGGCAACTAAATAAATATGTGCGTCAGTCTTAGCTACTCTCTAAAGAGGCAGAATAGGAGCTAGTGGTCCAGACTCAGGACCTATGAGAGAAGGAAGAATAAGGGAGAGAGGAGGAGAAAAAAACGGCATATTGTTTTTACCAATTGTACAATATTTATATATTTTCTGATATTTAAGTTTATACTAAAATATCATCATTTACTATTATGATAAATAAGAATGTGAATACTCTTGGTTCCATTGTCTGCTAAAAGAAAAAAAAACACCTTTGTTTTGTAGGGTTAACGCACAGCAAAGTCCCTGAACTATTGTGCATTTGTTTGTTTTCTAAAAACAGCCTCATTAAGGGGTGAAATACAAAATCATATTATTATTGTATTTAACACACTCACAATACCTTAAAGGGGCAGTAAAGACCTTTAAAAACACCTTTCCACTGTCCTGCATTAAATTGTAATATTAGGTGATTGTGATTACTTTAATACATTTACACTTTATTTGCTGCAATTTTTTCTTCATTAGCCAAACTACCTTCACCACTTGCCTTTTCAGAGGGGCCAATCCAGACTTGTTTCAAACAGACAGAGCCAAGGGCTATAGATAGATTAGTAAACCAGGACCGCAGTGATCTCCGTAGCAACTTCTTAGTACCCAGCAGTCCCTTCAGCACTTTCCCTTTTACAAACAATGACAACATTTCCTCCTAAGGTAAATCAAACGGTTCTCGGTTGGAGAGAACCGTTTGATTTACCTTACCTTAGGAGGAAATGTTGTCATTGGAGCGAGTGCAAAGATGAAAATTTTGCCTGCATGCATGACCGCTGAATTTAACTTACCTAATGTTTGGCTGCAGTCCAACGGAGTTCTGACAACGGCTGCGGCACAGTCACTCAGCAACAGCAGTCACTCTCTCCTCCACCGGTCTCGACTCGAGTCACTCCACTAGTAACGTCCTCCACGGGCCCCAGGCAGGTCATCAGTAGTAGCCCACGCCACTGGATGGCTCACATTATATAGAGCTAGAGAAGACTAGACTAGACAGCAACCCAGAGGGGTGTGGGTGGGCCGGCCGGGGAAATCTTGCTTGCATATAATATACTGTATTAAATAAATTAATATCCGGCGCCTCTGGTCTGCAGTAAAGTCTGGCCCCCTGGGATGATGTTGTCTGGAGTCTCAACACACTCTCACCTCACTATCTATCTGCGCTGCGGGAAGCTGGCAACAAGCTGAGACTAACTAACTAAGAAAGACCAGTGAGAGTCATTTGCCTGGGACAGACCTTTAAAATGCGGGACTGTCCCGGGCAATACGGGACACGTGGTCACCATAGGTGCCATAGATGTGGAGCAAGACGCAGAAGTTGAAGAGGACTCAGCCGAGGAAGAGGTTATGGAAGAGGGTGGAGTAGGAGGAGTAGAGGAGGTAGCAGCAGGCCTGCCTGCAAGTCGTGGCGGTGTCACCAACTCTTCTGCAGAGCCACGCATTCCATGCTTGTCAGAAGTCAGCAGGTTTACCCAATGCGCAGTGTAGGTGATATACCTGCCCTGACCATGCTTTGCAGACCAGCTATCCGTGGTCATATGGACCCTTGCCCCAACGCTGTGTGCCAGACATGCCATAACTTCCTTTCTCACAACAGAGTACAGGTTTGGGATTGCCTTTTGTGAAAAGAAATTTCTGCCAGGTACCTTCCACTGCGGTGTCCCAATAGATACAAATTTTTTGAAAGCATCAGACTCCACCAGCTTGTATGGTAAAAGCTGGCGGGCTAAGAGTTCAGACAAGCCAGCTGTCAGACGCCGGGCAAGGGGGTGACTTTGAGAAATTGGCTTCTAACGCTCAAACATGTCCTTGACAGACACCTGACTGTGGGCAGATGACCAGGAACTGCTACGTAAGAGAGACTGAGTGGAGGATGGTTGAGAGGGGGCAAGGAGGACAGCACTGGTTGACGTGGCTGAAGATGCTGGAGCAGGAGGAGGAGGGTGGCTTTCACTTTGTGTGCTGCTTCTACTCATGTGTTCTTCCCATCGGCGTTTGTGATGGGAGACCATGTGCCTTCGCAAAGCAGTTGTACCTAGGTGGGTGTTGGACTTCCCACGACTCAGTTTCTTTTGGCACAGGTTGCAAATGGCATCGCTGTTGTCAGAGGCAGACACACAAAAAAATGCCACACTGCTGAGCTCTGCGATGACGGCATTTTGGTGGTGGCAACAGCATGCGTTGATGGGCATCGGCGTGCTGTCTGGCTGACCCCTGGTGACGATGCATGCTGTCTGACTGTGCCACTAGCTCCTTGAGACGACCTCCCCATGCTTCCAAATCGTCTCCTCCTCCTCCTCCTCTCTGTCTCCCCATCTGAACTTTCCCCCTCTTCTTCTTCTCTTCTAGCAGGCACCCACATGACATCCACCGACACATCATCATCAACCGCTTCACTTGTATCTGAAACATCAAGAAAGGAAGCAGCAGCGGGTACAACATCATCATCATCACACCGTACCTCCATGTTGGTAATGCTGCCTGACTGAGACTGATCACTATTATCTACATCCTCTGTCAATGATGGTTGCGCATCACTCATTTCTTCCAAATGATGTGTCAATAACTCCTGTGACAGATCAAGTGAAGTGGCTGCGGTGCTAGTGTTGGTGGTGGCGACAGGCGGGGGAGTGGCACTGGTCACTTGAGACCTGCCCAAAGCACAGCTGGACGTAGATGTTGCGTCAAGGTTAGGAGGACTAGCAGCGGAAGCTGAAGAAGATTGGGTGTCCTGTGTTAGCCATTCAACTAGGTCCTCCTCAGAAGTTTTTGCGTCCCCCCTGGCACCCGGCGTCTGAACAATGTGCATATTTGTAGGGTCTAAAGGAATCACAGCACCACGACCACGGAACCTGCGGGGTGGCCTGCCTCTGCCTGTCATTTTTTTTAAAAATGGACACTAACAATACTATTACACCAATTGAGTGGTGGCACTGTGAAAGTGGGCACAGTATACGCTGTGAGACTGACAACAACAAAAAAGACAGATGTTTTAAAAATCACAAATTGTTAATTTTTTTAAATATTACAAGTACTGTGACAACAAATATGATTGTTTGGCACTAATTGGCAAATGGGCCTGTCTGGCACACACGCTGGGAGAAAGGAAACTGCAATTCAATGGCACTAGGAGACTGAAGAATCACAGTCAAAACAGTTATGATTAACAAAAATTCCAATCCTGTTACAATAAATATGATTGGTGGCACTAATTGGCTAGTTGGGACTGGCACACAGGCAGGCAGGCAGGAGGAAAATGCAATTCAAGGGCACTAGTAGACTGCAGATTGACAGTCAAAACAGTGATGATTGACAAATTTTGCAATACTGTTAAAAGAAATATGATTGCTGGCACTAATTGGATAGTTGGGCCTGGCACACAGGCTGGCAGGCAGTAGAAAAGTGCAATTCAATGGCACAAGCAAACTGAGAATTAAGATCAACAATCAATTTTTTTTTAATTTTAATTAGTAACTATACTGTGACAACAATTATGATTGGTGTAAATAGTTGGCAAGACGGCCTGGCACAAAAGGCTGGCAGGCAGGAGGTAAATGCAATTCAAGGACACTAGGAGACTGATTACTGACAGTCAAAACAGTGATGATTGACAATTTTTGCAATACTGTTAAAAGAAATACGATTGCTGGCAATAATTGGCTAGGTGGGCCTGGCACACAGCAGGCTGCAAGGCAGGAGGAAAGTGAAATTCAATGGCACCAGCAAACTGAGGATTCACAACAACTATTACCAAAAATTAACATTTTTAATTATTAAGAATACTGTGACAACAAATATGATTGGTGTAAATATTTTTCAAGTAGGCCTGGCACACAGGCTTGGAAGGCAGTAGAAAAGTGCAATTCTAGGGCACGAGCAAACTGAGGATTAAGATCATCAACAATCAAGAATTTTGTAATTTTAATTAGTAACTATACTGTGACAACAATTATGATTGGTGTAAATAGTTGGCAAGACAGCCTGGCACAAAAGGCTGGCAGGCAGGAGGTAAATGCAATTCAAGGACACTAGGAGACTGAATACTGACAGTCAAAACAGTGATGATTGACAATTTTTGCAATACTGTTGAAAGAAATATGATTGCTGGCAATAATTGGCTAGGTGGGCCTGGCACACAGCAGGCTGCAAGGCAGGAGGAAAGTGCAATTCAATGGCACCAGCAAACTGAGGATTCACAACAACTATTAACAAAAATTTTAATTTTTAATTATTAAGAATACTGTGACAACAAATATGATTGGTGTAAATATTTTTCAAGTAGGCCTGTGTAATGTTCCTTTAACTGGAGCTCCACCCCTATAGCCTTTATAACCTCATTTTCACATCAACACTTTGCTTGATTATTTTGTTGAATTGAGTAGCACTAATTCTACTCTCTTATTTGACTATTCAAGTCCTTAAATGCTGTAAGCTGCAACTTTGCTCTAAGTTACTTTAAACCTTACTACGTTATCTATTTGTCACTTACCTGTTTGCTGATTCCTGGATTTCTTCTGAGTCTCTGTGTCTGCCCTGCACTACCTGTTTTGGATCTACATTCCTGGCGTATTGATCCGCCTGCTTCCTTCCACACTGAGGATTTCACTCTGCTACTTGTTCCACGCTGCAGCAGCACGCTGAAGATCTTACCTGCAGTTCCTGGATTTCTACTGGAAGTCTGTCTCTCTTAGTGTCTACACCGGAACATTCTCCTTTCTAACAACTAGTTCCTCTCTAGATCTACGGGTCACGCAAGTACTTTTGTTTTGTTTACAATATATACTGCCTACTGCTCTCTCCAAATTACGCTTGCTAAATGTGCATTGTCTACACTATCTGCAGTATATAATTGACTAAGCAACTTAAACTACAGCCTGCATTCCTGTTTGCTCTCTGGGTCAATTGCCTGTTAGTGTGTGTTATCGTTACTACCTGCTTCTCAAAACCTGCCTAAGCATACTAATCTGCTTGCTCATTTTACTAAGTGCTACATATACCTCTCTTAGGCCTAGATTTGGAGTTCGGCGGTAGCCGTCAAAACCAGCGTTAGAGGCTCCTAACGCTGGTTTTGGCCGCCCGCTGGTATTTGGAGTCAGTGATTAAAGGGTCTAACGCTCACTTTTCAGCCGCGACTTTTCCATACCGCAGATCCCCCTACGCCATTTGCGTATCCTATCTTTTCAATGGGATCTTTCTAACGCTGGTATTTAGAGTCGTTTCTGAAGTGAGCGTTAGAGCTCTAACGACAAAATTCCAGCCGCCTGAAAATAGCAGGAGTTAAGAGCTTTCTGGCTAACGCCGGTTCATAAAGCTCTTAACTACTGTACCCTAAAGTACACTAACACCCATAAACTACCTATGTACCCCTAAACCGAGCTCCCCCCACATCGCCGCCACTCGATTACAATTTTTAACCCCTAATCTGCCAACCGCCACCTACGTTATACTTATGTACCCCTAATCTGCTACCCCTAACACCGCCGACCCCTATATTATATTTATTAACCCCTAATCTGCCCCCCTCAACGTCGCCGACACCTGCCTACACTTATTAACCCCTAATCTGCCGAGCGGACCTGAGCGCTACTATAATAAAGTTATTAACCCCTAACCCGCCTCACTAACCCTATCATAAATAGTATTAACCCCTAATCTGCCCTCCCTAACATCGCCGACACCTACCTTCAATTATTAACCCCTAATCTGCCGAGCGGACCTCACCGCTACTGTAATAAATGTATTAACCCCTAAAGCTAAGTCTAACCCTAATACTAACACCCCCCCTAAGTTAAATATAATTTTTATCTAACGAAATAAATTAACTCTTATTAAATAAATTATTCCTATTTAAAGCTAAATACTTACCTGTAAATAAACCCTAATATAGCTACAATATAAATTATAATTATATTATAGCTATTTTAGGATTAATATTTATTTTACAGGCAACTTTGTAATTATTTTAACCAGGTACAATAGCTATTAAATAGTTAAGAACTATTTAATAGTTACCTAGTTAAAATAATAACAAATTTACCTGTAAAATAAATCCTAACCTAAGATATAATTAAACCTAACACTACCCTATCAATAAATTAATTAAATAAACTACCTACAATTACCTACAATTAACCTAACACTACACTATCAATAAATTAATTAAACACAATTGCTACAAATAAATACAATTAAATAAACTAGCTAAAGTACAAAAAATAAAAAAGAACTAAGTTACAAAAAATAATAAAATATTTACAAACATAAGAAAAATATTACAACAATTTTAAACTAATTACACCTACTCTAAGCCCCCTAATAAAATAACAAAGCCCCCCAAAATAAAAAATTCCCTACCCTATTCTAAATTAAAAAAGTTACAAGCTCTTTTACCTTACCAGCCCTGAACAGGGACCTTTGCGGGGCATGCCCCAAGGATTTCAGCTCTTTTGCCTGTAAAAAAAAACATACAATACCCCCCCAACATTACAACCCACCACCCACATACCCCTAATCTAACCCAAACCCCCCCTTAAATAAACCTAACACTAAGCCCCTGAAGATCTTCCTACCTTGTCTTCACCATACCAGGTTCACCGATCCGTCCTGGCTCCAACATCTTCATCCAACCCAAGCGGGGGTTGGCGATCCATCATCCGGTGCTGAAGAGGTCCAGAAGAGGCTCCAAAGTCTTCCTCCTATCCGGCAAGAAGAGGACATCCGGACCGGCAAACATCTTCTCCAAGCGGCATCTTCAATCTTCTTCCATCCGGTGCGGAGCGGGTCCATCTTGAAGCAGGCGACGCGGATCCATCCTCTTCTTCCGTTGTCTCCCGACGAATGACGGTTCCTTTAAGGGACGTCATCCAAGATGGCGTCCCTCGAATTCCGATTGGCTGATAGGATTCTATCAGCCAATCGGAATTAAGGTAGGAATTTTCTGATTGGCTGATGGAATCAGCCAATCAGAATCAAGTTCAATCCGATTGGCTGATCCAATCAGCCAATCAGATTGAGCTCGCATTCTATTGGCTGATCGGAAAAGCCAATAGAATGCGAGCTCAATCTGATTGGCTGATTGGATCAGCCAATCGGATTGAACTTGATTCTGATTGGCTGATTCCATCAGCCAATCAGAAAATTCCTACCTTAATTCCGATTGGCTGATAGAATCCTATCAGCCAATCGGAATTCGAGGGACGCCATCTTGGATGACGTCCCTTAAAGGAACCGTCATTCGTCGGGAGACAACGGAAGAAGAGGATGGATCCGCGTCGCCTGCTTCAAGATGGACCCGCTCCGCACCGGATGGAAGAAGATTGAAGATGCCGCTTGGAGAAGATGTTTGCCGGTCCGGATGTCCTCTTCTTGCCGGATAGGAGGAAGACTTTGGAGCCTCTTCTGGACCTCTTCAGCACCGGATGATGGATCGCCAACCCCTGCTTGGGTTGGATGAAGATGTTGGAGCCAGGACGGATCGGTGAACCTGGTATGGTGAAGACAAGGTAGGAAGATCTTCAGGGGCTTAGTGTTAGGTTTATTTAAGTGGGGTTTGGGTTAGATTAGGGGTATGTGGGTGGTGGGTTGTAATGTTGGGGGGGTATTGTATGTTTTTTTTTACAGGCAAAAGAGCTGAAATCCTTGGGGCATGCCCCGCAAAGGGCCCTGTTCAGGGCTGGTAAGGTAAAAGAGCTTGTAACTTTTTTAATTTAGAATAGGGTAGGGAATTTTTTATTTTGGGGGGCTTTGTTATTTTATTAGGGGGCTTAGAGTAGGTGTAATTAGTTTAAAATTGTTGTAATATTTTTCTTATGTTTGTAAATATTTTATTATTTTTTGTAACTTAGTTCTTTTTTATTTTTTGTACTTTAGCTAGTTTATTTAATTGTATTTATTTGTAGCAATTGTGTTTAATTAATTTATTGATAGTGTAGTGTTAGGTTAATTGTAGGTAATTGTAGGTAGTTTATTTAATTAATTTATTGATAGGGTAGTGTTAGGTTTAATTATATCTTAGGTTAGGATTTATTTTACAGGTAAATTTGTAATTATTTTAACTAGGTAACTATTAAATAGTTCTTAACTATTTAATAGCTATTGTACCTGGTTAAAATAATTACAAAGTTGCCTGTAAAATAAATATTAATCCTAAAATAGCTATAATATAATTATAATTTATATTGTAGCTATATTAGGGTTTATTTTACAGGTAAGTATTTAGCTTTAAATAGGAATAATTTATTTAATAAGAGTTAATTTATTTCGTTAGATAAAAATTATATTTAACTTAGGGGGGTGTTAGTATTAGGGTTAGACTTAGCTTTAGGGGTTAATACATTTATTACAGTAGCGGTGAGGTCCGCTCGGCAGATTAGGGGTTAATAATTGAAGGTAGGTGTCGGCGATGTTAGGGAGGGCAGATTAGGGGTTAATACTATTTATGATAGGGTTAGTGAGGCGGATTAGGGGTTAATAACTTTATTATAGTAGCGCTCAGGTCCGCTCGGCAGATTAGGGGTTAATAAGTGTAGGCAGGTGTCGGGGACGTTGAGGGGGGCAGATTAGGGGTTAATAAATATAATATAGGGGTCGGCGATGTTAGGGCAGCAGATTAGGGGTACATAGGGATAACGTAGGTTGCGGCGGTTTACGGAGCGGCAGATTAGGGGTTAAAAAAAATATGCAGGTGTCAGCGATAGCGGGGGCGGCAGATTAGGGGTTAATAAGTGTAAGGTTAGGGGTGTTTAGACTCGGGGTACATGTTAGGGTGTTAGGTGCAGACGTAGGAAGTGTTTCCCCATAGGAAACAATGGGGCTGCGTTAGGAGCTGAACGCTGCTTTTTTGCAGGTGTTAGGTTTTTTTTCAGCTCAAACAGCCCCATTGTTTCCTATGGGAGAATCGTGCACGAGCACGTTTTTGAGGCCGGCCGCGTCCGTAAGCAACTCTGGTATCGAGAGTTGCATTTGCGGTAAAAATGCTCTACGCTCCTTTTTTGGAGCCTAACGCAGCATTTGTTTAAACTCTCCATACCAGAGTTAAATTTATGGTGCGGCCAGAAAAAAGCCCGCGGAGCGTTAACAGCCCTTCTACCGCCAAACTCCAAATCTAGGCCTTAGTTATTATTACTGAAGTACTTGTGCTTCCTGCTTACCAACTACAGCCTAAACAAATATTCCTAAACTTCTAAGGAATCTTCTTATTTTAACTCATTCCACTTATACTTACATATATATATATATTCATCTATTTATATATATATATTTATTCCTACTGCTGGGACTCAATTACTGAAGTAACTGCTGTATTTATTTAACCCTTTTGTTTCAGACTTATAACATAAGGTGTTCCACTTTACAGCTACATATAATCTGTTTTCCAGTATAGGATATTTTCAAAAACAGATTATTACATAATAATCAAGCCCTTTAAAAAAAAAAAAAAAAACAAAAAAAAAAAAAAACAGCAGTATGGAACCTCAATCTGTACAAAAAGAGTTAGACACACTAAACCATAAGGTGGATTATCTTGCTAGAGCACTCACTGACCTACAAACTGAAAACACAACTCTAAGAAATGTTGTTAAAGAATTGACTGTAACTAGATCTCCTGAACCTCCAGAACCTCAGATCAACCCTCCAGCTTTATTTTCTGGGAAAAGGAGTGATTTCAGGGATTTTAAAAATGTTTGTTTGTTGTTATATGCAAGGAAACCTAAGACCTACTGTACTGAAAAAATAAAAGTTTGCACTACTATCTCATATCTCATAGGTGAGCCAAGGTCATGGGCAAATCGATTTTTTTAGTCCAATTACCCTATTTTGGATTCCTTAGACCTGTTTTTCACAGCTATGAGTGTACTTTATGAAGATTGCAACACTCAAATTCAGGCAGAAACTAAATTAAGAGCCCTCAGACAAGGAAAGAGGCCTGTGGAGGACTTCATAACAGAATTCCAGATGTGGGCTACCGACTCACTTTGGAATGATATTACATTAAAAAAACAATTCAGATTAGGCCTGAATGAGGCATTAAAAGATGAGATCTCTAGATTGGAGATGCCTGACAACTTACACGGCCTAATAAAACTAGCAACTACACTAGACCGCAGAATAAGAGAAAGAAGGTTAGAAAGGTACACCTCTGACACACCACTCAAAAGAATGCCAGTAAGCCCTACAGAAAAGATACATAACCCCCATACACCTATGGAAATAGGAGTAATTAAAGGTCCTCTGACTCCTGAGGAAAAAACCAGACGACGCCTAGCAAACCTCTGTCTTTACTGCGCTAGTAAAGAACATACTGTAGTATCCTGTCCCATTTTACATTGACAGAAAAAGGGTAAGCTATTAACTCTTAGTTGTACTACTTCACACATAAGACAAAAGTCATTGACACTCTCTCTCTCCTTACAGTGGGACCGACAACAACTCAAGACTGAGGCGATATTAGACTCTGGGGCTTCTGACTGCTTTATTGATGCTACATTTGTTGAGCTTAATAAAATACCTTGTGTGACCAAACAAAATCCTGTGTTCATAATAGTAATTGATGGTTCTCTAATACATAAAGGTCCCATAACAAAACACACTGTACCACTATTAATCTCTACTTCTGAAGGTCACACTGAATATATCAGTTTTGATGTAATTCTATCTGCACTTCATGCTATTATATTGGGTTACACTTGGTTAACAAAACATAACCCTAGCATAGATTGGGTTACACCCACTGTCACATTTAATTATTCCTATTGTTCTTCTACTTGTTTCCCTCATCAGATTTTGGGCATTGTAGACCCAGTGGTTCCTATTAACTATCATGATTTATTAGATGTGTTTAATTTAAAGGAAGCTGAGGTTCTTCCTCCCCATATAACCTTCGATTGCCCCATAGATTTAATCCCAGGGGCTAAGGTTCCTTTTGGGAAAGTCTATCCTCTCTCGCAGAAAGAGCTACAGTATCTGCGAGATTATTTAGACGATAACATTCAGAAAGGATTTATAGTCCCATCTACATCTCCCGCTGCAGCAGGGTTATTCTTTGTGACTAACAAAGATAAGACCTTAAGACCCATCATCGATTACAGAGTCCTCAATGCAGTTACTGTAAAGAATCGATATCCATTGCCACTCATCCCCGAACTCCTTGAACGCCTAAACGGTGCTACCATCTTCACTAAACTTGACTTAAAGGGCGCGTATAATTTGATACGTATCAAGGATGGGGATGAGTGGAAAACTACATTTCGAACCAGATACGGTCTTTTTGAGTACCGAGTGATGCCTTTTGGGCTCTGTAATGCCCCTGTTACCTTCCAGCATTTTATTAATGAGATTTTTAAAGATTTAACAGACGTATGTGTCATAATTTATTTGGACGACATACTAATTTACTCTAAAACAACAGAGGAACATATAAAACATGTGAGATGGGTTCTTACACGATTACGTGACCACAGACTCTTTGCAAAGGCTGAAAAATGTCAATTTCATGTACAAAGGATAACATTTTTAGGGTATATCTTAACACCCGATATGGTACAGATGGACCCAGAAAAATTACTAACTATTAAGAATTGGCCAGTACCCACTACCCTAAGATCTCTTCAGCGATTCTTGGGTTTCGCCAATATTTATCGTAGATTTATTCACAATTTTTCTATGAAAGTAAAACCCCTTACATCGTTAACTAAGAAAAATGTCAAATTTCATTGGACCCCTGAAGCAGATCAAACCTTTAATTATTTGAAGACCTGTTTCACTACAGCACCTATTTTAAGTTTGCCTGACCATTCGTGTCAGTTCCTTGTGGAGGTTGATGCCTCTGACACTGGTATAGGAGCGGTTCTTTCTCAAAGAATTAATGACCAACATAACACTCACCCTATAGCCTATTTTTCAAGAACCCTTTTACCAGCTGAGGTACATTACTCTGTGGGTGACAAAGAACTTCTAGCCATAAAATGTGCTTTAGAGGTATGGAGACATATATTTGAGGGAGTTGACAAACCTTTCTTAATATTCACAGACCACAAAAACCTTCAATACTTGAAACAGAACAAAACTTTATCCTCTCGTCAAGTGAGATGGTCCTTGTTCCTTGACAGATTTAATTTCCATATAACGTATAGACCAGGAAAGCTCAATGGTAAGGCAGATGCCCTATCCTGACAAAATGATGACAAACCTATAAGTGACTGTTTCACACAAATTATACCTAATCACAAGATTATAGCAGCTCTAAGTACTTTGGAGCTCGACATTCTAACAGCCTTAGCAACTGATAACATACCTACTCATACACAGTTAACAAAGGAATCAACTGGCCTGTATACCTTTCATAACAAGCTATACATCCCACAGACACTTAGACAGAGACTCCTCACTCATTACCATGATAACCCTTTATCTGGGCATCAAGGAATCTTCAAAACTAAAGAACTCTTACAAAGAGACTTTTAGTGGCCACACATGGCCGAGACCATTCAGAATTACGTATCCTCTTGTGATGTCTGTGCAAGATACAAAACAGAGAAAAAGAAACCAATTGGTTATCTTACACCTTTGTCAATCCCTGATAAACCATGGAGTGTTATCTCTATGGATTTCATTGCCGAGCTTCCCACTTCACAGCCAGGATCACAATACCATCATGGTTGTTGTTGATCACCTGACTAAATTAGTTCATTTCATAGCTATGAAATCACTACCTACTGCCAGTGACACGGCTAAAGCTTTCCTTAAACATGTTGTACGATTACATGGGATACCACACTCTATCATAACGGATCGTGGATCTCAGTTCACTTCCCATTTTTGGAAAGACCTCTGTAAGTCACTCTCCATCCATCCTAGATTATCTACATCTTATCATCCCCAAACAAATGGACTCACTGAGAGAGTAAATGGTATACTTGAACAGTATCTTAGATGCTATGTTTCTCATCTCCAGGATGACTGGTTGGAACATCTTCCGTTAGCCGAATTTTCTTATAACAATTCGGTTTCTAGCTCTACCAAGAGGACTCCGTTTTATGCCACCTACGGATACCATCCACAATCTATTCGACTTACACAAACCAACACTAACACTCCTTCCGCTAATTCCTATCTCACCAATTTACAGGATATTTTAAATCTTCTAAAAGAACATCTACAGAAAGCTAAAGCCGATCAGCAATATTTTTTATAATGCCAGACATAGACCTAGTCCTGATTATAAATTGGATGACCTGGTATGGCTTTCTACCAAGAATTTGAAACTCGCTATACCATCCAGAAAGTTGGGTAGTCAGTTTGTTGGACCTTTTAAAATTAAACGTATTCTCAACCCTTCAGCTGTTGTTCTGGATCTACCATCTAAATATGGCTTACACCCATCATTCCATGTTTCTCTTTTAAAGCCTTATCGGACTAGCAGTGAATTCACTCGTATGAAGGTTCCTCCCCCTCCAATAATTTTGGATGATCATGAAGAATACGAAGTTGAATGTGTTCTCGACTCCCGGATGCTACGTGGAAGATTGCAGTATCTGATCCGCTGGAAGGGTTACGGTCAGGAGGAGGATTCCTGGGTTCCTTATTCCCTTGTACATGCCCCTATGCGGGTAGCTGCATTCCACAGGCGCTATCCTCACAAACCTTCCTTGGCATCTTCGGAGCTGATGCCTTGAAGGGGGGGATCTGTAATGTTCCTTTAACTGGAGCTCCACCCCTATAGCCTTTATAACCTCATTTTCACATCAACACTTTGCTTGATTATTTTGTTGAATTGAGTAGCGCTAATTCTACTCTCTTATTTGACTATTCAAGTCCCTAAATCCTGTAAGCTGCAACTTTGCTCTAAGTTACTTTAAACCTTACTACGTTATCTATTTGTCACTTACCTGTTTGCTGATTCCTGGATTTCTTCTGAGTCTCTGTGTCTGCCCTGCACTACCTGTTTTGGATCTACATTCCTGGCGTATTGATCCGCCTGCTTCCTTCCACACTGAGGATTTCACTCTGCTACTTGTTCCACGCTGCAGCAGCACACTGAAGATCTTACCTGCAGTTCCTGGATTTCTACTGGAAGTCTGTCTCTCTTAGTGTCTACACCGGAACATTCTCCTTTCTAACAACTAGTTCCTCTCTAGATCTACGGGTCACGCAAGTACTTTTGTTTTGTTTACAATATATACTGCCTACTGCTCTCTCCAAATTACGCTTGCTAAATGTGCATTGTCTACACTATCTGCAGTATATAATTGACTAAGCAACTTAAACTACAGCCTGCATTCCTGTTTGCTCTCTGGGTCAATTGCCTGTTAGTGTGTGTTATCGTTACTACCTGCTTCTCAAAACCTGCCTAAGCATACTAATCTGCTTGCTCATTTTACTAAGTGCTACATATACCTCTCTTAGTTATTATTACTGAAGTACTTGTGCTTCCTGCTTACCAACTACAGCCTAAACAAATATTCCTAAACTTCTAAGGAATTGTCATGAGATGCAGGACATATGCAGGACACAGCAATGATGGTACAACTCTATTTTATTGCAGAGCATAGCAATACACATCTAGTCAGGTTGATTGTACTAAACTAACTGCGACACAGACACCTGACCTAAGCCCCGCCCCCAAACTAGTGACATCACATCCTGCTCTCATCACATCTTTCCCTTTTTCAAAGGCGAAGCATACATTTGCATATAACAGATAACAAGGTACACCAACAGAGTATACAACAACATTTTTGTTTTTGAACATTATAAAAACAAATAGGTTAGAAAACATGAACAAATAAATTACATCCTGACTTGGACATCGGGGTAGACTACCCTAGTCCACAGTGACCATGGGATTATTCTGCCCATACTTCCAGTCACTGTTCTAGCTAAAGTCAGTCCCTATATCGGGCCGGAAGTTTCACCACTCTTCCGCTTGATGTAACTTTGCAAGAACTGTCCTCTGATACAGAAGATGGTGAATTAGAGTCTGCTGGAGGCAAAGATATATCCCCGCTGTGATCTTGCTGAGGGGAAGGCACCTCTCTTAGAACAGGGGATCCCACCGGCGGTGGTACAGAGGTATCCGGTTCCAGACTCTCAGGTACAGGCTGAAGATGTCTTCGGTTACGGCGTGTAACCGTCCCTCCCTCCGTAAGGACTGTATAAGACCTTGGTTCTGGAGAGCGGCCAACTACCGTAGCAGGCGTCTTCCATTTCTTCTCATCGTCCAGTTTAATTCTGACACTTTGGCCCGCTTTCAATTCCTGTAAAGGCCTGACAGAATGTCTCCTGTCGTAGAAGAAACGATAACCCTTTTTGGCCTCTTCATCCCTCCTAAGGACTTCGTCCCGAGGAACAGGGCCAGGCGGCCTGAAGACACCCACTGAGGGTAAAGTGGTGCGAATCTGGCGTCCTAGCATCAGCTGTGCCGGGCTAAACCCGGTAGCTTGAATGGGCGTCGCCCTGTATGACAAGAGGGCCAGGTACGGCTCAGATTGCTTTAGAATGAATTTTGTTGTTTGAACTGCCCTTTCCGCCATTCCGTTGGCCTGCGGATAATGTGGACTTGACGTGGAATGTACAAAATCATATTCCCTGCTGAAAGCACTGAACTCTGTAGAAGCGAACTGCATACCATTATCACTCACCAGCTCCATTGGAATGCCCCAGCGGGCGAACAAGCTCTTCAGGCGAATGATAACGGCCTGACTTGTGATATCATTCAGGGGTGCAATTTCCAAATACCTGGAATAGTAGTCGATCACAACAAGGAACTTTTTCCCGTGCAGTTCACACAAATCAGCAGCTATTAGACAGTAGACATCAAGGGCTCCCTTCTCTGAGTAGGCCGGCGTTCCCGGCAAAAGGCACATTTAGACACGTGATTTGCAATGTCGGAGCTGATCCCAGGCCACCACACAGCTGTAGCTGCCCTTTCGCTGCACTTTGTAATGCCTAAGTGGCCATCGTGAATCCTGTTTAACATCTCCTTCCTCATGCTGACAGGAATTACGATGCGGTCTTGGAACAGCACCAACCCCTCCAGCTCCGTGAGCTGCGACCTCTCTGGCTGGTAAGCATTTAAAGACATCCAGGTTGCCCGGCTCTCGGGCCAGCCTTCTTTTATGTACCTTATAACTTATTGCAGATCTGTGTCCAAATATGTCTCTTTCTTTATCTCTTCCAGTTTCCTTGAAGAAATGGACTTAGAGGCCAGAACTGAATCAACATACACTTTCACATCCGATTCTGTGGAGGATTCTTCAGCAGCAGCCAGCAGGAGCCTGGATAGTGTATCTGCCACAACCAGTTGTTTCCCCGGCACATGCACTGCCTGAACATTGAACCTGAGCAGTCTCATTAAAAGTCTCTGGCATCTCAAGGGTGTTTTGTCAATGTCATAGGAGTTAATTAGAGGGACTAGCGGTTTGTGGTCAGTTTCCAGACTAAATTTCTCCAAACCCACTAGATAACGCTGAAAGCGCTCACAGGCCCAAACTGCAGCCAGGCACTCTTTCTCTATTTGAGCGTATTTTGACTCTGCAGCCGTCAGTGTGTGGGAACAGTAGGCGATGGGCTGTAGTTTATTCTCATTTAACTGCAGAAGTGCAGCCCCCAACCCATAACTGCTTGCATCGGCACTAACCACAGTCTTTTTTGAAGGGTCGTAGAACCCCAGCACTGGGGCAGACCCCAGCAAGGACTTGGCATGCAGAAAAGCCTTTTCTTGTGAAGGTCCCCAGACCCAGGCAACGTCTTTCTTAAGCAACTCTGTGATAGGGTTTAAAACTGTTGATAAATCTGGAAGAAACTTGCCCACGTAATTTACAAGGCCCAATATCTGTCTCAGCTCATGTACATCAGAAGGGCTTTTCATCTGTTCAATAGCACGAATTTTGGCTTGATGCCATCCCCGTTGATGATATGCCCAAAGTAGCATAATTCAGTTTTCATAAAATGACATTTTTCTTTATTCAGCTTCAGCCCAGACTCTTTGATAGCCTGAAGCACACAACTCAAGCGCTGATCATGCTCCTCCACTGTAGACCCATACACTAGAATGTCGTCCATGACGACCGCTGTGCCCACGTGGTCACTCAGGAGAGAACTCATTTCCCTTTGGAAGATTTCAGGAGCGGAGGATATCCCAAAGGGGAGTCTGCAGAAGCAGAACCGACCTACCGGTGTGATAAAGGTAGTCAGTTTGCGGCACTTTGGATCCAGGGGGATCTGCCAAAAGCCGCTAGAAGCGTCTAATGTGGAAAAGAACTTCGCCCCAGCCAACTTTGGAGCTATATCTTCTAATGTCGGCAGCACAAATCTCTCTCTCTTCACTGCCTCATTCAACCTTTTCAGGTCCACACAGATGCGCACCTTTCCATTTTTCTTTGCAACTGGAACAATGGGGGCACACCAATCAGTCGCTTCAACAACCTCTTCAATAACCCCCATAGACTTCATACGCATAAGCTCCTTCTCCACTTGAGGCATGAGCGGGAACGGAATTCTACGAGGAGTAGAAATACTGTATGGGACTGCGTCACTTTTAAGTGCTATACGAACTGGTTTGCAATTCAGTAGGCCCAACTCGCCAAACATATCTTCGGAAATCTCATTCACTCTGGCCACGAGGCCCAAGTCACAGGCTGCTTTTCTGCTCAATAAATTGTTAACACACTGACCTCGAATCACATGCACCCACATGGTGAACTTTCTTTGCTTGTACTCACAGCTGGCAAGAAATTTCCCTGCACAATCAATGCGGCCACCAGGACTATGGACATTTGTAGTAACCTTCGCCAGCTGGGGCTGTCGAGGCAGTTTCATAAATTCAGCAAAAGACATTACAGTGATATCTGCTCCTGTGTCAATCTTAAAATCAACTTTGTCTCCCATTACAGTAAAAGTGACTTTCCAATCTTCCTCTGAGCTTGGCCGTTCCACAACGGACCCCACAAAAGACACTTCCTGACCCTCCTGGTCACCGTCCACCTGCATCTCCTTAATGTATTCAGTTCTACACACCACTTCAAAATGGCCCATTCTGTTACATTTTCTGCATCTTTTATCCCTGGCCGGGCATATAACACTCTGATCATGAGCGCGGTAGCACCGCGTGCATCGGGCATGTTGCGCCCATCCACTTCTAGGCCTTTCCAGTACTTTAGATCTACCGCTCACACTGTGCCTTTCACTAGCATTTTTCCAAGACTGTTGCACTTCATCCACAATACTCTCAGACCTCAGATCAGCACTTTGCTTTTTCACCAGTTCACTCTGGCGGGCCATCCTAACAGCCCCATCTAATATTAAATCAGGCTCTAACTGCAGCTTCAGTGAGACTTCAGCATCTGCAATCCCAATAACTATTCTGTCTCTGATTTGCTCTTCTTTAGCAACACCAAACTCACAGAATTCAGCTAGTTCATACAGGCTGCGCACAAATGACTCCACAGATTCTCCCACACGCTGATTACATTTGTGAAAACAAGCTCTCTCATGAATCACATTTCTTTTGGGCACAAAGTGGGCACTGAGTTTATCCATAACTATATCAAAGTCAAATTCTTCCCCCTCTTGGAAAGTAAAAGCATTGAACACTGGCTCCACATCTTTCTCTATAGAGTATAAAAGAGAATTAACTTGTACTTCACCACTCTCCTTGTTCAGTTTGGAAGCAATCCTGAAGTGCTGAAACCGCTGACGCCATGTGGGCCAAGCTGCAGGCTGAGAGAAGTCAAAAGGCTCAGGTGGGGTAAACTTTGACATTGCAATCGATCAGGAACAGAAGCGCAGTCCAGAACTTCTGACACCATGTCATGAGATGCAGGACATATGCAGGACACAGCAATGATGGTACAACTCTATTTTATTGCAGAGCATAGCAATACACATCTAGTCAGGTTGATTGTACTAAACTAACTGCGAAACAGACACCGGACCTAAGCCCCGCCCCCAAACTAGTGACATCACATCCTGCTCTCATCACAGGAATCTTCTTATTTTAACTCATTCCACTTATACTTACTTATATATATATTCATCTATTTATATATATATTTATTCCTACTGCTGGGACTCAATTACTGAAGTAACTGCTGTATTTATTTAACCCTTTTGTTTCAGACTTATAACATAAGGTGTTCCACTTTACAGCTACATATAATCTGTTTTCCAGTATAGGATATTTTCAAAAACAGATTATTACAGCCTGGCACACAGGCTTGGAAGGCAGTAGAAAAGTGCAATTCTAGGGCACGAGCAAACTGAGGATTAAGATCATCAACAATCAAGAATTTTTTAATTTTAATTAGTAACTATACTGTGACAAAAAATTATGATTGGTGTAAATAGTTGGCAAGACGGCCTGGCACAAAAGGCTGGCAGGCAGGAGGTAGATGCAATTCAAGGACACTAGGAGACTGATTACTGACAGTCAAAACAGTGATGATTGACCAAAGCATACCTTTCCGCTGCTTTGGTTTGTAAAGCACTTTTATTGCTCTTGAGAAAGACGGCTGGGACCGTTGAAACGCTTTTGCGTTGAGCCAAATAAAGACAAACTTTTTTACTGAATCTGTGATATTGTCTTTTCATATTGGGAAGGAGCCGGTAACCTGCAATATACACTGTGAGTAGATATTCACCTTTGTATGGTGTATTGTCTGATATTTCAGCACCACTATTTTGCACCTAGAGTTATACAACCGTGAAAGGAAAGGAAGATACCAACGACTGATACAAGCTGAACCAGCGCCTCCAGCTAGCACACCTGATCTATTCACACAGACCTTGGGAGAGACTGTGGGACGGCTGCGGTTCACCAGAAGGGGAAAGTATTAATACATATTATACACCTGTTTGCATGTAATATTAAAATTATGTTAAGAAGTGCAATGCACATATGACTCTATGAGTGGTCGCACTGGCTGGCTGCTACGTAGGGCAGCAATTAACAACAGTATGCTGTGTAAGTCAGACAGTTAGACACAGGCCTGATAGAAAATAAAATTAGATTACACTAGCATAATGATTTAAAGACTTTTTTTGGGGAATTTAAAGAAAAAGGTTAAGCACATACATATGAGTCGTGGCTGATAGCCTTGGAAGGGCAGCTATTAAAAACAGTAGGCTCTGTAAGTCAGATACACACACGCCTGATAGAAAATACTATTAGATTACACTAGAAAAATGATTTAAATTATTTTTTTGGGGGGGGAAATTAAAAAAAGGTTAAACACATATGAGTCGTGGCTCATAGACTAGGGAGGGCAGCAAGTAAACACAATAGGCTCTGTATGTCAGCAAAACACACAGGCCGGATAGAAAATTATATTAGATTACACTATCAAAAAAATTTAAACTTTTTTTTTTTTTATATTTAAATTAAGGTGAAGAAGATATGAGTGCTGGGTGGCTGCCTGGAACAGACCAATTAACCAAAAGACTGAAAAAAAAATGAGGTATATTAATGCTGAGTGAGCCTGACAGACACAGGCCTGATAGTAAATGTAATTAGATTACACTAGCAAAATATATATATATTTTTTTTAAATTTAAAATAATGTTATAAACGGATATTAACACTGGTGGCTGGCACAGAGCAATGAACCAGAGTATATACTGTGTGACACAGGCCTGATAGAAAATGAAAAAAAATTACACTAGCAAAATAATTAAATTTTTTGGTTAGTTAAATTTAAACTAATGTTGTTAGGGAGATATCAGTGGTGGCAGTAATCACAGCATATGCTGTGAGCCTTAAACACACAGCCTGAAAGCCAGGCAAATGCTAATAAAAAAAAAAACGAAAAAAAAAAAACGGCACGAAATATAGCCCTAAAAAGGGCTTTTTGGGGTGCTGTGCTTGCAGCAGAGATGAGTGGAGTCCTTCTGGACTGTAAATACACTAGCCTAGCTATGTTTTTCCTATTAATGTCAGGAGCAAAAACACAACACGTCCTCTCATTAAGAAAGCAAGGTCGTTATGAGTCTAAAATGGCGGATTCCGAGTAGCTGGGAGGGTCTGTGAGGGAGTGTCTGATGTTGATTGGCTCTAATGTGTCAGACGGCTGTGACATAAAGGGTCAAAGTTTCCTCAATGATGTCACATAGGGGCGGATCGAACATCGCCATGTGTTCGCCCACAAACGCGAACAAGCTATGTTCGCTGTGAACCGTTCGCGGGCGAACAGTTCGGGACATCACTATATGGCATCGATTTTAGGAACCGAGAGATGGAAAAAGATGCTTGGTCGGTCCTCCTACTTCAAATTTGGGGCACTGCGCGTGCAATCTAATGTGCCACCAGATAGGAGTGGTGTGTTAAGTAGTTCTATTCTTATCAGTTTAATCCCTGTTACGTCCCCTATCAGGGGACGTGTATATGGCATCGATTTTAGGAACCGGGAGATGGAAAAAGATGCTTGGTCGGTCCTCCTACTTCAAATTTGGGGCACTGCGCGGCCAATCTAATGTGCCACCAGATAGGAGTGGTGTGTTAAGTAGTACTATTCTTATCAGTTTAATCCCTGTTACGTCCCCTATCAGGGGACGTGTATATGGCATCGATTTTAGGAACCGGGAGATGGAAAAAGATGCTTGGTCGGACCTCATACTTCAAATTTGGGGCACTGCGCGTGCAATCTAATGTGCCACCAGATAGGAGTGGTGTGTTAAGTAATACTATTCCTATCAGTTTAATCCCTCTTATGTGCCTTTTTTTTTGGTTTGGTTTTTGAAGCCACAGTGCAGCACCAGAGGCCAGAAAAATTAGGCATGTACACATGCCTGAAAAATTAGGTATTGTTGCAACTGCTGCTGTAGCAGCGGCCAGAAAAATTTATGTTTTTTTCCCAGGCAGAAAGTGCCCTAAAACATTGCGGCTTGAACCCTAGTTGGTGGCGGATAAGTCACGCAAGTCACCCGGCATTCAGAGATAAAATACAGCAGCGTGTGGACCATTTGTAGCCCAAGGCAGCTCATCTCATCAGGCCTTTTTTATTCAAATGTATCGCCCACTGTCAGTCCCTTCGGGATCCATCCCTCATTCATCTTAATAAAGGTGAGGTAATCTAGACTTTTTTGACCTAGGCAACTTCTCTACTCGGTGACAATACCTCCTGCTGCACTGAAGGTCCTTTCTGACAGGACACTTGAAGCGGGGCAGGCCAGAAGTTCTATCGCGAATTGGGATAGCTCAGGCCACAGGTCAAGCCTGCACACCCAGTAGTCAAGGGGTTCATCGCTCCTCAGAGTGTCGATATCTGCAGTTAAGGTGAGGTAGTCTGCTACCTGTCGGTCGAGTCGTTCTCTGAAGGTGGACCCCGAAGGGCTGTGGTGATGCGTAGGACTTAAAAAGCTCCGCATGTCCTCCATCAACAACATGTCTGTAAAGCGTCCTGTCCTTGCCGGCGTGGTCGTGGGAGGAGGAGGATTACTTTCACCTCTTCCCCTGTTAGATTCCCGTTGTGCTGTGACATCACCCTTATACGCTGTGTAAAGCATACTTTTTATTTATTTTTTGGAACTGCTGCATCCTTTCCGACTTGCGGTAATTCGGTAACATTTCAGGCACTTTCTGCTTATACCGGGGGTGTAGTAGCGTGGACACCCAGTACAGGTTGTTCTCCTTCAGCCTTTTTATACGAGGGTCCCTCAACAGGCACGACAGCATGAAAGACCCCATTTGCACAATGTTGGATGCCGAGCTACTTATGTCCCGTTCCTCGTCCTCAGTGATCTCACTGAAGGTATCTTCTTCCCCCCAGCCACGTACAACACCACGGGTACCAGATAGGTGACAACGAGCACCCTGGGATGCCTGTTGTGGTTGGTCTTCCTCTTCCTCCTCAAAGCCACATTCCTCCTCTGACTCCTCTTCCTCACAATCCTCTTCCAGCGTTGCCGCAGGTCCAGCAAGTGATGCTGATAAGGCTGTTTCTGGTGGTGATGGTGACCACAACTCTTCCTCTTCCTCTTCACGCTCATCTACGGCCTGATCCAGTACTCTTCGCAGGGCACGCTCCAGGAAGAAAACAAATGGTATGATGTCGCTGATGGTGCCTTTGGTGCGACTGACAAGGTTTGTCACCTCCTCAAAAGGACGCATGAGCCTACAGGCATTGCACATGAGCGTCCAGTAACGTGGCAAAAAAATTCCCAGCTCCACAGAGGCTGTCCTAGCACCCGGTCATACAAATTTTCGTTAACGGCTTTTTCTTGTTGGAGCAGGTGGTCGAACATTAGGAGTGTTGAATTCCAACGTGTCGGGCTGTCGCAAATCAAGCGCCTCACTGGCATGTTGTTTCACCGCTGGATATCTGAAAAGTGCGCCATGGCCATGTAGGAACGCCTGAAATGGCCACACACCTTCCTGGCCTGCTTCAGGATGTCCTGTAAGCCTGGGTACTTATGCACAAAGCGTTGTACGATCAGATTACACACATGTGCCATGCACGGCACATGTGTCAACTTGCCCAAATTCAATGCCGCCAACAAATTTCTTCCATTGTCACAAACCACTTTGCCGATCCCCAGTTGGTGCGGAGTCAGCCACTGATCCACCTGTGCGTTCAGGGCGGACAGGAGTGCTGGTCCGGTGTGACTCTCTGCTTTCAGGCAAGTCAACCCCAAGACGGCTTGACACTGCTGTATCCGGGATGTGGAATAGTACCTGGGGAGCTGGGGGGGTGCCGTTGATGTGGAGCAAGATGCAGCAGAGGACTCAGCCGAGGAGGTTATGGAGGAGGATGGAGTAGGAGGAGTAGAGGAGGTGGCAGCAGGCCTGCCTGCAAGTTGTGGCGGTGTCACCAACTCCTCTTCAGAGCCACACATTCCATGCTTGGCAGCCGTCAGCAGGTTTACCCAATGCGCAGTGTAGGTGATATACCTGCCCTGACCATGCTTTGCAGACCAGCTATCAGTGGTCAGATGGACCCTTGCCCCAACACTGTGTGCCAGACATGCCATTACTTCCTTTTGCACAATCAAGTACAGGTTGGGGATTGCCTTTTGTGCAAAGAAATTTCATCCGGGTACCTTCCACTGTGGTGTCCCAATAGCTACAAATTTTAGGAATGCCTCAGACTCCACCAGCTTGTATGGTAAAAGATGGCGGGCTAAGAGTTCAGACAAGCCAGCTGTCAGACGCCGGGCAAGGGGGTGACTTTGTGACATTGGCTTCTTACGCTCAAACATGTCCTTGACAGACACCTGACTGTGGGCAGATGAGCAGGAACTGCTCAAGGCGAGAGACGGAGTGGCGGAGGGTTGAGAGGGGGCAAGGAGGACAGCAGTGGTTGACGTGGCTGAAGATACTGGACCAGGAGGAGGATGGCGGCTTTGAGTTTGTGTGCTGCTTGTACTCATGTGTTGATCCCATAGGCGTTTGTGATGTGAGATCATGTGCCTTCGCAAAGCAGTTGTACCTAGGTGGGTGTTGGACTTCCCACGACTCAGTTTCTTTTGGCACAGGTTGCAAATGGCATCGCTGTTGTCAGATGCAGACACAGAAAAAAAATGCCACACTGCTGAGCTCTGCAATGACAGCATTCTGGTGGCGACAACAGCATGCGTTGATTGGTGTGCTGTGTGGCTGACCCCGGGTGCCGATGCATGCTGTCTGACTGTGCCACTAGCTCCTTGCGATGACCTCCCCCTGCTTCCAACTCGTCTCCTCCTCCTCTCTGTCTCCCCATCTGAACTTTCCCCCTCTTCTTCTTCTCTTCTAGCGGGCACCCACGTGAGATCCACGGACGCATCGTCATCATCAACCGCTTCACTTGTATCTGACAACTCAGCAAAGGAAGCAGCAGCGGGTACAACATCATCATCATCACACCGTACGTCCATGTATGTAATGCTGCCTGACTGAGACATATCCCTGTTATCTACATCCTCTGGCAATAATGGTTGCGCATCACTATCACTCATTTCTTCCAACTGATGTGTAAATAACTCCTCTGACAGATCAAGTGAAGCTGCTGTGGTGCTAGTGTTGGTGGTGGCGGCAGACGGGCGAGTGGTAACTTGAGAGGTGCCCGAAGCTAAGCTGGAGGAGGATGGTGCGTCAAGGTTCCGAGCGGAAGCTGTAGAAGATTGGGTGTCCTCACTGTCCTGTGTTAGCCAGTCAACTATGTCCTCAGAGTCAGAACTTTTCGAGTTCAGGGTACGTGGCCTCTGAACACTGGGCATTATTCTAGGGCCAAAGGGAATCACAGCACCACGACCACGACGACTCCTGCGGGGTGGCCTGCCTCTGCCTGTCATTTTTTTTCCCCGATTAGTGGTACTATACGTGCAAGCTACTGTGACAACAGTTTGCCTCTGCCTGTCATTTTTTTTTCGATTAGTGGTACTTTGCGTGCAAGCTACTGTGACAACAGATATGAGTGGCACTGTGCACTGGCAGAAGTTGGCAGAGTAGATGCTGTAGGCCTGACACACACACTTGCAGACAACTAACTGCTATTCAATCTATTACAGTCCAAATTGTATTTTTTTTTTTTTAAATGTACACTACTGTTACACCAGATATGAGTTGCACTGGTGTGACACTGTGCCCTGGCAGGCACTGAAACGCACACGTGTGAAGGAAACTGACTGTTATTATTTCACAGTCAAAAAAGTGTTGTTTTTTTAAATGTACACTACTGTTACAACAGATATGAGTGGTGGCACTGGGGTGACACTGTGCCCTGGCAGGCACTGAAACGCACACGTGTGAAGGAAACTGACTGTTATTATTTCACAGTCAAAAAAGTGTTGTTTTTTTTTAAATGTACACTACTGTTACACTAGATATGAGTTGCACTGGTGTGACACTGTGCCCTGTCAGGCACTGAAACGCACACGTGTGAAGGAAACTGACTGTTATTATTTCACAGTCAAAAAAGTTTTTGTTTTTTTTAAATGTACACTACTGTTACACTAGATATGAGCTGCACTGGTGTGACACTGTACCCTTGCAGGCACTGAAACGCACACGTGTGAAGGAAACTAACTGTTATTATTTCACAGTCAAAAAAGTATTTTTTTTTTTTAAATGAACACTACTGTTACACTAGATATGAGTTGCACTGGTGTGACACTGTACCCTGGCAGGCACTGAAACGCACACGTGTGAAGGAAACTGACTGTTATTATTTCACAGTCAAAAAAGTGTTAGTTTTTTTTAAATGTACACTACTGTTACACTAGATATGAGTTGCACTGGTGTGACACTGTGTCCTGTCAGGCACTGAAACGCACACGTGTGAAGGAAACTGACTGCTATTATTTCACAGTCAAAAAAGTATTGCTTTTTTTAAATGTACACTACTGTTACACTAGATATGAGTTGCACTGGTGTGACACTGTGCCCTGTCAGGCACTGAAATGCACACGTGTGAAGGAAACTGACTGTTATTATTTCACAGTCAAAAAAGTTTTTTTTTTTTTTTTTAAAATGTACACTGTTGTTACACTACATATGAGTTGCACTGGTGTGACACTGTGCCCTGGCAGGCACTGAAACGCACACGTGTGAAGTAAACTAACTGTTATTATTTCACAGTCTAAAAAGTGTTTTTTTTTTAAATGTACACTACTGTTACACTAGATATGAGTTGTACTGGTGTGACACTGTGCCCTGTCAGGCACTGAAACACACGTGTGAAGGAAACTGACTGCTATTATTTCACAGTCAAAAAAGTTTTTTTTTTAAATGTACAGTACTGTTACACCAGATATGAGTTGCACTGGTGTGACACTGTGCCCTGTCAGGCACTGAAACGCACACGTGTGAAGGAAACTGATTGCTATTATTTCACAGTCAAAAAAGTGTTTTTTTTTTTTAAATGTACACTACTGTTACACTAGAGATGAGTTGCACTGGTGTGACACTGTACCCTGGCAGGCACTGAAACGCACACGTGTGAAGGAAACTGACTGCTATTATTTCACAGTCAAAAAAGTGTTTGTTTTTTTTAAATGTACACTACTGTTACACTAGATATGAGTTGCACTGGTGTGACACTGTACCCTGTCAGGCCCTGAAATGCACACGTGTGAAGGATACTGACTGCTATTATTTCACAGTCAAAAAAGTTTTTTTTTTTTTTTTTTTTTTAAATGTACACTACTGTTACACTAGATATGAGTTGCACTGGTGTGACACTGTGCCCTGTCAGGCACTGAAACGCAGACGTGTGAAGGAAACTGATTGCTATTATTTCACAGTCAAAAAAGTTTTGTTTTTTTTAAATGTACACTACTGTTACACTAGATATGAGTTGCACTGGTGTGACACTGTACCCTGGCAGGCACTGAAACGCACACGTTTGAAGGAAACTGACTGTTATTATTTCACAGTCAAAAAAGTGTTTTTTTTTTTTTTTTAAATGTACACTACTGTTACACTAGATATGAGTTGTACTGGTGTGACACTGTGCCCTGGCAGGCACTGAAACACACACGTGTGAAGGAAACTGACTGCTATTATTTCACAGTCAAAGTTTTTTTTTGTTTTTTTTTAAATGTACACTACTGTTACACTAGATATGAGTTGCACTGGTGTGACACTGTACCCTGGCAGGCACTGAAACGCACACGTGTGAAGGAAACTGACTGCTATTATTTCACAGTCAAAAAAGTGTTTTTTTTTTTAAATGTACACTACTGTTACACTAGATATGAGTTGCACTGGTGTGACACTGTGCCCTGTCAGGCACTGAAACGCACACGTGTGAAGGAAACTGACTGTTATTATTTCACAGTCAAAAAAGTGTTTTTTTTTTTAAAATGTACACTATTGTTACACTAGATATGAGTTGCACTGGTGTGACACTGTGCCCTGGCAGGCACTGAAACGCACACGTGTGAAGTAAACTAACTGTTATTATTTCACAGTCAAAAAAGTTTTTTTTTTTTAAATGTACATTACTGTTACACTAGATATGAGTTGTACTGGTGTGACACTGTGCCCTGTCAGGCACTGAAACACACACGTGTGAAGGATACTGACTGCTATTATTTCACAGTCAAAAAAGTTTTTTTATTTTTTTTTATTTTTTTAAATGTACACTACTATTACACTAGATATGAGTTGCACTGGTGTGACACAGTACCCTGTCAGGCACTGAAATGCACACGTGTGAAGGAAACTGACTGCTATGATTTCACAGTCAAAAAAGTGTTTTTTTTTTTTAAATGTACACTACTGTTACAACAGATATGAGTGGTGGCACTGGGCAAGTGGGCACAGTATACGCTGTGAGCCTGACACACACGCTGGCAGGCAGGCAACTGAAATTAGATTACACAGGGAAAAAAAAAAAGACTGATGTTCTAGCCCTAAAAAGGGCTTTTTGGGGTGCTGTCCTTACAGCAGAGATCAGATGAGTCCTTCAGGACTGTAGTGGACACTGAATACACTAGCCTAGCTATCGATATCCCTATTAAATCAGCAGCAGCTACACTGTCCCTCCTCTCACTAAGAATGCAGCTTCCGAATGAATCTAAAATGGATGCTGTCCAGGAGGTGGGAGGGTCTGGGAGGGAGGGTCTGCTGCTGATTGGCTGTAATGTGTCTTCTGACTGTGAGGTAGAGGGTCAAAGTTTACTCAATGATGACGAATGGGGGGTGGATCGAACATCGCACATGTTCGCCCGCCGCGGCGAACGTGAACAAGCTATGTTCGCCTGGAACTATTCGCCGGCGAACTATTCGTGACATCACTAATAGGAACATCTATTTAAACCTATTCTGCTTCGTACAGAACATAGAAATGTGAAATATTTACAGTAAATACATAGTTAAAACCTTTATTAAATATGAATATTGCATAACTGTTTTAAATATATATGTCTATATATGTGTACATATGTATTTATGTGTATATATGTCTGTAAATACATTAAAGGGATAGTAAGCCCCAAAATGTTCTTTTATGATTCAGATAGAACATAACATTTTAAACAACTTTTCAATTTACTTCTAAGATCAAATTTGCTTCATTCTCTTGTTATTCATTGCTGAAGGGAAAGCATTGCACTATTGGCAGATAGCTGAACACATATAGTGGGCCAATCACAAGAGACAAATGTGTGCAGGCACCAATTAGCAGCAGCTCCCACTAGTGAATGATATGTGCATATTCATTTTTAACAAGGGATACTAACGCCTAGATTTAGAGTTTTGCGGCCAAAGGGGTGCGTTAGCTACGCGTGCTTTTTTCTGGCCGCACCTTTTAAATACCGCTGGTATTTAGAGTTCACAGAATGGCTGGGTTTTCAGTGCGTTAGGCTCCAAAAAGGGAGCGTAGAGCATAATTTAACGCCACTGCAACTCTCGATACCAGCGGTGCTTACGGACGCGGCCAGCTTCAAAAACGTGCTCGTGCACGATTCCCCCATAGAAAACAATGGGGCTGTTTGAGCTGAAAAAAAACCTAACACCTGCAAAAAAGCCGCGTTCAGCTCCTAACGCAGCCCCATTGTTTTCTATGGGGAAACACTTCCTAAGTCTGCACCTAACACCCTAACATGTACCCCGAGTCTACACACCCCTAACCTTACACTTATTAACCTCTAATCTGCCGCCCCCGCTATCGCTGACACCTGCATATTTTTTTTAACCCCTAATCTGCCGCTCCGTAAACCGCCGCTACTTACATTATCCCTATGTACCCCTAATCTGCTGCCCCTAACACCGCCGACCCCTATATTATATTAATTAACCCCTAATCTGCCCCCCACAACGTCGCCTCCACCTGCCTACACTTATTAACCCCTAATCTGCCGACCGGACCGCACCGCTATTATAATAAAGTTATTAACCCCTAATCCGCCTCACTCCCGCCTCAATAACCCTATAATAAATAGTATTAACCCCTAATCTGCCCTCCCTAACATCGCCCGACACCTAACTTCAAACATTAACCCCTAATCTGCCGACTGGAGCTCACAGCTATTCTAATAAATGTATTAACCCCTAAAGCTAATTCTAACCCTAACCCTAACACCCCCCTAAGTTAAATATAATTTTTATCTAACGAAATAAATTAACTATTATTAAATAACTTATTCCTATTTAAAGCTAAATACTTACCTGTAAAATAAACCCTAATATAGCTACAATATAAATTATAATTATATTGTAGCTATTTTAGGATTAATATTTATTTTACAGGCAACTTTGTAATTATATTAACCAGGTACAATAGCTATTAAATAGTTAATAACTATTTAATAGTTACCTAGTTAAAATAATTACAAAATTACCTGTAAAATAAATCCTAACCTAAGTTACAATTAAACCTAACACTACACTATCAATAAATTATTTAAATACAATACCTACAAATAACTACAATTAAATAAACTAACTAAAGTACAAAAATAAAAAAGAACTAAGTTTTTACAAACATTAGAAAAATATTACAACAATTTTAAACTAATTACACCTACTCTAAGCCCCCTAATAAAATAACAAAGCCCCCCAAAATAAAAAAAATGCCCTACCCTATTCTAAATTAAAAAAGTTCAAAGCTCTTTTACCTCACCAGCCCTGAACAGGGCCCTTTGCGGGGCATGCCCCAAAGAATTCAGCTCTTTTGCCTGTAAAAAAAACACATACAATACCCCCCCCCAACATTACAACCCACCACCCACATACCCCTAATCTAACCCAAACCCCCCTTAAATAAACCTAACACTAAGCCCCTGAAGATCTTCCTACCTTATCTTCACCATACCAGGTTCACCGATCCATCCTCGGAAGTCTTGATCCAAGCCTCGGAAGTGTTGATCCAAGCCCAAGCGGGGGGCTGAAGAGTGACGTCCATCCTCGGGCTGAAGTCTGGATCCAAGCGGCGGCTGAAGAACTCCATCATCGGGCTGAAGTCGGAAGTCCATCATCGGGATGAAGTCTTCTATCAAGCCGCATCTTCAATCTTCTTTCTTCTGGAGCGGAGCCATCTTCTTTCCAACTGACACGGATCCAACCTCTTCAACCGACGCCTACTCGCCGAATGACGGTTCCTTTAAATGACGTCATCCAAGATGGCGTCCCTCGAATTCCGATTGGCTGATAGGATTCTATCAGCCAATCGGAATTAAGGTAGGAAAATTCTGATTGGCTGATGGAATCAGCCAATCAGAATCAAGTTCAATCCGATTGGCTGATCCAATCAGCCAATCAGATTGAGCTTGCATTCTATTGGCTGATCGGAACAGCCAATAGAATGCGAGCTCAATCTGATTGGATCAGCCAATTGGATTGAACTTGACTCTGATTGGCTGATTCCATCAGCCAATCAGAATATTCCTACCTTAATTCCGATTGGCTGATAGAATCCTATCAGCCAATCGGAATTCGAGGGACGCCATCTTGGATGACGTCATTTAAAGGAACCGTCATTCGGCGAGTAGGCGTCGGTTGAAGAGGTTGGATCCGCGTCGGTTCGAAAGAAGATGGCTCTGCTCCGCTCCAGAAGAAAGAAGATTGAAGATGCGGCTTGATAGAAGACTTCATCCCGATGATGGACTTCCGACTTCAGCCCGATGATGGAGTTCTTCAGCCGCCGCTTGGATCCAGACTTCAGCCCGAGGATGGACGTCACTCTTCAGCCCCCCGCTTGGGCTTGGATCAACACTTCCGAGGCTTGGATCAAGACTTCCGAGGACGGATCGGTGAACCTGGTATGGTGAAGATAAGGTAGGAAGATCTTCAGGGGCTTAGTGTTAGGTTTATTTAAGGGGGGTTTGGGTTAGATTAGGGGTATGTGGGTGGTGGGTTGTAATGTTGGGGGGGGGGATTGTATGTGTTTTTTTTACAGGCAAAAGAGCTGAATTCTTTGGGGCATGCCCCGCAAAGGGCCCTGTTCAGGGCTGGTAAGGTAAAAGAGCTTTGAACTTTTTTAATTTAGAATAGGGTAGGGCATTTTTTTATTTTGGGGGGCTTTGTTATTTTATTAGGGGGCTTAGAGTAGGTGTAATTAGTTTAAAATTGTTGTAATATTTTTCTAATGTTTGTAAATATTTTTTTATTTTTTGTAACTTATTTCTTTTTTATTTTTTGTACTTTAGTTAGTTTATTTCATTGTATTTATTTGTAGATATTTTATTTAATTAATTTATTGATAGTGTAGTGTTAGGTTTAATTGTAGATAATTGTAGGTATTTTATTTAATTAATTTATTGATCGTGTAGTGTTAGGTTTAATTGTAACTTAGGTTAGGATTTATTTTACAGGTAATTTTGTAATTATTTTAACTATTTTAGCTATTAAATAGTTCTTAACTATTTAATAGCTATTGTACCTGGTTAAAATAAATACAAAGTTACCTGTAAAATAAATATAAATCCTAAAATAGCTATAATATAATTATAATTTATATTGTAGCTATATTAGGGTTTATTTTACAGGTAAGTATTTAGCTTTAAATAGGAATAATTTATTTAATAAGAGTTCATTTATTTCGTTAGATTTAAATTATATTTAACTTAGTGTTAGGGTTAGACTTAGCTTTAGGGGTTAATCCATTTATTACAGTAGCGGCGAGATTCGGTCAGCAGATTAGGGGTTAATAATTGAAGTTAGGTGTCGGCGATGTTAGGGAGGGCAGATTAGGGGTTAATACTATTTATTATAGGGTTATTGAGGCGGGAGTGAGGCGGATTAGGGGTTAATAACTTTATTATAGTAGCGGTGCGGTCCGCTCGGCAGATTAGGGGTTAATAAGTGTAGGCAGGTGGAGGCGACGTTGAGGGGGGCAGATTAGGGGTTAATAAATATAATATAGGGGTCGGCGGTGTTAGGGACAGCAGATTAGGGGTACATAAGGATAACATAGGTTGCGGCGCTTTGCGGTCGGCAGATTAGGGGTTAATTATTGTTGGTAGCTGGCGGCGACGTTGTGGGGGGGCAGGTTAGGGGTTAATAAATATAATATAGGGGTCGGCGGTGTTAGGGGCAGCAGATTAGGGGTACATAAGTATAACGTAGGTGGCAGTCAGCAGATTAGGGGTTAATAATTGAAGTTAGGTGTCGGCGATGTTAGGGAGGGCAGATTAGGGGTTAATACTATTTATTATAGGGTTATTGAGGCGGGAGTGAGGCGGATTAGGGGTTAATAACTTTATTATAGTAGCGGTGCGGTCCGCTCGGCAGATTAGGGGTTAATAAGTGTAGGCAGGTGGAGGCGACGTTGAGGGGGGCAGATTAGGGGTTAATAAATATAATATAGGGGTCGGCGGTGTTAGGGACAGCAGATTAGGGGTACATAAGGATAACATAGGTTGCGGCGCTTTGCGGTCGGCAGATTAGGGGTTAATTATTGTTGGTAGCTGGCGGCGACGTTGTGGGGGGCAGGTTAGGGGTTAATAAATATAATATAGGGGTCGGCGGTGTTAGGGGCAGCAGATTAGGGGTACATAAGTATAACGTAGGTGGCAGTCGGCAGATTAGGGGTTAAAAAAATTTAATCGAGTGGCGGCGATGTGGGGGGACCTCGGTTTAGGGGTACATAGGTAGTTTATGGGTGTTAGTGTACTTTAGAGCACAGTAGTTAAGAGCTTTATAAACCGGCGTTAGCCCAGAAAGCTCTTAACTACTGACTTTTTTCTGCGGCTGGAGTTTTGTCGTCAGATTTCTAACGCTCACTTCAGCCACGACTCTAAATACCGGCGTTAGAAAGATCCCATTGAAAAGATAGGATACGCAAATGACGTAAGGGGATCTGTGGTATGGAAAAGTCGCGGCTGGAAAGTGAGCGTTAGACCCTTTAATGACTGACTCTAAATACCGGCGGTAGCCCAAAACCAGCGTTAGGAGCCTCTAACGCTGGTTTTGACGGCTACCGCCCAACTCTAAATCTAGGCCTAAGAGAACAAAGCACGTTTGAAAATAGAAGGGAATTTAAAAGTGTCTTAAAATCACATGTTCTATCTGAATCATGCATGTTTAATTTTTACTATCCCTTTAACTTCAATTGGTCTCAGGTAATTGCGTTTACTTTCAACTTGTAATACGAGCGAAAAACACCTGCGATATACCCCTTATCATTTGTAATCTAGCCCTACATTTTAATTTAAAATCTTTCTTCTGTGTGTTGAGAGGTATATTCCTTTATTTTAGAACTATGTTGATAAGCCTTGCATGTGACACATGGGAAGAAATCTTGTAAAGTTGTCTTGTTCATTTAAAGTTTTATTTTGAAGTTTAAACTCACTTGGGGTTAATATTGGTTTTGGATTTCTATCCTTCTTGTATACTATTCTAAGGTAGGGATTAACCTTATCCCCTCTAGCAGGATCTCCTTGTACTATATGCCAACATAGACATGCGCAGCATACTGCATTAGGGTGTGCACCCACTGGGGGCGAGATTACATATACGTCGTAGGTTTCAGCACAACTGCTGAAACCCACGCTGCCCGTAAGTTCACCTCGCACATCTGGTAAATCACATATACGGTGCCATCAGATGCTCAACTGCCGTAAGTCGGATAAACTGGTGATGTTCAGAAATGTGCGGAAATACACATTTCTGGAGTTGCCAGTGACTGACGGCAGTTTATGATCTGCCGATGTGTAAGAAAAAAACATAGAAATGTTGTATCACACGTAACAGTCTAACCCGCCTCCCAAAAATAAACCTGACACGTCAAAAACCCTATATCCGCCATCCCCCCACATCACAACTAATAATAAAGTGTATTAACATCTAAACCGCCATCCCCCCCACATCACAACTACTAACAAAAGTATTAACCCCTAATCTGCCAACCCCCTCATTGCAATCTACCTAATACAGTTATTAACCACTAAACCGCCAACCCCCTACATCGCAATCTACCTAATAAAGTGATTAACCCTTAATCCGCCATTCACCCACAATGCAAATAACCTAATTAAAGTATTAACCCCTAAACCGCCAACCTCCCACAACACAATCTATGTGTCTCCGCAGGTTTATTTTGGTGGGTGGGGGGTTTTACTTTTAGGGGGTAATTTGTAATTTATTTAGGTAAAAGAGCTGATCGCTTTAGGGCAATGCCCCACAAAAGGCCATTTTAGGTGCTATTGGTAGTTTAGTGTTAGATTAGGGGCAGGGCCGGCCTTTGGGCAAGGCCAGCAAGCCTGAACTCTGGTCCTAAATATAGAGGGGACATAACATTCTCACTGATTTCCAGTCCAGATGTGAATGTTTATGATAACTTCTATACCATTAAAGAAAACCGTTATCATTTTTAGAAAATCCAATTGGTCATCACAAATGTTGATCAATGCTCTTTAGGGTTATTTTGCTGTAAATTGATAAAATATCAGTAACTTGCTTTTGTACAGACAACCAATAGAGGAAAAAGCAATTATCCCTGTAAGTTCTAACCACCATTGATCAGCATAGATCAGCATATATCTACTTTAGAAACACACATTTGGGTTGGAATCTCTCTGCTGGAGACGGGGAGCAGAGTTGATATGGATCAGATGCAAAGGCAGGGTTAAGGAATGATGCTATTGATCTGGGCTCTCAGCAGAAGTTTTTGATGCTTAAAATATATTTTCCCCATCTTAGATTAGGATTATTAAACATTAGCACATTGTAAATTTGCATTTTAAACATTGCTCTGATTTGCAGTATATATTTTTTAATGCTTAGTATTGTATATAGGGGATAGCTACTATATATATATATATATATATATATATATATATTACCTTTGCATTTATACAACTATTTGAATTGACTCCTTTGCTAATATTTAATATCTAGGTCACTGTGCATTGTGCAGTTAAATTTGCAAACCCAAGAAATGTTGAATTTCGCGCAGGGTTTGGTATCCTATATACGGCGTAACCTAGAAGTTATGCTCGTATATTTCTGCCTTCGCCCGTAGTTTTTTGGGCCATAGACAGGTATACCAAACCCGCGCAGTTTGGTATCCAATATACAGCGAAAGGACTTACGTGGCGAAAATGGAGAAATCTTACTCCATTTTCACCTCGCCACAAAATGCAGCCGTAGTAAGCCTTACGCTGTGTATTGGAGCCCCGTAACTCCCTAAACTACCTGCCAAATAAAACCTAACACCCAACGCATGCGCAATGTCTATCTACCTGTCAACCGCGAACTGCTAAATAAAACCTAACACCTAATGCATGCGCAATGTCTATCTACCTGTCAACCGAGATCCCCCGCCACAATCCCTAATAAATTATTTAACCCCTAAACCGCCGCTCCCGGACCCCGCCGCCACCTACATTAAATGTATAACCCCCTAATGTGATCCCCCTACACTGTCGCCACCTACATTACATACCCCCTAATGTGAGCCCCTTACACCGCCGCCATCTACATTACATACCCTCTAATGTGAGCTCCTACCCCGCCGCCAGCTATATTAAAATGATTAACCTCTAATCTAATCCCCCTACCCCGCCGCCAGCTATATTAAATAACCCCTAATCTAATCCCCCTACCCCGCCGCAAACTATATTAAATACATTAACCCCTAATCTAATCCCCCTAAAGTAATCACCTCTATTACCAGCCCTTAAAAGGGCCTTTTGCGTGACATTGCCCCAAAGTAACAGCTCTATTGCCAGCCCTTAAAAGGGCTTTTTGCGGGGCATTTCCCCAAAGTAATCAGCTCTTTTACCAGCTCTTAAAAGGGCTTTTTGTGGGGCATTGTCACAAAGAAATCAGCTCTTTTGCATCTAATCTAAATCCCCCTACACCGCCGCCACCTATAATAAATGTATTATCCCCTAATCTAATCCCCCTACACCGCCGCCACCTATATTAAATAGATTAACCTCTAATCTAATCCCCCTAAACCGCCGCCACCTATATTAAATAGATTAACCCCTAATCTAATCCCCCTACACCGCAGCCAATCAGATTGAGCTCGCATTCTATTGGCTGTTCCGATCAGCCAATAGAATGCAAGCTCAATCTGATTGGCTGATTGGATCAGCCAATTGGATTGAACTTGAATCTGATTGGCTGATTGAATCAGCCAATCAGATTTTCTTACCTTAATTCCGATTGGCTGATAGAATCCTATCAGCCAATTGGAATTCTAGGGACGCCATCTTGGATGACGTCATTTAAAGGAAACTTCATTTGTCGTTCAGTCATCGGGCCAGATGGATGTTCCGCGTCGGAGGGCTGAAGATGGAAGATTGTAGATGCCGCTTGGAAGAAAACTTTGCCCCGATGGAGGACCTCTTCTTTGCCGCTTGGATGAAGACATCGCCGGATGGAAGACTTCTTCTTTGCCGCTTGGATGAAGACATCGCCGGATGGAAGACTTCTTCTTTGCCGCTTGGATGAAGACATCGCCCGGATTGGATGAAGAGTTCGGCCCGGCTGGGTGAAGACGACTCAAGGTAGGGAGATCTTCTGGGGCTTAGTGTTAGGTTTTTTTAAGGGGGGTTTGGGTGGGTTTAGAGTAGGGGTATGTGGGTGGTGGGTTGTAATGTTGGGGGGTGGTATTGTGGGTTTTTTTTACAGGCAAAAGAGCTGATTTCTTTGGGGCATGCCCCGCAAAAAGCCCTTTTAAAGGCTGGTAATAGAGCTGTTAACTTTTGTAATTTAGTTTAGGGTAGGGAATTTTTTTTATTTTGGGGGGCTTTGTTATTTTAATAGGGGGCTTAGAATAGGTGTAATTAGCTTAACATTCTTGTAATCTTTTTTTATTTTTTGTAATTTAGTGTTTGTTTTTTTTTGTAATTTAGTTTAGTGTATTTAATTGTATTTTAGTTTTGATATTTGTAGTTTATTTAATTTATTGATAGTGTAGGTGTATTTGTAACTTAGGTTAGGATTTATTTTACAGGTAAATTTGTAATTATTTTAACTAGGTAGCTATTAAATAGTTATTAATTATTTAATAGCTATTGTACCTAGTTAAAATAAATACCAAGTTACCTGTAAAATAAATATAAACCCGAAAATAGCTACAATGTAATTATTAATTACATTGTAGCTATCTTAGGGTTTATTTTATAGATAAGTATTTAGATTTAAATAGGAATATTTTAATTAATAATATTAATATTAATTAGATTTTTTTTTTTTATTCTTTTTATTAGCAAAAAACAGATACAGCAAAGAAGTAGATACAAAAACACATTCTGCGATGCGAACTTGACATATGATAACATATTCTTTGTCTTGATCCTAGCTTCCGTGAGTATGACATGAAGGAGCGATCCGTCTATTTTAATCCCGATGAAAAGTGAGAAGCAGTGTTCTTGTGAGAGTCTCTGTCATTATTGATACATCTCAATAAAGTCTTTTTTTTCAATAATCAAAACTTGCCATATCTGTTTCAATTTTAAACTTTTAACTAAACAACAATAACACTGTAATTAACCAAACATCAATGAAACCTTTCAACAGCGAAACCCGTTGGGGAGGGGGGACGCGGGAAGAGAGGCAGGGGGGAGGAAGAGAAAAAAAAAAAGTATACCGACCTAGATTGATTAAAAAAGCATAACCTCTGTGGGGAGTTGAGCATTAATATTATTATTACAAGTTTCTGCCCGTTCTAGTAGGGAGTGTCCGCCCTCACCCATGTGGAGCAAAGGTAATATTTCAGAGTGTAAGAATGGTTTTATGATTTGGTCCTTTAAGTCCGTGTTGAATGTATTTATAAGAGGGCACCATTTTTTCCAAAAAGGCCTTAGTCTCCGTAGTGTATCTAGCCGCACATCATATTGCTCTATGTACAGCTGTCTTATCAGAAGGTGTTTGAACTGAGCTATTGTTGGAGGTTGTTTGGAAATCCATCTAGTTAGTAAACACTTTCTTGCTAGCAACATGCACAGTGTTAGTATCTGATGGTGTCGCTTATGGGTGTCACTCCACTTAAAAAGGTAAATCTCTGCTGTGGTGAACTCTATCTCTACATCAAACGTGATTTTGACCCAGTATTGCAAGTGGCCCCAGAAGCGTCTGATAATCGGGCATGCATACATGTAATGTAGAAAAGATGGGGCTACACTGCTACATTTAATACATTGATTGGGACACAGGGTATTCCATTTTGATAATCTATTGGGCGTGATATAATCTTTGTGTAATAGTCTAACCTGTGCCTCCCTGTAAGTGATCGCGAGTGTAGCACGTCTCGTGAGGTCAAGGCTGTCTTTTAGGTCTTGTACTGTCACCGCTGTGGGGATGTCTGTGACTAACCTCGTCAGCATATTGGTGTGGATTAGAATCTCAGTTTGTTGTATTAGTTGAGTGTAAAATTGCGAGAGGGAGAATCTTCCCACATGAAACAGTGTCTGAGCTATGGCAAAGGACGATTTGTCCCAGAAACCGGCATTAGACGCCTGTAGGGACGTCACATAGTGTCGCAACTGGAGATATGCATAGAAATGCCGACTTAAGATCTGATACTTAGTCTTTAACTCCTGAAAAGAACGCATAGTATGAAGCAGGGGGTCCAGTACATCCCCTAACACTCTGATACAGAGGGTTCCCCATATAAGAAATGGTTCATGTTCGTTTCCCGCTGGAAAGTCTGTGTTTCCAACAATGGGTATATATTTTGGGGGAGGACTAGCCACCCCCAAGAATTTGTGAATCAAGTGCCATGCTCTCAGTGGGTCACGGTATAATACACTATTAGTAACCGCGGGTGGCAGGGATGATAGTTTTGCGTATGGAAGGTAGGCTGGCGCCAAAGGCGCAAGAACCGCTTCCTCCAAAACCGTTTCACAAAAGTGTCTAGTGTTTAGTTGCCAATCGGTAACCAGTCTGGCCAGTGCTGCCCAGTTGTAGAGCTTGAGGTTTGGCAGTCCCAAACCTCCCCCCTGAAATGGGAGGTGTAGTTTGTCTGCTGCTATACGAGGTCTGCCACCCCTCCATATGAATCGCGATACTGCGCGAGAGAGCGTTTTTAGATCCTTTTTTGTCATTAGAAATGGCAACATAAGTAAAGGATAAAGGATCTTGGGTAAAATCGTCATTTTAATCAAGCTGATACGGCCCGATAAACCCAGAGGGAGGTTAGCTAAATTTGTCAGCTGGGAAACCAACTCCGAACTTTTGGTAGATATGTTTAGGTCATACATTTTAGACGGGTCTCAATGTAGTTTAATACCCAAATAGGTGAGTCCTCCCGACATGTCCACAAACGGGTAGGTGTGTTTCGCGTTCTGGTGTCTATGTAGCCATAGCACCTCCGATTTGGAGGTGTTTATCCTGTATCCCGAGAAGGTGCCGAAGTCCGTAATAGCGCGTAATATATGCAGTATTTGCGTAGATGGTGTGTCCACAAAGAGCAACATATCATCAGCGTATAACGCCAGATGTAGGGGGATCCCCCTTATCGTTATTCTCGGGAAAATTTGTCGTAATTTCAGTGCTAGAGGCTCCAATGCCAGGTTAAAAAGCAGTGGTGACAAAGGACATCCTTGTCTGGTGCCTCTCTGCAACTGAAAGTCCGGTGAAAAAAGCCCATTAGAAATAACCCGAGCTGCTGGGCATTGATACATTTTGCCTATGATCTCTAGAAACGGGCCCTTGAAGCCGAATCTATGCATGGTATCTAGTAGGTGAGGCCACTCCACCCGGTCAAAGGCCTTCTCTGCATCCAAGGATAGCAGGAAGGCCTCCGATATGTCTCTCCCAGCCTTCTCCTGTCCTCTCGCCCAATAGTGCTCTATTACCTGCAGTACTCTGCAGAGGTTCACAACCGACGAGCGCTTGAAAACAAAGCCCGTTTGATCCGGGTGTACTAAGTCTGGTAGGATTACTTTTAGTCTGTTCGCCAGAATTTTCATGAATAGCTTGTAATCCGTATTCAGCAGCGATATTCGTCTGTAGGACTCTGGCATGGAACGGTCTTTCCCTGGCTTGGGAATGAGAGTAATGTGTGCCGACGTGAAATTTTTGGAGGGGGATGCTTCCGTATGTAGGAATGCATTGTACAGTCTGGTCAGTGTGGATGCGATCTGGGGCTGAAGAGACTTATAAAATTCAGCCGGTAGGCTGTCTGGGCCTGACGCCTTGCCAGTCGGCAGGGATCTCAGAGTAAATGTCAATTCCTCAATGGTTACAGGGGCGTTTAGAGTATCAATCTGCTCCTGTGTTACTTGAGGAAGTTGTAGCGATTGCCAGAACTGGGCCTGGACACCCTCCGGGGCCTTGTCTTGCTGAGTGTATAATTTTGCATAATATTGTGCAAAGCACTGCGCTATGTCGACTGGTTTAGTATATGTTACGCCTTGTGACCTTATTGCTGCTATGTTGGTCCTAGATGTCTGTGGTCTTGTCAAAGATGCTAGCATTTTACCTGCTTTACCCCCAAACCTGTAGAATTTACCTGCTGTTTTCAGCAACCCAACTGCTGTTTGTTGTTTCATGAAAGCTTCCAGCTCTGCTTTGATCGCAATATAGGTCTCATAATTTGCTTTTGTCTTATTTTGTAAGTAAGATTGATAAGTCAGCCCCAGCTGTTTTTGCAAGGTTCTGTATCTGTATTGTGTTTTATATCGAAATTTCAAGACATAAGACATTATAGCCCCTACAGACACCGCTTTCGCTGTTTCCCAAAAAAGTTGGGTGTCATCTATATGGGCAGCATTATCAGTGGTAAAATCTGTCCAAGTGTGCTGTAGGAATTTAGTGAATGCCTCTGAAGTGGATAAATATGTGGGGAATCTGAGTATGTTCCTATTGGATTGTGGTTTCAGAGCTCCGAGTGTTAGTTCCACAGGTGCGTGGTCTGATAGTAGGATGTCATGTATCTTGCACAGATGAATGTGAGTGGTTAATTTACTGGCAGTCATAAAAAGGTCAATTCTGGACAAGGTATGTTTAGCTTTAGATAAGCACGTATAATCTTTCCCTTCTGGGTTCTGCAATCTCCAGATATCACATACCCCTAGGTCTGCTTCTAACATACTGAAGATTTTCGTTTCATACCTAGCTTTGTAGTTTGTTTTTTGGGTCCCTTATGGAGTTTGGTTCCAACCAGAGTCTGTCTAAAGTGTGTGTGGGCGAAATATTAAAATCCCCGCCAATTATTAGGTTTGAGCCTATATGTGGAGCTAATTGTCGTGTCAAATCTGTCCAGAAACCTACTGCTCTATGATTAGGGGTATAGAGATTGCAAAACACGTATTTCTCTGAGTTTACCAATGCTTGTTCTATCATGTATCTACCGTCCCTATCGAAATAGGAGCTGTCTACACTAACTGAAACTTTCTTCCCAAATGCAATGGCCAAGCCGCGACTGGCGCTAGTATGAGATAGGAATACTACTTGCCCCACCCAATCTCTCTGTAGTTTCTGATGCTCTGAATCAGACAAATGGGTCTCCTGTAACAGGGCAATGTCAGTTCCCAATTTCCTAAGGTACGTGAGAATTGACTTACATTTTATAGGGGAATGTAGACCTCCCACATTCCAGGTCACTATCTTGAGAGACATATCAAGCTACAGAAGGTATACCAACAACTGTGACAAAAAAAAAAAGTAAAAAAGTGAGAGGAAGGGGGACGGGGCTGGGGGCAGGGTACAGAGACATACTGATATAACAAAGCTGCACCTGGCATAAAAAAGGACATAGATCTGTTACAACATGTATAAAGTGATGTAGTGTGTTCGCTGTGCTACAATCTTGTTCCGATACAGCTATGATCAATGGGACATGATTCCTTACCCTACTGACACATAATCGTTCTATACCAAAACCTGTTGGCGAAATGAGTAACTGCGCCAAGGGCGTTGGGGGTACCTGACCATGTATCATATTTGTTTGGTGTGTGTATAACTTGATGGTATTTGTGGTGCCATCCACTACATGGGGGCAGGTAATATTGTTACTCATTCCAAAAAAGATCAAGGTTATTACCAAGCAAAGTATTGTAAGGCAGCACCAGTCTATGCTTGCATTCTGATCCATGAACCATCTATGTGTAACCCTACCATATGTCTTGTTACTACAACTAATATCTAGCCTTGCATGTTGAGGTGCTGCGTGCTTAACCTTAAGTGCTTGAAGTGTTAACCTAACAGTACAACACAATAACAATATTGAGTACATTGTACATATGAAAAACATCATCACTAACAAATAAAACAAGTAGAACATATCATTATTCAACATTACCCAAGAGGCATTGTCCAGCCTCTTACCGGAGTCCAGAAACCCCTCAGGGCAAGAGTCCCCTCCTATCCCGGAGGTAGTGAAGCAAAAAAGAGACTCAGCCATCTCTCAGCTTTGAAGGCCTATAGTGAAGAAATAAAAGAGAGAAAACAGCCATCCAGCCTCTCAGCCTGAATTCTTCAGGTTGGTGGGCGCTGATTTTCAGTCGCCAAATAGCTTCTCACGGCTTGTGGTGAGTGGAAGATCTTGACACCATATGGGGTTTGAAGGCGCAATTTTGCAGGGAACAGAAGTGCCACCTGCCTTCCCTGCTCGTGTAGCTGGGTGCAGAGCGGGGCAAATTCCTTCCTTTGCCTGGAATAGGAGCAGTTTCGAACCTTCATATAGTAGTTCTTTGTGAGAGCGGTAGGCCCTCAGGATCTTCAATTTTTCTTGGAAATTTAGACACTTGAATATAACCTGTCTAGGTCTTGCTCCTGCCTGGTCTAAGGCCCTCTCCGGACCCACACGATGGGCCCGCTCCACATCAATGGGTAAGATATCAGCATGTAAGCCCAGCATCTTTGGAAATTTGAGTGTCGTGAATTCAAGCAGGTCTTTGCCTTTGATGGACTCCGGGACTCCTACGATACGTAGGTTGTTGCGGCGGCTTCTGTTCTCCAAGTCGTCTATGCGATCTTGGAGTGTTTGGGTTTTCTTTACCAATTGCTTGATTGTAGTGGCTGAGGCGAATTGCCTGTCCTCTTCTTCAGAAATGCGGGTTTCAGCTAGGGTGAGACGTGAGGAAAATTGCCGGACTTCGCTTGTTAGCGTGTCTACCCCTGTTTGCAAGGAGTCCATCTTGGGAAGGAAAAAGATTTCAATTCTTGTAAGAGAGAAGATTGTGAGTCTGGGTCTGAGACCCCTGCAGGATCGGACAGGGTTGAGTTCTCTGGATGCAAATCTGCAGAGTGTTTCAGCCTCTTCTCACTGGCTTTTGATCTGTGTGTCATATCCGATTTGGTAGCGGGGGACAGCTTGTGGAAATATTTGTCTACTTTCATTAGAGTGGGGTATAAGGACTTTGTAACTGCCAATAAATCCAGTGTAAAGCCTGCACATTCAAACAAATGCAAACTACAAATAGAATTTTACAATGGCGATGTCCTGCCCCTACAGTAATGGACAGGTATGTTCAATCAAGCCTCCCTTTGTTATTATGCAATTTACTAGCAGCCGGTTAACATGCTGTTCAAACTTTAACGCAATATGGTGCAGAAATAAAGCACCCACACAAGTCTCTTGCAGGGGAGCAAAAAAATGTTAACGTGCCAGACAAGTACTTGCAGAGATTTCTAGATGCTTGATACAGTGAGCTGTGCTTATAACTCTTGCAGTGTGTGAGCGGGGCGAGGTTATGTAGGCTCCGATAAACTTGTTGCTATTGCCCACGTGCGCTATTATGGAAATAACACAACTCTGGAATGTTACTGCGTGTGCCAATCTATCTGCTGCAGGCTGAAAAATTACATCTGTTATCTCCTTACAATGTCCGTAAAATCACAATCCATGTACTTTTACCAGCAGAGTTAGCTGTTCATTCACACAAAACCCCCTTGTTATTAAAGTGTAGGGGATATTAAGTGCAGCGTGGTTCCCTTTTCGGTTTTTCACCTTATCTCCCTTTCCCTTCCCGCCAGGTTTCAATTGCGGCTTTTTTTCTAATTATTTCCCCACCTCTTCCAGAGCGGTACTTACTGCAGTCTGGGTAGCTGTTTGTTCTGTTTGCTGATCAATTATATGCAGCCTTTGTCTCTCCTCTCTCTCTCTCCAACCCCTGCTGCTGCTATTTGCGCCCGAGTAAAATCCAAGATGGCGCTGGTAGGTAGCTGTGTATGACGGTCTGTGACCTCCGGTTGCCGGAGCGGATGAAATTTGCTCCGCGCACTATAGAAGACAGCCGGCACTCTGCTCCACTAACAAGCCCAGCAAGTCTGTCGTGCGGGACCCGGCAGCAAAATGCCGAATTTTGGGTCTGATATGGTCCGTCCAGCGGAGCTCTGCTTGAGAGCGTCTGCTCGCTTGGCCCGCCCACCGGAAGTAATTAGATTTATTTTAATAAGAATTTAGTTAGGGGTGTTAGAGTTAGATAAGGTTATTATACTTAAAATATATATATATATATATATATATAATATTATAACTATATTAACTATATTAACCCTAATATAATTAGGATTAATATAGTTAATATATATAATATAATAACTATGTTAACTATATTAACCCTAATATAATTAGGGTTAATATAGTTAATATAGGTGGTGGCGGTGTAGGGGGGTCAAATTTGGGGTTAATCTATTTAATATAGGTGGCGGCGGTGTAGGGGGATTAGATTAGGGGGTAATACATTTATTATAGGTGGCGGCGGTATAGGGGGATTTAGATTATAGGCAAAAGAGCTGATTTCTTTGTGACAATGCCTCGCCAAAAGCCCTTTTAAGAGCTGGTTACTTTGGGGCAAAGCCCCGCAAAAAGCCCTTTTAAGGGCTGGCAATAGAGCTGTTTACTTTGGGGTAATGCCACGCAAAAAGCCCTTTTCAGGGCTATTTGTAGGGTTAGACTTAGGTTTAGTGGTAGGGATAGTTTAGTATTTTAGGGGTTAATTAATTTAATATAGGTGGCGGCGGTGTAGAGGGATTAAATTAGGAGTTAATTAATTTAATATAGGTGGCGGCGGTATAGGGGGATTAGATTAGGGGTTAATTAATTTAATATAGGTGGCGGCGGTATAGGGGGATTAGATTAGGGGTTAATTAATTTAATATAGCTGGCGGGGTCCGGGAGCGGCAGTATAGGAGTTAATACATTTTGTATTATTAGGAGAGTGAGGGGGGATAGCGGATAGAGGGTTAGACGTGTCGGGCTATGTTTGGGAGGTGTGTTAGACAGTACGGGTGATTTTATATCTTAGTCAGGTTTTGTAGGCGCCGGCAGTTTCTAAAGTGCTGTAAGTCACTGGCGACTCCAGAAATTTGTACTTACGCCGATTTCTGGACATCGCTGGTTTATCCGACTTACGGCACTTTAGCATCTGACGGCACCGTATACTGGATAGCTCGAGTTGCAAGCTGAAACTACGGGCGGCAGGGGTTCCCTCGCTTGCGCCGCAAACTACGATCTATATTGGATCGCGCCCCTAGACGGCAGACTCATTTGAAAGTTTTGTTCAGTTTTATGCTCTGTGATATTGACTTGTGTAGAGGGGCTCTCCTGAAGCTTATAATGTAGTAAATATTAGATTGCAAGCATGTATGGTCTGTGTACTGTGGCCTTGACAGGTCTGATTCTGATTCATCATAGTAGGATACTATATTGTAGTGGTATATATATATATATATATATATATATTTTTTTTTTATATATATATTTATACATACTGTATATGTGTGTGTGTGTGTGTTGTTTTAGCAAAAAAGGAGTAGTACTGGATGCTCCGATAAAATTAACAAAATTTATTATTCATCATTAAAAACGATACATGGAGAGACATGAAGACACAAGAGCAGGCGCAGCTATGACTAAGGCAGCTATGACTAAGGCTCTATAGCCGAAACGCGTAAGCCCAGTGCTGCGCCTGCTCTTGTGTCTTCATGTCTCTCCATGTATCGTTTTTAATGATGAATAATAAATTTTGTTAATTTTATCGGAGCATCCAGTACTACTCCTTTTTTGCCGTACTTACTTCCAGACTTCTGGTTTGCTGCCGACTAGACCACCACTCGTCCCACTTCGCGACTGCCCTATTCCCTACGCTACCGCTGCTGCACTTTGGATCACCTGGATTTCCTGGATCCCTCTGACGTAACATACCTAAGGCGTTACAGAGGTGGATGCCGACCGAGACGCTGCTCTCGCCTACACGCACAGATTTGGAACCAGCAACACGCTGTACAGCGGCTGTGTCACTAACCGTCCAGCACCAAACCTGCCGACAGATGATCGTTTACAGTGAGCTGTGGAACCACCGGATTTAGGTGAGTCTGGCGTCTATCTACTGACGGCCAGTGTTCCCATTGCCTCCTACGACTTGTACATTTGTGTTTGTGCTGAACCTCACCCGTATTCACAGGGGTGTACGCCAAGTGACTTTGTCTATTTGAACTGTGGGGAATTAGGGTTCAGTCGCCTAGTGCAATATCTTTGCTCATAGTGTGATTTACTCAGTGTGGACCACCTGACTGTTTCCTTCCTACTGTTTATATTGTGTTGTTTTAGTCCATAGAACTGACACACCTCAACTTCCAATCTACTGGAACAGAAGCTGAGACCACACAGCACCTGTGCATATTCCAGCTGCATATAACTGTGGGTCAGATCTGCAGTATTATGACCATTTTGCAGTGAATTATGTATAAAAAATATTATTTTTAACATTTTATGGTTCTGGCCAAAGTAGATAAAGAGAAAATAAAGCAATAAAGGCCCAGATATTAAAAGAATGAAAATATACAGTGCCAAAGTAAAAGTAAAAGAGGACATAAACATGAGATTATTATTATTGATAATGTGCTCAATGTGTGTGGGACTGGGACGGGGGGGGGGGATGCAGAGCAGCAGAGGAAAAGACGAGTAGAGTAGTCAGGGGCTGGCCAGGAGGTCAGATGTAGCATTTAGCTAGCCTCACCACGTGAATTTAGCACTGTTATATCACTATCTGCTGCACAAGGTACACTACTCTCTCCAGTGTGATGCTCACCACATGTATTTAGCACTGCTATGTCACTATCTGCTGTACAAGGTACAATACTCTCTCCAGTGTGATGCTCACCACTTGTATTTAGCACTGTTATATCACTATCTGCTGCACAAGGTACAATATTCTCTCCAGTGTGATGCTCACCACTTGTATTTAGCACTGTTATATCACTATCTGCTGCACAAGGTACAATATTCTCTCCAGTGTGATGCTCACCACTTGTATTTAGCACTGCAATGTCACTTTCTGCTGCACAAGGTACACTACTCTCTCCAGTGTGATGCTCACCACATGTATTTAGCACTGCTATGACACTATCTGCTGCACAAGGTACACTACTCTCTCCAATGTGATGCTCACCACATGTATTTAGCACTGCTATGACACTATCTGCTGCACAAGGTACACTACTCTCTCCAGTGTGATGCTCACCACTTGTATTTAGCACTGCTATGTCACTATCTGCTCAGAAGGTACACTACTCTCTCCAGTGTGATGCTCACCACTTGTATTTAGCACTGCTATGACACTATCTGCTGCACAAGGTACACTACTCTCTCCAGTGTGATGCTCACCACTTGTATTTAGCACTGCTATGTCACTATCTGCTGCACAAGGTACACTACTCTCTCCAATGTGATGCTCACCACATGTATTTAGCACTGCTATGACACTATCTGCTGCACAAGGTACACTACTCTCTCCAGTGTGATGCTCACCACTTGTATTTAGCACTGCTATGTCACTATCTGCTCAGAAGGTACACTACTCTCTCCAGTGTGATGCTCACCACTTGTATTTAGCACTGCTATGACACTATCTGCTGCACAAGGTACACTACTCTCTCCAGTGTGATGCTCACCATATGTATTTAGCACTGCTATGTCACTATCTGCTGCACAAG